>NC_136887.1:16063765-16663765 GCF_949152265.1 Phoxinus phoxinus
GCAGGGCTTTTAAAGATAAGGGAATGAATAGATCGATGTATAAATGGTAGCTGGCCTTTGTCAGCACAGTGAAATGCTTTCATTTTTCATCCGCCCGGTAACAGAATGCATTCAAAATCTGTCAGCACTTTATCACGGCAGCACCAGAGGGAAAACTACAGGAGATTTTTCAACGCTGAACACACTTTGTGAACTTTGTATTCAACTGCAATGGAAAAGTTCTTAAGATTTGAAAGAGTCAATGAGACTATGTCTGTTTTTCCTCTTAGATGAGAATCGTGTGCAAGGACGTGACCGCTGAGACTCTCTACGACGTCTTGCACGACACAAGCTACCGGAAAAAATGGGACTCCAACATGATCGACACTTTCGATATTGGAAGACTGACAGTCAATGCAGACGTAGGATATTATTCCTGTGAGTCACTCCTTTGTCTCTGTGTTAGAACCGAGCACCAGTACACTTTTATTATTAAGCCAATATTTGTGCTTATGAGTAAAACGTTGTGGGTGTTTGCAGTACATTTAATGATAAATAACTTCAATGATAAATTAATTGTTTTTTTTATCATTGAATAATTCTAATGTAGTGCTCTTTGATATACTGTGCATGAATATCAGCAATAATTTATAAAGACACATGGATAAGAATAATTTAAAGCAATAATATAAGAGGAATCAATTGCAAAATAGTGATGAAAGAGTATTAAAAGACATACTTCATACACTCTCAGAAAAAAGGGTACGCAAGCTGTCACTGGGGCTGTACCCTTCTTAAAAGGTGCACTTTTGTACCAAAAAGGTGCATATTCGTCCCGAAAAGGTACATTTTTGCACCGAAAAGGTACATTTTTGCACCTAAAAGGTACATATTCGTGCCTAAAAGGTACAAAAGTGTACCTTTTACAAAGGGTACAGCCCCAGTGACAGCTTGCGTACCTTTTTAAGAAAACAAGAAAATGATGTTTTAAGTTTTCTTTTGAGAACATCTTACATCTTGAAAACAACATCTTATACTACAAGTCTTAGACTTATTGTATACCATATGAAATTATTATGCATTGGTTCAAGTTTACCTTCTTGTCATTTTCATGGTTTAACAGGCCTTTAAATCATGCCCTTGTTTATTTACAGGGAAATGTCCAAGTCCATTGAAGAACAGAGACTTTGTCACCATGCGGTCATGGCTTCCTCTTGGCAATGACTATCTGATAATCAACTACTCCGTCAAACACCCGGTATGTCTGTGTTTGGTCTGGATTGTTCGGTCTGTAGGAGCACTGATTTTATTAAAAATTTTGGCACAACCAACAAATATAGTCCAGCACAGTATGTCAGTTGGTATGTAGGTCAGCTTTCCAGGTCTTGAGTCGCTTGAAACAGAAGAGGCCAGATCAGTGACCACAGTCTGACAGAGGTATCAGTCACGCTGTCGGGTGACCGAATCCCCATGTTGTAATGAATAACTACATGTCTAGCATCAACAGGCTTGTGTCTTCTTCCCTTATCTTCTCTATTTAAAATCTTACTCAAGATGTTGATTTCTTCCTTTTTAAGGGGACCTATTATGCAAAATTAACTTTACTTAGTGTTTGAACATAAATGTGTGTTGGCAATGTGTACACAACAACCCCACCTATAATGATAAAAATCCCCCCACTCCTTTTTTAATCTCCATAAATCATAAGCACTGTCCCAGAATGAGCCGTTTAAAGTTTAAGCGCAATAAGACGTGTAAGAGAACTTTGTTTAATACTCATGTGATGCGCCGTCTGACATCCAGCTCTCTGTGCGCGTGCTTCGGATGTGTACGCTCAGAAAACCATATATCAGAAGTTCACACTCATATGACTTTAAAACTTTAAATACATGAAAAAAACGTTCACGATGACGAAGAACTGCAATGTCACGTAAGCAATACCGCTATAGAGATGATAATCAAAACCAAACTCTTTTTGACAGAGTATCCGAGGCACAAGCTGTACAGGCTCCGCCCTCTTTTGGACAGCGGGTGGGGAGCAGCAGCTCATTTGCATTTAAAGTCGCCATGAAATTAAATTTTACAATTCGGATTTTTATATGTAATATTGGAGTGTTTATTATAAATGATTTATCTGTGCACTTCATTAATTTGAAAAAAATGTATGTACACTTATAATCTTTAATCAAATACTTTACCCTTCCCTCCCCCTCGAAACGACTTCTCTTCTCTTCGGGTCATGTGCTGTGGCGCGAGGGCGTGGCAACTCCCCTCAAACCGTTAGTCTGCTATGAGCGAGAGATGGAGAGGAGGAGCGCTAAAGTAAAACCCTGCCCTCTATTCAATATTCAATATTCAATATTCTGTTTCACTTGGAAATACGTCACAACACTGGAGAAAAGTCGTTTGTAACTTCCGGGTCACAGGGACTTTAAAGATACATGCACGAAAACTGCATGGTTTTCCTTCCACTCAAAAATGGGCATTTACAACATGGTATAATAACATGGTGTGGGGTTTTTTGAGCTAAAACTTCATAGACACATTCTGGGGACACTTATATTACATCTTGTAACAAGGGGCATAATAGGTCCCCTTTAAATCAGAAATAAATCGGTTACTTATACAGCTCTCTTCATTCTGATTGGTCGACCATGGCCATGCTGTGTATCCTTTCATCCGGATAACTGAAACCAGTGTTTCATGCAAACATATTCTGGTGCTATCTTATGTCTTAGTTATCTTTTTTTTTTTTTTTTGTCATATTGCTGGTAAACAATCAATTGCTTGATTGTTTTATACATTGTGCCAATTTTTTTTCCAAAGGCTGGAATACACTACACAACTTTTAAAATCCGAACAGAACACTACTTGCTGATTAGACTATGTAAATGTTTATACAGAGAAAAGGCCGTTTACACAAATGACGGTAACTATAACGATATAGTTCTATAAGGAATAGCAGAGTCCACACCACAACGATTACAGCACAGAGGAACAATATCGTTGGAATCACTTTCACAATGATTTTTCCAGCTGATGGATAATACAATCATTGACAGCCAATCAGAATCCATCCTGCATTAAAGAGCTCGAGCATTTAAAGCAGACATAACGAGATAACTTCAGCGTGTACTAATGATAAACAGAACTATAAAGATAACTATAACTATAATAATGATAACTAGCGTCAATATCAACAGCGGGTGATATTGTTCTGTTTATTCTAGGCGCAGTTTTGTTGTCTGCCGCTTTAAATGCTTGAGCTCTTTGGTGGATTCTGATTGGCTGTCATTGTTTTTATGGTTCATCAGTTGAAAAAAAAAATCATTCTCCAACATTTTTTTATTGTATCTGTGCCATTTTCGTTATTTGTTATGTGGACTCTCTTATTAATTTTTACGTGTGTGCTACGTTGGCTATTTATTAATTTTGTGGGTAGCCATATAATAAGCTTCACTTTAGAGTTTATTTTGCAATAACGACAGACTCCACTTAATACCTCAGCTGTTTAGGTCAAATAATGGTCAGACTGTTTGTATATTTTATCCATTCTGACAAATTTAAACATTCAGTTATTCCCATGAAACTAAATTCTCATTGTTGCTATTTTTTCAGGAATATCCACCAAAGAAGGATTATGTCAGAGCTGTGTCGTTACTCACTGGGTACTTGATCCAATCCAATGGAGCAAACTGCTGTACTCTTTATTACTTGACGCAGGTGGATCCACGAGGTGAACATTTCTCAGTATCATTTACGGGGAAAAATAAATAAATAAATAAAGGTTTCACTTTTACGCTGGAATCACAGTGTCAGATCGCTCCTTTTGGTGGAAAAGTACACCATGAACATGAGTGTTTACTTGACACTTACACTGTTTACAGTTTGAGGCCTGTAGAGTTGTTGCCATATACAAGAACGTCATATTTTAAAGAGCGGTGCAGCTTCATCATGGTGCAAAAATGCATGTGTTTAGATTGAAATTGTATTTCATTTTATGTAATGTCTTATAGTTCTAGCCATATCCATTTTTTTTCTTCTCCGTTCAAGTATGCTCTTGTGCTGTACAGAGTGGGGAGCCAGGAAGCCTTTGAAACTCCTACTTTACACATATTATATGAATTTGCTGATGTCATCTTTTCCATGCTGCTCTGAGCGATGGCTTTGATTATTAATGTCTTCCGTTGCTGTGATGCACCAGCTGTTTGTGACCTGTGGGACAGACACTTAGATTCAGTTTATTGAAGTTGTACAGTAGACTTCAGGGACAGAGAGGCAAAATTACAGTATATACAATGTCCATGAAATGGGTTTATGACATCCGGGTATAAAACACCCCCAAACTTTCATTTTATTTTATTTCCCTAGAAGTGCTGCTGTGCATTTAGGATACAAAAAAAGCATTCAGGGGTGCATACATTTTTATTACATTAATGGTGGTATTTGCATATTATTATTATTTTTTTTTTTACAGAAGAATATATTGTTTTAAAACTTTATCTTGATTTATTTTCAGGATCTTTACCCAAGTGGGTAGTGAACAGAGTCTCACAGTTTGTGGCACCAAAGGTAAGAGCTAAGTCCATCGAAAGATAATATATATTTTTTACATATTTCTTTGATCAATTATTTACATAATATGTGTAAATAAAATAACAGTTCAGCATTCTGAGATTCTAAATTTTTTTTTTTTAAAGAATGATAGCTACATAAACTTTGGGGCTGTTTTTTTTTTAAAAATGTTGTGCTCTTATACAATAATATTGTGTAATATCACTGCAATATTGGTCGATAGTGTATGGCAATTTTTTTTTGCACATTTCAGTTACATATGTACACTACTGTTCAAACATTTGTGGTCTTTTTAATATTTTTGAAAGAAGTCTCATGGTCACCAAGACTGAGCATTTATATAAAATTTATATTTATATAAAAAAAAAACAGTGAAATATTTCTACAATTAAATTATATTCATATTATAACAATTAAAACAAACAGTTTTTAATTTGAATATATTTGAAAAACAAACGTATTCCTTTCAGGTCAAGTTACGGTGCTGATTAATGTTTGCATCACTCAACAGTCAAGCTCATGTTGGCAATAAAAAAATCAGTTTTCCTTTGCTGCCATCTGGTGGTTAGAAATGTGCAGATCATACAAGCTTTTCTGTAATAGCCACAGAATGTTAGGTTTAAAAATAAAAGAAGCACATCAAATGCATGGTCCAGATTATTCAACTTCTTTTCTTCTTCTTCTCACAGGCCATGAAAAAGATTTACAAAGCCTGCTTAAAGTACCCAGAGTGGAAGCGGAAACACGACCCGAATCTGAAGCCGTGGAGGTACCCGGAGCAGAACACGCTGCCCTGCATCAGTGTAGCTGACCTGACGGTGCAGAGAGCAGACTCACTGGAGAACATCGACGAGAGCTGTGTGAATGAGGAGAAGGCCCAGCACCACAGTGATGATGATGAGACCTAAGATAACTCCCAGCGACTCTCCTCGTGTTCTGTGTGCATGTGAAAGTGAGTGTGTCTCATTCTCAGATGAGGATGGTTCCCTTACATTTATTCTATAAATCATACACTCATAACAATATAGTGTTTTTGCAGAGATTTAAAGACCTCCATTCTATGTCCACACACTGAAGAAGGGTCTGGTTGTATTAGACATGTTTAATACTTTTTATAGTCTATGATGAACTCATTCAGTATAAAACGTCTTACACAGTATCAATACATACTCCAGAAGTGAAGCTTTTTTATTACTCTAAGTTTCAGCTCACAATATGAATGTAATTTTATTAGCCTACTTATTCACTACTTACAAAAATAAAGGTTCTTTATTGGCATCTGTGGTTTTTTGAAGAACCTTTAACATCCATGAAACGTTTCTATTCAATAAATGGTTCACTATAATGTAAAATGTTCTTTAGATTACTGAAATGTTCTTAGTTCAAACTTTTTTTTTTTTTTTTTTTTTTTTTACAGTTTATGATTCAAACTGGTTCTTTTAAGAACTGGTCACTGGAAGGAAGGTTCTTTGGGGAACCCAAAATTACTCATCTATAGCATCACTGCGAAAACCCCCTTTTGGAACCTTTATTTTTTAAAGAGTGTATGGAGCACACCTCATTCTGTCAAGCAGTTATATAACTTTAACATTTTTTTTTTCTGTGGTGAGATTTCCTGTGTGAGGTTGCAGATAGCAAGGACTTCCTTAAACGTTCCTTAAAGTGACAAAAATCTGCCTTGAAGAGACCTCAAGGGCTGCAAAAATCAGTTATGTTTATTTGAATCTCTGTGTGCTTTTGACTCCATGGCATTTTTTCAATGTATTGTCTTAAGAATAAAAAGTTTGTATTTCTAAAACTAGTTTTTTTTGGAATTATTTATTTGTATAAACAGAGTTTGTATCTAACAAGTTAAGGAAATTCTATTTAGTATTTTTATACATGACCATTTAGCCACTCACTTTGATACATCTCCGCTTTAAATATTTGTTATATTTGAGTAGAAATGCTTTCCTATTTTTTTTTCTTGGCAATGAGGAAATTTTATTCAAAACGGTATCCTTTTTCTTCATCCATAAATGTACAGCTGGGGACCACTCCTCAAAACCTCTATTGTCTCAGACACTTCCTGCTTCCCATTTGAAACAGTTCCTGCCTACATCAATCAGATTGGGCTGTAGGGGAGAAAAGGAAACTTCATAAGTGAACCCTCCGGCTTTCTCACAACAAAAGTCCTATTGCTTTTGCTGCACAGATCATGCCTCTCTTCAGATTATTTTCATTTTAAACCTAAAAGCACCCTATTGTGAACTTTCCATGACGTCACTAATATATGACAGTTAACGATTTTAACTTTAGGATTTGCATTAAGAAGTGTTAAAATATTATTTAAAAACGCATTATGATATGATACACAAAAATGATAGCTATGATGTTAAAAAGACAAATGAGGACATTTTATTCTAAAAAGGTTTAAAATGACTATTCAATCAAAGAAAATTACACACATGCAAATAATAACATTTGTTAAATTATAACAAAAAAAAAGAAGACCAAATCGATTTTGTCAAATTAAATAAACCTAACTTAGTTAAATAATGTACCAAGAGTGTGAAAATTAAGTTCCCAGGTCAAAATAGTTACCATACACTCACCATTTAATGTTGCCGAGTTTAGCTTACTGTCATTAGTTGTGTTAATTTGTAGGCTAGGTCAAACAGCTAATGTTAATAATAATTAGCCTTAAAGGACTACAATCGTTGACGATTCGTCCGTTCTTGTGGTAACGTTAGCAGCTAGTTGTAGTCTTTGCAACTGGTTAAACGTTTGATTGATTCCTGTGTGTAGTTTATATTGTAGAACAACACGTGAAAGTCTCTTCGCGTAGGTAACTGTTAGGCTAATGCTAACCACAAACCTTATTTTACTCGTAAATCATAAACCGCCATTCTAAAAAAGACACAGGAAATTCCTGAGGGAAAATGGAAAATGTTTTATAGCTGTAGGCTGTTTACACATAATTTCTCCATTAACGCGTAGGCTAATTCTTTATTGTATATGGAAGAACAACTTAACCATTCTTTACGTGGTTAATTGTGTATTTTTTAAACTGTGATGGATGGGCCTAATTACGTGTTTGTGGCCTGGCCAGCGCTATAAGTGAACGAAGATAATCAATCGGCGATTCGGCGTCGCTGTCCCTTTAAGAGCTCAGACTAGTCAGTTCTCAGCAGCAGCGCCGCTGTGCGTGCACTGAGTCTCCGGCATAACAAACACAACTATCAGCAGCTCAGCACTCAAACTTTCTCCAGCACTTCTCACATTACTGGAGTTTAAAACGCTCCGCATCAACACAACGCGATGTCGCGGAATATGTAACGCCATCTAATTAAGGTAAGGCAATCTTTTTACATTCAAACTTATATTTGACAACATCTAACAAGCTGTCAGATAGCAGGCAGTTTTATTCAAATCTGAAGGCTGCACAGTGTGTACAGTAAGTACTTCTAACATGTAACGTTAATACACACGTTTATTATACAACTTTATTTACAACTCGTTTTCATAGTACAGATCTCTTTGTGGTCTGAAATCATCCAAGACCTTGTAAAGAAGAAGGTGGACTGTAAAGTAAAGGTTATTTTTTAGTTAAGGTCGCGAGTTTAACTATTAACGTTACACAGCAGAGTGTTGACTGTTCAGATGGAATTCCATTGATTCTCATGTCAGGATCAGCAGTGCATTCAATCCTCGTGTAGTGCAGTCATGCAGTGTAACGAAAGATTCGCTCTGTAGGGTGTTGCTCACGGAGGAATCCGATACCCAGAGGCTTTATACTCGCTGAATGGCACAGTTTAGTTTAAACTGAATTAGAAACACTCAGAGGTAATTTGCCAGTTCCTTACAGACACAACAACTGTGGGACAGTGGGAGTCTCCAGGGAATTTGCAAGAATAACATGCCATTTTGAAGGCCTCCGCACTCTACAGAAAACATGTTCATTCAGCAAGTGCAAATGCCTGATGTGGAGAAACTCTACGTGTACCCCCTACTTTTTAGGGGAAATTATTACTTTTAAAGTAGCAACAAGTGTGTACTTTTAAATTGTTCGTGTACCCCTGCATATGCCATATGTCTAACTGAGCAGATTCCCAAATGCAGATTAAGTTCTCACAACGTGGACGAGTGTATTAATTATGATAAATCTCTTGTTGCATAATCTGACCTGTATTTCCCTCTGTGCTCTTCATGACACTTGGAGGATGGGAAATATATTCAAATCTAGCAGAGATGTGACCTTTGGAAAATGTTCTAGATTATTCATTTCAAGTGTAATCTAATCCAGTGTTATTATTTTGTATGATTGTTATTGAAATAATACAGACATTTAGGCTAGTTCATCTGATTCACTTTTTTTTCTGTTAAAAAAACAGAAAACAACTTGCTAGGCTGTATAATATAATATAGGCTAACATTCAAAAGTTTGGCTTTGGTAAAAATATTTTTTAATGATTTTTTAAAGAAGTTTCTTATGTTTACCCAATCCTAAATAGAATAAAAACAGTAATATTGTGAAATAATATTACACACTGAAATAACAGTATTCTATTTTAATAAATTTTAAAATGTAATTTATTCATGTAATGGCAAAACTGAATTGTAAAGAAATGCAATAAATAAATAAAATAAACATAGTTGCATAAAACAAACAAATTTAAAAGAGAGAGGAAGTTTGTAGTGAATGTTTTTGCTTGCGTTTTGATGTATGCATGCAATGGCTGCTACAATAGTTGTATATTTCTTAGTTATCTCCATTTCTGTTGGACATTAGTCTAAATTATCTGATTTAAATGTGAAAGCGAAGGTTATCTAGCAGCAGTGTGGTTTCAATGGGGAACTGAGATCTGAATATGTGTTTGAGCAGAGGTCCAGCAGCATATTAAAACACAAGTGTGTTCTGTCATCTCAGCTACGCGGCCTCCACCAGTTGTGAACAATGACGTATTGTGTCACACAATAGTGCTTCACTGTTATTTATACACACCCCCCAGCACACTGCATCCAAAAAGCCTCCTTGATTCCTGCGTTTCACAAATTGCTTTTGACTCTACAGCTTCCACTAATTGTTCGTTCTGGAAGCCCAGGGATGTTTGAGTAGGATATGAGAGGGAAATATGTTTTTCTCGTTTGGCTCCATCATAACTCACAAAGCAGTGCAATCAATGGGTCTTGGAGCATGTTTTTCATTAATGAAAATAAAAACAACAACGAATGATCATGCGAAATAATAATAATGAAAAAATAAAACACTCTCATGAGACCGAATTACACTAGCCAAGGCTTTATTTGATTTATTTGTGAATGTATTCACTTCCTGTGTGCATGCATTGCCTAGATGTACAAAATCTCCAAAGTGGTTTGAATCTCTGGAGACTAACATTTGAAATGTAAATAGTCATTTTCTGCTGATAAAAATTGCTGTTCAGATCGCAATCATTCAGGGCTCGTTCTGTCAGATAAATATGTCCCCTTCTGTTAAGTTCTGGAGAGTCCGTTCCATTCCATTTTGGTTTGAGAGAGTGTTGTTTTTTCAAATAAACTTCCTATGAATCGAATGGGTGGAATTGAAACACCGCTGTTAAATTGTTCCCAAACAGGGCGTACAGTATGAGTTGCCATCACCGTTGGTATTAGTAGGACTTACGACTTATGTATAAATAAAAATGGGAAGACATGCATGAACAACATAAGCAATTCAAAATTAAATGCATGTTTTGCTTGAGTTACTTATTTTTGGGAGACCTGCCAAAATGTCTGCAGACATGAAAAATCTAGGTTGCAGAAATACCAGCTTAAGAGAGCTTAAAAGGGTTAGTTCACCCAACAACTTTAAATTATGTCATCAATGACTAACTCTTAAAAATGGAGTATCACACTCTAAGTATTGATAAAGTGTGTGTCCAATTGGTGTCCTTTTTAATACCATGTTAACATTTTAATCTGAAATGCATCATCATGCAAAGGAACAGTTGTGACCGAAAAGTGTGTGGTAATGTTTATGTCATTTTCTATACAGTGACTGTGTGTACGTTAGAATACTAGCGCAAGTCTTATTTACTCCCTTCATTATGCATCATCACTGGCTTCATTTGGTAATAGTATTTTGAAAGAGTACAGGAAATGCGTATATATGAGTGGCTCTTTTATTGCATAAACTCAATGTGTTTGTTGCTGTCCCCGTGACCATGCAACACCATCTTATTCTGTTAGCAGCTGTGGTCTAGCATTTTGATGTCTGTAAAAAATGGTTCAAATTTCATTTATTTTGATGGTTTCAAAAATCAGATGAGCTTGTCTAGGTTTAGCATGTCAAGGACACAGTCTGTAGATTCTGTGAAAGTTCTTTATAGGTTTTAGTTGTTCTCATTCAAACCAGTTTCTTTTCATGAACACCAGCCTGGCCTCATTGTTTATATATTATTACGTAACTTTTACAGACACAAAACATAAACTTTTGTATGTTTGGATTGATGCTGAAATGTACAATATAGGCTAGATGTATTGACAAAATCCGAAACTAAAACATGATTACGTTTTTTACAGGTATAAAACAACATATTTCAAAATCTTTAAATCATAAATATAATTGTATTGCAATTTCTACCATTTTATAGATTATATTTTAGATCCCTTAACCCTACACCCAAACCTAAACACAACCACTTTTATTGATAGTATAAAACATGTACATGACATATTTAGTAACAGAATACTGTGAAATAAATATTTTGAGCCCTTAATCCCCCTCCTACCTCTAAACCTAACCCTTACAGTTTCTTAAAAAATATACTGTACCGGTATAAATAAAAAACACAGACAAGTGATTACGTTCATTTATTTATTGCCAAAATGTAAACCGCAGTACCAAAGCAGTCCAAACGACAATGTGTTGCATTCTCAATACTCTCTTTAAGTTGTTAATCCTTGAATATCTTATCCCGATCTACTCCGTCAGGACACGCACAACTCATTGAAATGCATATCACCCAAAACACAGCATGTCGCAATCATTGACAAAGGCCCTGTCCCAAATGGCACTGTTAAAATGCACTTACTTGTGGATCTTGCCACCCCATGATCGTGAAGTCCACGAGACCGTTGGGTGTCCCATTTGTCATTGTAGGTTTCAGAAGGGTGCTCATCCCGACAGTCAAAACAACATTGCATCATGAGAGTGCAGACTCGTAGGAAGACTGTGCGTGTTTTGGGTGCCATTTGGGACAAGTCCAAAGCAGGCGAGGGCCAATTAGCCTTTGATATTGCTAATGTAAACTAGAGCTGCACGATTCTGGATAAATTGAGAATCACTATTTTTTTTCTTTTTTCTATTAATCATTTTAAATATTAGCCTAATTATTACAAAAATCACTAATTTCTTCTCATTTCGAAGACTTCACTTGTTTCATTACTGGAAGAATCAGACCTTTAAACAAAATCTCTTGAATGAATGATTCAATGACAGACACATTTTTAACAGTTATTAAACGATTAAAGGGATAGGCCTAGTTCACCCAAAATGTTTAATTCTGTCATTAATCACTCAACCTCCTGTTGTTCCAAACCCGCCAGGCTTTCGTTCATCTTTTCACACAAATGAAGACATTTTTGATGAAATCTGAGAGATTTCTGTCCCTCCATTGACACTTCAAAAACTTCATAAAGGGATCGAGAAACTAATCCATTATGAATTGAGCGGTTTAGTCCAAAATTTTCTGAGGAGACTTAATTACTGATGAACGAACTTTTATCGGATTTTATCAACAATATCTTTGACGGTCTTACAGGTTTGGAACGACATGAGGGTAAATTAATGAAAGAATTTTTATTTTTGGGTGAACTATCCCTTTAATTCCATGAATTAGATGAAATAAGTATTCGTAAATATTTGTACATCTGTGAAGTTTTTCATACACAAATAATTTACGTTTTAGTTTGTCAATAAATATCAATGTTGTACGTTTTAGTGTTAATGCAAATTTACATAGTTTGGTTTTACCATACGTACATTACATATGAATGCTCGTGAGATCACGGTGACCCTTCTTATGGTGTCAGATGGCTGCGATGATCTCCTCTTTGTATCATGCACGTTCTCTTTCTTTCCTCTAGAGTGGGAGAGAGGAGGAGGGTTTTGTTTGAGGGACAGCTGTATCCTGTGTATTCAGTAGTTCGGAGAAAACCCAGATCGGCCATTAAGATAAATATAGTTAGGGCAGGGTGGACAGAGCAGAGCAGGGACACAGTTTTCCCAGCAAAATACATGTTGATTGTTGTTTGAGACGGTGGCCATCTTGCTTTGTTTACTGGCTCAGTCAAGATGTGGAGGATGATTTGAAGATACAGATATGGTGCTGCTGGAATGAGTTGGTTCTAGTGTCCTGCTGGTTGCCTTACCATCTCTAGACCTTCATCTACGAGAACAGGCCTGCCCGAGACCGTCTCAATCTTGTCTGCAAGCGACCCTTCCCCCGGCATCCTCAGGTCACAGCATGGAGGGAATGCGGTCATTAGACAAACACCACCCCGTTTATAGTGCGTCACTCCTCTGCGTCCATAACAGTGCTTTCTTATAAGGCTGTAGGGTGTTGTTTGAGATGGTTACTTACTGGCATAAGTCAAAACAATTATATTTGACCGCTCCTGAATCTTCAAAGCCTATAGAATTATTATTTTTAGACCATTTAATTGTCGATAAATGCAAAAATTGTAAGTCTGTAAGTAATGGCAGTCTGGTTGCTCTGTACCCGTAAATCAAAAACTAATGGCATACCCTTCCTCTACATTCTACAAGCATGTTTTGAGGTATCATTCATGTTTGTCTGAATTCTGTCATCATTTACTCACCCTCATGTTGTTCCAAAACTGTATGAGTTTCTTTCTTCTGTTGAACACAAAAGAAGATATTTAAAAAAATGTTGGTAACCTAACCAGACAGTCGATGGTCATTGACTTCCATATGATTTTTTTTTTATTCCTACAATGGAAGTCAATGTCTTCTGTCATCAAAGAAATGTAAATGTAAAAATGTAAAATCGATTCAAATTCAATGCTAATAGGGAACCTGCTGCAAACATGAATACAAGTTATATGTTTAATAAGCGAGTTTGCCACTGTACTGTTTTGTTGTTGTTGTTTTTTTCATTAAGAATAATAACAAACCTACCATTCAAGCATTTGCACCCAAATTGCAGCTAATCGCTGCATGGGTATTCATAAGCGATTTAAAAGCGAGTTGGAAAAGAGGGAAAAACTCCAATGTCCCAAACCCCCTCAGTGATACCGGTATTACCAGTGTTGTCACACCCGATTACCCGGTGTGAAAATTTCCTCACCGTCACATCCCTAAAACTCATACAGGTTTAGAACAACTTGAGGGTGAGTAAGTGATGACTGAATTTTCATTTTTGGGTGAACTATCCCGTTAATATTATTAGGTTAAGCAATAATATTACTAGTTAAACCAATAATGAACAGATGGAGGTTTTCTGTGCTGTCCGTTGAGTAACAAATCTATTGTCTTGTCTTACGCATTGCACTGTGTCCTGTTGTTTTCCTTTCGTGGCTTTATTTCCCCTTGCAAAATAGTGCCTGTCTTAACCGCACAACTGTAGTACATGCGGTTGCAAGCTAAATCGAACACGAGGAACCTGCACATCAACCCCCAAAAAATGTGGCATAATATATAATGTGGTAATGTGGTTGTGTGATTTCACTCAAAAGAATGTGTGAATAGTACAGCTATTTTGTGTAGGGGTTGAGAAATGCTGCTGTAAAATGGGTAGGTGTTTGTTGCGTTTATAGTCAATTGGTATTAATTTTGAACCATGTGCGCTGCATTAAGTGCAGCAAATCCAAAAGGAAATGAAGGAAATGAAGGAAATGCCACTGCTTGCAAGGGGCCAAAATAGTGCAAGCTTGGTTTTAAAGTTGGTTCTCTATATGCTACTGTTCAAAAGTTTGGGATCTGTGATATTTTTCAAATATGTTTGAAAGAAGTCTCTTATCTCACATTTATTTATATCATAAATACTGCATTAATTAAGTCAAGTCATCTTTATTTATATAGCGCTTGTTTCAATGCTGCTTTACAGAGATAAACGTATAATTTAAGGTAACAGATTGTTTTGGCTTTATAGATAGTGGTTCTTGAATAATGTTATTTTCCAGCTAAAGTTAGTTCTGATTGATTCACTTCCTTCGAAAGGATAATTTGTTATTAATTTAGAGGCCGCTAAGACGACACCGTTCTCTCTACACAGACTTTAAACGCGAACCTGTGAGAAACACTGATGGCGCTCACGTACGCATCAAGAATGAATTCTATAGTTATGTGCGTTTGAATATATGTGCGCATGTTTGTAATTCTCTACAAACCAAGCCTTAAACTACTTGTCCTGCCTATAAATTTGATACAGAATTTTATTTTATTTTATCACTACGGGGAGATACGCGAAATTTCCAGAATGCTTTATCTGTAATTAGAAATAGGCTATTATTACAATTTAAATGAACCGTTTTCTATTTTAATATATTTCAAAATGTAATTTATTCCTGTGATGGCAAAGCTAAATCTTCAGCATCATTAATCTAGTCTTTAGTGTCACATGATCCTTCAGAAATCCTTCTAATATGATGATTTGATGCTCAAGAAACATTTCTTATTATCAATGTTGAAAACGGTTGCTTAATTTTTTTGTGGAAAAACAGTGATATAAATTTTTTTCAGGAACACTTTTGTAACGTTACAAATGTCGAGTCTAACTGTTGATCAATTGAATGCATTATTGCTGATTCAAATAAATCTTAACGATCACTTTTGAATGGTATTGTACTGTAAATAAAATGCCGCATGACAGCGACTTTCATGACACTCAACAATACGTCTTTTTTTGGCTCCACACAAGAATCATCATAATTCAGTATGCAAATAGATGCAACTCAATAGGCAAATATTACAATAACATCACTGCTGGTTACAAACTTTAAGTATAAATGTAAAAAAACCCAGTTAGGACTGAAATGATCTATAGAACAAATTTGAGTGGAGTCTGTAGATTAAGGGATTTGGGCTGAATTAATTGCAGAGGTTTTGTCACTGGTTGGCTTTATGATGACAGTCTTGCTGAAGGGAGTTTTTCTGCATCGCTGCTAGAGGAAAAAAGAAAACACCCAGACCCATTTCTCTCCTTTCCTCAGGTCACACTTTATCAGTCCTCCTCACAAGCTTCCTGCCTCCCCCCTCACCGTGGGATCCGGTGAATCAGAGTGCCTGAGCCAAAGGTTAGCATCCAGAGTCCAGACAAAGGAAGACGAGGATATGACTCATCAACCTTTTTTAACAACCTTCTAACGTCTGCTTTTCTACTCGGACTCAGTTGTTGAGTGAAACAGACCCTGATGACATTATCAAGGCTTTTTAACACGTTTCTGACTTTTATTGCGTTTTATAATTTCGGTGGAGTGATTGATTTATTCATCTCTGCTTGATTTGTACATGCTCAAAAGTACCTCCTATTGAGATGTCCTTGAGAGAGAACAGTGCGAATCCTTTGTGGATTTGTACACCCTGTGATGACAGTTTATCCAATCATCACACCCACTCATCAGGCTCCGCCCCTTTTTCAAGGTCACGAAATGTAGCAGCTCTCTGTCCCTGGGTTTGGCCGTATGGCACTCGTAGCCTTGAGATTCCTCAGCCACTGTTCTCAAGTGCTATCTCTCCATAGGACACACAGTCAGAAATGTTTACAGAAAGCGTTCTCTCCGTCTCACTCCCGAAGTTATGCCATGCCTGCCGAACAAGCTATGCCCCACCCATGTGGATTTTCTCCCAGGCCCACCCTGGTGGAGTCTGTTTTCTCGACTGATGCTAGTTCCCACAATTTTCAACGGCTTTCCTTCAATGAATGGAGGCTTCTAAAAATAGTCCAAAGAAATATGACTTTATTGTCATTCCTTGCATATGCTCTCAGTTACAGCTTATCATGATGTGCAATTCTGCAATATTCCCATGTGTTTCGACTGAATGCTTAGTTTCAAATCATGGTACAAAGATTTGTTTTTATTCAGTCACTGACTTTTTTTGTTCCAATGCAGTGGTTTTAAGCGTCTATAAGCGGGGTCATGGAAATGTCTGGGTGATTCAGTCTCAGCCCGCTGAAAAATGCTTTTTGTCATAAAAGACCATTAACCTCCCTGCAACTATCAGCCATGTCTTTTGTTCATCAAATTTAGAGGTGGACATTACACATTTAGTTTTTTAAGATATAACTTGCCGGTTGTCTTTACATTTAGGCACAATGCTTCTATAATAATAATGATAATAATTATTTTATTTTAATAATTTTAGTGTCAGTACAGTACTACATTAAACTACTAGCCTATACTGTATAATAATGCAGCGGGGGAATTTTTGCGGGTCCTGATAATACCAAATATCTTATGTTACCAGTAAAAAGTGGCCTACATTATTTTAAATATATCTAGCCAGTGAAAGAGTGCAAGCATATTCGTCTAAAATAATTCTGTGTTTTCAGCTTCAGAATCATGAATATTTTTATTCTGGTGTCATTATTGTCCTGTGCTTTGGGTTACCAGCACCTAGTCCAAGCCTATTCATTCCCACCCCCAATGTAAAACAAAATTTACCGTTTCAATCAACAGTACATTTTTTGTTAACCTTTTACCATATGTCTTGGAGTATCGCAATAATATCATATTGTGAGTTCAGTATTGTGATGTGAATCGAATCGTGACATGAGGGTGTCGTTACACTCCTATAATTTACTACGCAGAAAAAGACCTCTTTAATCCACCAAGAATTTGATCTACCTCCCATTAACCATTAACCTGTTTTCTCAGATGAAGGACTGGTGTCGTCTGCTGCTCTTGGCTGGAATTGCTGCTGTTTTGCATGCAGCCTAAAGAGCACCCATGCACACTATGGCAACAATCGGTCCATGCTCAGATGCAGAGGACCTGTTGGCTTCCATCCACCTCGAGAGGTATCTGGACCACTTCCGTCAGGCAGGCTTTCTCCTCGCCCGAGACTTCTGTCACGTGGACAATGTCGCTCTGAACAGGGTGGGAGTCACTGCCACCGGCCACAGGAAGCGTATCCTCAAACTGGTCGAGCACATTCAGCTGATCTGTCAACATCAAAGGAAAGAGTCCTTGCTAGATCGCTGTAATTCAGAGTCCGCTATTCACGAGGTGACCCCTGTCAATGTGGAGCCTCTTTCTCCTTCAAGACATCCTGGCACCTCTTTAGAAACCTTACGTAACAGCTCTGCCCCGAATCTTTGTGCACAAGTGAAGCGCTCATTCTCCGAGCGTAGCACCAGTGTTGTAAAGCCGGTACCAAAACCAAGAACTGTCTTCCACAAACTAAGAGCAGAGAAATTTTCTTTACCAACACAACATGAAGCGGAACCTCGCCGAAAGTCATCTCAGGACCTGCTTGTAATAGTTGCAGAAGATTCGTCCTCTACTGAGTCCAGTACAGACACTGTTGAAACATTTACTGTATCAAAAAACGTCCATTGTGAACCAGGTTTGGGTAATACCACGCCAACCCCAGAGACTGGTGGACTGTTACCTCCAGTGCCCCCTAGGTTAAATCGAGGAATTCCCCCATCCACATTCAGGAAAATGTCGGACCAGGAGCGTCTCAGCACCCCACCCCTCTGCACTCCACCCGACTCCCCCTCTAGTTATCAGTGCTCTCCCTTCACCAACACACCTGGTTCACCTCCAAGTCCTCCCTGCTCAGGGCTAGAGATGGTCTCTAATGAAATCTACAGTGGCACTTTACCAGGCACTCCACGTGTGTTTTGGAGTCGCTCTTTACCCGTTCCCCCTCCGCGCCAAGAGGTCAGCCCGTCCGCTGAAAATCAACGGTAAACTGTTAAGCCTTCAATGAAATGACATTAGGGGCTTTCGCACCGGTGGAACCTTTTCATAGTTCCTAGAACTATTGGCGGAAGTACCCGGATTTTGGTGTGTTCGCACCGGAGGAACTAGGAATGATTTTAGTTCTAGGAACTCCTTTTGGAGGAACTAATTTAGCTCCTACATCAGAGTAAGGTCTAAACCAGCACTATAGGAACTATCCGTGACGTTCGTGTACGCTGATTGGCCAGACGCACTCGAAACACCAGCACCTGCCATTTTAAATGTGTTCATGCACAGATTATAGCCTATAGATTTACTCCACAATCTAACTCTACAAACATGGAAAACCCTGATAGATGGGCCTTTTTAACCTTTACGCTAAGGAGTAAATCCAATGCAACTTTGAGGGGACCAAGCCAAACATGATGTATTTCTGCTCAGCTAGAAACACTGGACGTCAACCACACGGCATACGCTAATACCTTTTTATTTACTGTCTTTCTATGTATAACAGTTCTACTACCTAATAACGGATTAGACAGGACTGTTAGACAGAGTTCCTACTGGCGGTGCGAATGCAACCAGGAAAATGTTCCTAAGGGAGTTCCTAGAACTACCTGGTGCGAAAGCCCTATTGTTTTTGCTGAACATATCAGCATGCCATGCCATTTAATTTCAAAGATTCTGCTGGATTTTGTTTCTTATGACTATCCCTCCACAATTAACTAACTTTCTCCTCCAATAGCACTTTAGAAAAGTCCAACTCAACTGGAACACCCAAAAGAACGTCTGGTAGGTTTATTAACACACAAAGTTTTACGATTTACTCCCCTGAAATTTGTTCCTAACATGTATAAGTTAACTTTCTTACATATATTTTAGTTTTTCTGAACAATGATATACATGCATACATACATGCTACCATTCAAAATTTGGAGGTTGGTAAGATTGTTTTTTTTTGTTTGTTTTTTGGAAAGAAATGAATTTAGCAAGGACACATTAAATCAATCAAAAGTGACAGTAAAGTAATTTATAATGTTAAAAAAGATTTGGATTTCAAATAAATGCTGTTTATTTGAACTTTTTCTATTCATCAAAGAATTGATATTTATTTTAATGTTTTTTATCTTATCCTACTGTTAAATTTTTTGTTCAACTGGCACAGCATCTGCTGAGGATGAAGATGAAATGATCAACCCGTACTGTGAAACTGTCTTCCACAGCAAGCGACAATATCAACATTTAGAGGTGAGAGACTTGAAGTGAGCAAACTTTATTTTAGGGTGAATTTCTAACTTTATGTACTCAAATAGGTGTGTTTTATTTATGGTCGAATATGTTTAGGTTGATGGGACCAAAATTGAGGAAAAGACTACAAATAAAGAGGATAAAACAAGAGATCATGGGTAAGTCCAATTATTTCCATGAAAGTTTAAATTGACTGTTTCCGCAAAAGTCAGCAGAATGTCTGGTATCCCCACAGTGTTATATCCAGCTAATAATTCTAGATTATGAGTATTTCTAAAGAAAGTCATATACTGTACATCTCATTTGGGACGGCATGAAAGTGAGTAAATGATGAGCGAATATTTTTTTTGGGGGGGGGTTGAGTATCCGTTTAAGTCATGTTGATGCCTTAGTTAGCATGATTTAGCAATGTGATCTCCGTAATGTGGTTTAAAGCGATCTGAAATTATCTCATTTCCGTTTTAAAGGAACAGTTCACCCGAAAATGAAAATTCTGTTGTCATTTACTCATCCTCATTTTAAAAACCCTAGAACTTACTTTCTTCCATGAAACACAAACAGAGCAGTTTAGCTGAATTTCCCAGCTGCTCTTGTCTATAAAATGAAAATGGGGAAGGATTCTTGTCCTCATATTACCATATGAAAAAAATAGCATAAAAGTTGTCTATATGGCTCGTGCTATACTCCAAATCTTCTAAATATAAACAAATGATCACATGAAGTGAATCCAGTTATAAATGAAAGACCTCACCATTATTTTCTTTCTGACAATAGAACTGACTAGACTGTGTATATACAAGATGTCGAGTTGGTCACTCAAGACTTACTCGTGTATATTTATTGTTGAAAGCGCCTTTATTTGCCTTTTATGTGTTTTTTGTAAGTCTTCCTTGACTACAAAGCACATTTTCTTGCAATGTCCTGCTTTAAATTATATTAGGCAATATGCTCAAATTCAGGAAGTATATTAATGGACATTACAAAAGTTTTTTAATTTAAAAACATTTAAAAACATTTTTTTTAAATTGAAAGATTTTGTATAACTTGTATTATTATTTTTGTTAATTGTTGTGAATCCTCCCACAGGCAGAACAATCACTCGTGGCTCAAGCGTCTCGATTCTCCAGGCTACTGCACTGTGGGTGAACCCACACCGGGCTCCCACTCGTTCTCCCTCCCTCATAACCTCTGCTCCAGTGAAGCAGACGAGGACCACATCATCTCTCCCTACGCCAGCTTCACCTCGCTGTCCGAGCGGGTGGCACCTATCCTCAGCGGCTGGCTGGACAAGCTCTCTCCTCAAGGGTACGCCCCATCGGGGCTGCTACTCTCCTCTCATCTCTGCATCTCCTGCACGCTCCTCAATGGCTGTTTCTGCTCCCTGTCTGTCCTCTCCGGCCGGTTTGTCATCACTTCACGTGTTGTTGTGTCTCCTGCTGTTTGTTCCTGTCCTCTGCTTGACGTCTTCCACTGTCTAGATTCAGTTCCTCCTTAAATAATTTCAGACATGTGACCTTTGTAATGTAGTTGTTTTTCTCTGACATCACATTTCTCTTTTATAGAAACTATGTGTTCCAGAAACGATATGTGAAGTTTGACGGGAAAAACTTGATGTACTATGGTAGTGAAAAGGTATGATTGCACGAGATCAAACTCAATGCCATCATTCCATTGTATTATTAAAGGGATCATATCATACATTTATCATTCAGTATTTTTTTTACTTTTTCCACTTTTAATGTCAAGGTTTTTACACCAGAACAGTCATAATATTATCTACAGTTTAAAAGTCTTATATGCGCACCAAGGCTGCATTTATTTGATAAAAAATGCAGTAATAATATTTGAAATAGAAATCTTTTGTACCATTATTAATGTCTTTACTGTCACTTTTGATCAATTGAATGCTTCCTCAGTGAATAAAATGATTAATTTCTTAAACATCTGACCCCAAACTTTGAACAGTAGTGTCGTTTTTTCACCCTCCCTCTAATTTACTTTGAAGTAAACCCAGTTTTTGCATGCGTGTACTGCAGGTTTACTGTCAAATATAGTTTTTAACCGCTTGCTCCACCCCGAGCATTGAATAGTGTGTTAAACAGCTGAACAACACTGAATGGATGTTGTTGACGTGTAAAGGCCATTTTACACCAAACGTGGAACAGGAAAGCTGAATGAATTGATGACGAATAGTCTATTTACACCAAGAGCGAAACCTATATTCATTGAGCTGAATGAAAAGCAAATTGCCAGAACAATAGATGGTGGCGATCGACAACCAAATTCACCTGCGTGTTGAACCTTTCAGCTCAGCTGGTCTGGGAAAAGTTGTTACACTTTGTTATCATTTAAGGTTTGCAAGTTAGTTAAGTTTCAATAAATCATTTTTGGGCTGAGTAGAATGGTTCGTGTTCCCACTGTTACAGTACAGCACGCTTTCATAGTAGAATTAACTGATTCATCATGATATATGACCCCTTTAAACACTTCCTGAAGACCCTCAGAATATAAACAATTCCTAAATTCAATTGTGTTTTTCTGCAGATGTCACATATGTTGGTACACTGTTATTCTTAACACAACTGGTCTTTTTCTCTCAGGATGTCTATCCCAAAGGTGTGATTCCCTTAGCTGCCATACAGATGGCCCGCGTAGCCAAAGACAATAAATTTGAGATTGTGACAAGTCACAGGACATTTGTGTTCCGAGCTGATAATGATGGTAAGCGCAGCATTTTTCTACATTGACATTTATGCATTTGGCAGACGCATTTAGCGACTTACGATGCATTCAAGCTATACAGTTAATGCATTTCCTGGGAATAGAACCCATGACCTTGCCGTTGCACTATTGCTTGAGCTACAGAAATGCTTGTTTGCAAAAAAAATTGTAATCTTTTTGGTCACACTTTATATTAGGTGTCCATATGTACTTACAATGTACTTATTGTGTTCATATTTAATTGCAAAAACACTTTTACTGCTATTGAGGTGGGATACGGGTAAAGCTTGGGACAGGTTTGGTGGTATGGGTGGGTTAAGGGAAGGCTCAATAGTATAATTACAAAATTAACTACAGCTGTAATTACATGCAAGTAAATACATGTATGCACACATTTGATATAAGTGCATTGTATCAAATGATTAATTTAAATGTTACTACATAGTAGTTAAAGACGCATATACAGTGGGACCATCTTTTTTTCATGGCTGATAATATATAATTGGAATGGGTCTTTAGAAAGTGTTTTACTACTTGAAATTTAACTAGGGCAAAAGAAACCTTATGATCCTTCTTTATGCCTTGTAGTCCAGAGGAGCAAATGGTGCAGCATGTTGCAGGAGCGAGTCAAAGAACAGCTGGTTTTTGGCCGTCCACGTTTTGGCCCCGGCAGTCACTGCCAAAAGAGCGGCTTCCTGGAGCTTAAAGGAACCAAGTCAAAGATCTATGCAGCAATTATAATGGAGCAGATCTGGTTGTACAAGAGTGAGCAGGTGATTAGTTAATCATGTTATAGTTAATAGTGTTATAGCCATACTACTCTGAATTTAGTACAAGGGATTTGCTTTACCTCTTTCTTCTCTCAATGTGATTCAGTTTGGGTGTTTTGAAAGTATTCTGAACATCCTATAGCATATGTACAATGCATTCAAAAGTAGCTTTAAATGA
The DNA here is from genome assembly GCF_949152265.1 of Phoxinus phoxinus. Classification (NCBI taxonomy): domain Eukaryota; kingdom Metazoa; phylum Chordata; class Actinopteri; order Cypriniformes; family Leuciscidae; genus Phoxinus; species Phoxinus phoxinus. The sequence goes on from NC_136887.1 coordinate 16,087,130, forward strand.
TTTGCCTCATGGAGACTTGCTAATTCTTAAATTAAGGCTTACCCTTTGTGATATGTGTTTTACAGTGCTTTAAAAATGGGATTGGAATTACTCTAATTGAGGCCAGAGGTGCTACAATTCGTGATGGGAAGGGCAAGAGCTTTGATCTCATTACTCCTTATAAAACCTTCAGGTAAACAGTTCAAGTCACGCTATGCTTATGTTAAGTAGCTTGTATGTGTTTACCCCTATGTCATTTAATTCCAACACTGCAAAAACATTGTTTAATCTGTGATTTGTCTAGTTTCCATTTAATTCATCTTGAATTTAGTTTCTTTTTCTTACCCCTTAGTTTAAAAGAAGAAAAATCAACTAGCCAATGGGGTTCGCAAAATAAACTTAATGTATATTCTCTAAAAACAAGTCATATTATCATGCACAGCTTTGATTCTCTAAAGGGACTTTTATATATTTTTACTGGAAAACAAGACAAATATTTAAGAAAAATGGAAAAATAAAGATTTTTAGGTAATACATAAAAACCTTTATATACAACAAAATGTGTGTGTATATATATATATTGACACATTTAATTTTCTATTATGATTTTTTTAAATCTTTATACGTTCAAAAGGTTGTGAAATGTAATGTTTTTAAAACAAGTCACCAAGGCTCAGTAATAATGTGAAATAATATATAAAATATAAAATGACTGTTTTCTTTTTTAATATATTTTATAATGTGATTTATTCCTGTGATGACAAAGAAACCATTATAATAGGCTGATTTGCTGCTCAAGAAACATTTCTTATTATTATCAATGTTGAAAACTGTTATGCTGCTCAATATTTTTGTGGAAACAGCGACACACACACACACACGCACACACACACTATAAACATAGTTGAAATAAAATACATTTTGATCTGTTAAATTTCACTGCACACTTAAAGCGGTGACGTCATTCAGAGGTCTTTTCTCACTAAGTAACTATGCCAGACTAGAGACAATTAATAGGATCCATGAAGGCAGAGCATTAAGAGGATGTTGTGCACCCTCGCAGCTTTACGGCAGAGTCGGAGCGAGAGAAGCGGGACTGGATGGAGGCCCTGCAGGAATCTATAGCAGAAACACTATCTGATTATGAGGTGGCGGAGAAGATCTGGTCCAACAGGTCCAACAAGATCTGCGCAGACTGCAAAGCCATCAATCCAGACTGGGCATCCATTAATCTCTGTGTGGTCATCTGCAAGAATTGCGCAGGTGTGTGTGACTGATGTGGTTGTGTAAAGATTGGGTGTATTATCAGCTTGATGGTGTTTATAATTTAAATGGATAGAGCACAGTGAATTTGTCTGAATTAGACTGGTGTGAGATATTTAGCATTTTCCAAATAGTGATTATCTGGCATGGGTGACAGCAGTGCAGTGTCTTGGTTGATACAGATGGTATTAAGAGTTTCTAAGCTCATTTAAGAGTTCATATGAGTTCCTCCGTGCCGTAAACTGCAGATAAATGTGGCTCAGAGGCACCATATCAGGAAGTCTTTATGGGACAAAGAGAATGAATGGTGCGTGGAGAGTGATGTGGTGCCTCTTTTGTTCTGTCTGCCTGCAGGCCAGCATCGAAGTCTTGGCACAATGGTGTCGAAAGTGCAAAGTCTGAAACTGGACACCAGTGTGTGGAGCAATGAGATCGTTCAGGTATGGGTTGTCGTGTTTTTTTCTTCAGTGAAATGATCCTTATATTCCAGTTATCAGGATTCCTGATGAAATCCCCTGTGAGTTTACTACACTGTCTTATAAACATAATGGTTCATCTTGGCCTTATTTGTAAATGTTCTAGCTCTTCATAATGCTTGGGAACGATAGAGCGAATGAATTCTGGGCAGCCAGACTTCCTGTGACCGAGGAACTGGACTGTGATGCCTCCCCAGAACAGCGGAGAGAGTTTATCACCCACAAATACAAAGAAGGCAGATATCGCCACCCTCATCCCAGTTTCAGCACCCAAGAGGAACTTCTTAAGGTAAAGCATGAACCCTTTGCACTCACAGGGGACAGATGATGCAAAATTTTTTATTTTCTTCCGTATTCCTCATGAGGTATTGACATAACAATATCTATTTAATAACTATTGAGTTATTGCTCATTTCACATTTAAAGAAGTTAACCAATCATAACAGAGATTATTTATATATAGAAGTCTTAAAAGTACAGAACAAAATAAAAAAATCCCCTAAAGGGACCTTTAAAAAAAATCGTTTAACTTTCGTGTGCGCACAAGAAACTTTTACGTGCAGACGAGAAACTTTTGCGTGCTCGCGACACGAGAAACATTTGCGTGCTGAGAACCTATTCTGTGCACACAAGAAACTTTTCATTAATGCATTATCGTGCATTACAATTTACGGCTTATGTATACTATAACCTATTTCCTTTATGCGTCACTGCCATTTTTCTATGTAGAAAACGAGAGTATGAATGCGCATGAATTATTAAAGATCTATTTGCTCAAAATGTGTTTTTTGTAAGAGCAGTATATCTCTAATATCACGGCCTTATGTCTGATTTAACGAATTTAACTATGTCGTCGGACAAAGTGTAATGGTTCATAAAAAAAAACCCATTGGTACAGTAAAATACAGATAACAGATACATTTGGATTTCGTTTGGGCAGTATTTATATTGTCCCATATAAAACTTTTTACTGTACCAATATATCTATCTGATTGGCAATTAATGTACTTAAATTTTGTATTTCACAAGATCGAAACACCCATTATTAAACCACTTTGTCTGATTTAACGCATCCTTACAGTTGACAGAGAAATGCTGATTTTCTTCATTCAATTCTAACAACGCTTATTGCGAGCAGAGCCATAGATATAAAGGACTATAAAGCGCTGTGTTATATATCTTTATCAATTCATACGCATCCATACTCCTGTTTACTTCATAGTAAAATGGCAGTTATGCACAAAGGATATAGGTTATAGTAGCCTATACATAAACTGGAAACTGTAAATTACTGTGCTCGTGAAATAGTTTCTCGTTTGCTCGCAAAAAAGTTATTTGTGCACATGTGAAAGTCTGTATATATATATGTGTGTGTGTGACTGTATGTATGGGGGCTCTGTACAATTTATTTTATTTCACTGTTTTATTTTAAACTGACAGTTTAAAAGCACCAACATATCAGCGAATTTTTAAATTATTGTTTATTTTATTTTGCATTTTAATAATATTTATTAGTACTATTACTGCTACTACTAATTATTATTATGTGAAATTAATCTTAAAGTCATGGGTATTTCTACAGTAAATATAAATGGTTCTCAATAATGCTTAGTAATCATGAATGATAGGAAAGGCCATGGAAAAGTCAAGGGAATTAATTGTTCAAAAATGTAGAAATCATATATTCTTGCTAAGAGTCAGCAGTGTCTGAAGCCTTTGTGCAAACCGCGTGCAGATGCCCATACAGGTCTTTTGCACAGATAACAGTGAGCGAATGTTTTGAGTGCTACATAACCTCAACATCTTTGCACAATAAATGGTTTCCCCTTCCTCTTCTGCAATAAGCCCTTGATTTTGAAATACACACAATACTTCCTTAAGCGAGCTGCTGTGAACTATAGCAGTGGCCATTTCTCTGTGTAATAGCTTTGCTTCAAAAGAAAACTTTTAGATCAGTCCCCACTGGGGCAGTGAGGACATCCTGTCTTAATATAGCCAGAGCCATCTAAGTATTATGCCAGCGGTCAAGCCAAGATTAGTGTGTATTATTCTTTCTCAGGACTTTACCAAAGCTATCTTTTGTGTTTTTGGGCTACCCCCCCAGAATAAGAGAAGCATGTGCTGTGAATTGTAAATAATTAAGAAAGCTAATAAAAGGACTGCAATGAATAGATGGATTTTTGGAAGAAGCTTTGAATGTCCTTTGGCTGAATGTGCTATTAGCAGTGCATTTGTTTAAGTGTGTGTGCGTATGTGGTCTGCCTGCAGGCGCTGTGCACCGCCGTGACCGAGCAGAACCTCCTGAAGACAGTCACTCAGATTTTTGCGGAAGCTGAGGCCGTTCGACTCGCTGACGCTAATGGGAACGTTAAGCGCCTGTCCCCACATTACTCATACACACAGTCTGCAGGTATGATAGAGTCCTTTCCAGTACTTCACTACAAACATATTTCTTAAATGTGAAGTTTGTATTGAATTGGTACCAAACGGAAACTCAAAAAATACTGTAATCGAAATCCCAACAACAACAACACAAATCCAGACAGTTCTTTTAAAATTCTCTCTCTCCATGTGAACATGGTGCCAATGCTTTTATATTTTTGTTTTTCTGTACTTTGGAAAGCCTTGTAATTTTGGTCCTTGCATTTGTTGATAGATTTTTTATATGTAGTCTATTGTATTGTTTAGACACACTAATCAGTTTCCTGTTAAACAGATTATTACAGGTTATCCTGCCCCAGACTCAAGGCATTGGTTGAGCCATAAGCGAACACGTCAGACCACTCAGTTTTGAAAGCGCCACAGGGGAAAGTTAACCTATGAAAAATGTACTTGTGTATACTATAGGAGACAGAATTTAGCGTCAATAAAATGACATACCGCACCTGTAATATATGAAAGAAGTGTGAAGTATGACATTTTCTGGATTTAGATTCCTGTGTGTATGATGAGATCATGCAGCCCATCCTGTACTCCGGATACCTCTACAAGTCAGGGTCCTTGAACAAAGGGACATTATCCCGCAGAACCAGAGACGGTAGGCGACTGTGTGACAAAAACAAGCCTTGGCAGTGATTTAGGAGCCCAATGTACCGCTTCAGTATAAGCTGTTCAGTACTGTTTCATATACATAAAAATGGGAAAATATTAAATTCACTGTATTGTAAAGGTGCACATAGTAATTAAAATTCATTACAAAAGTTATGATACATTAAAAATATTATTTATAAGAAAGTAATACTTTTAATCAGCAAAAATACATGAAATTGATCAACAGTGACTGTGACATTTTTATAATATTATAAAATATTTCTGCTTCAAACAAATGCTGTGCTTTTGAACTTTCTATTCATCAAAGAATCCATAAAACTAATACAAAAAATACAGGAAAAAAATACTTTGTGCATATTTAATTACTACTGGTATACATTAGGAATGTTATCCTGGTTGTTGCAGATTTGTTTGTTTTTAATGACATTTTTGGTTGTATTTTTTATTTTTCAGCAGATTTTCAAAAGTACTGGTGTTCGGTGGAGAAGTCTATTCTCTTCTACGAGTCTGACAGATGTCATGAGCCCAGTATGAAGATCAATGTGAAAGACATCATCTGTTTAGGAGTGAACAGACCAGATTCCAGCAACAACAGCGGCGGCTTTATTGACAAGTGGGCGTCACTGCATAACAGAACATCTTTCAGATTTAGAAATGGTCACCGTGTCTTACATCAGAACATTCATAACAATCTGATTCTTGTTGTTCCTTTCAGATTTCGATACACTTTTGAACTTTACCTAACATCTGATAAACTGATCCAATTTGGCTTGGAGACTCCAGAGGCATTGCATAGTTGGGCGAAAGCAATAGGGAAGGTAAATATGAATCAGTCACAAGATATATGTTGTCACATCAGTGCATTAGATCTCACCTCGGTTTTGATCTCTGGCAGGCCACCACACCTCTCAGCTGTCACTGTCTGTTGGCGCGAGAGTTCGAGCGAGTGGGCGTACTGCGCTACAAGGCCATGCTAGACCCGCAGTGGAAAGAAGGCTTCTTTGTTCTGCAGAAGTCCAACCTGTTCATATGCCCTGGGAATGATGGAGCCGCTGAGGATATTATAAACCTGAAACGCCTACAGGAGCTCAGTGAGTCTTTTGGCTAAATCACTGTGACACTGATTCGATATTTCAGAGAAAATAATGCTGCTAAATGTATCCTCGAGGATTAATAAAGGAGCTATGTACTTATCCGTCTTTGTCTTGGGTTCAAGGCATTGCGTCAGAAACGGAGAACCATGAGAAGAAGGACATTCTGGTTCTTGTTGAGAAAGGAAGGTGGGTCTTTGACTTCTATGAATGCTTATTTTAAGCCAAATTAAACTTTTTAAAGTGCCCCTATTATGCTTTTTCGAATATTACCTTTCATGTAGTGTGTAATAAATGTCTGCAGAGTGTAAAAGTGCAGAGAAATTAGTTATTTTCTCTCAAAAGAAAGAACCGATTCTGAAAATTCTGTAATTCCAGTCTTCTTGCAAAAACATACGTAGGTTTTTAATAAATTTGCATACTGCCAGCCTATGGTCTACTTTGACTGTCCATGAACATCTATTTTGAACCTCAAACAACAAGAATGTTGTTGACATGTCAAGAAGACGCTGTTTTCTGCGCTGGGAAAGCAAAATCACTTTGCATGGATGAGGACTGAGGCACGAATTGATACGTGAAAACTGACCCCATCGCTACTGTTTGTATCCTTGTGAATCAAGATAGATATAGATATAGTATAGTATAGTATAGTATAGTATAGTATAGTATAGTATAGTATAGTATAGTATAGTATATACTAGATATAGTAATGGGCGATTTTTTTTTCGACATGCGCTGTAAGCAGTAGACCAATCACAACAGACTGGGCCGTCTGACCAATCAGCTGAATCGACCATTCGCAAAGACCCGTCCCCCTTAGTTACTGTCGCTATGTCCGACAAGCTACGCCGCTCTCACGCCACACCATGTTCTCACGCAGTGAAAAATACATCGTGGAGCAGAGAGGACACTGACAACACGCTGACAGACAGGACAGACCAGATTACTTTTCGGTTACTTTTGATATTAAACAAAGTCTCACCTTTCAAATTTGGTCATTTTTTAAAAGAAATAAAAATTTTTAAACAATAAATACAGTTGTGGCTCTTTAATGTGTCGTGACAGATCGCTGTATTAGAATCAGTTAAAGCTGCTCGTGAACCGATCATTTCTTCCTTCTAGTTAATTTATAGCATCAAATAAACATGAATGAACATAAGAAGGAATGTTGTTTTAACCGCGGAAAGGCGTCAGTACACACCGTTTTTCAAGTTCAAATCAATCTACTAACTCTCCTAACTGCTTTCTCGGACAAAATGGTGGATGGCGAAGTACGATTGGTCAGATCACGTGTTAATCAAGCTCCCTGCGAAGGGTCAATTGGCTCTCAGAAAAGAGGGGTTTAAAGAGAATGAATCCTTTATCAAACAGTTTCAGACACTGAGAGAAAAGAGGTGATGCTGCAATATATATTTTTGTGTTTTTTGACCTTGGATGTATGTAAACCTATTGTAGGAGACCTCCAAAACTAAATTAGGAACCTTTTAGGTTGCGTAATATGGGCACTTTAATTACAAAGAAGAAAAAGTCCCACTAAATAAAGAATGACTGTGCCTGCAGGACTCTGCATCTGCAGGGCATGGGAAGGACCGATTTCTCCCTGTGGTACGCAGACATCCAGAAGTCTGCGGGAGGGAAAGGAAACAACCTTAAAGACCAGCAGCTCAGCAGAAATGACATCCCCATCATTGTAGACAGTTGCATTGCATTCATAACCCAGTATGGTGAGAAGATGATGTCCTTCTGATTCATGTGCTTTATATTATATTCCCTGGGTTATAACATTAACATTAGAATCCAACTGATGTATAACTCTCTTACACAGGTCTGGGCCATGAGGGTATATACAGGAAAAATGGTGCAAAGTCCAGAATCAAGCTTTTGATGGAAGAATTTCGTAGGGATGCCCGTAATGTGAAGCTACGCATTGGAGATAACTTCATAGAGGACGTGACGGATGTACTGAAAAGGTTCTTTCGGGAGATTGATGATCCCATATTCATGGCTGATCTTCACCCCTTCTGGAGGGAAGCTGCCAGTTAGTACAGTAAACTGCATATAAACCTTTAAACAAAGAAGATTGATCATTATTATGGGTTTTTATCAGCATAATGTCTATGACGTGGATCTGTGGCATGCTTACTAATTGCAAACGATAATTTTGATGGAACATACACCGCTGTTCAAAAGTGTGGGGTTTTTAAAACTTTTTATTTTCTACATTTATTTGATCAAAATACAGTAAAACAGTAATGTGAAATATTATTACCATTTTAAAAATGTTTTCGGATTAAATATATAGAAAATTTAATTTAATTCCTGTGATAGCAAAGCTGAATTTTCAGCATCATTACTCCAGTCTTCAGTCACATGATCCTTCAGAAATCATTTTAATATGATTATTCATGCTTTAGAAACTTTTATTATTAATTATTTTTAAATTAATAAAACATTATTATCTGTTGACATTGAATGTGTATTGTTAAATGCAAGTATATAACAAAAAAATGGATTTCGCAACCATAGACATAAAGCTGAAAACAACCCAGAATATTAAAATAACTGACAACACGGATACAGTATTTTGTATAGTTTGTGCTGTCTCAGTGATTTCTCATACTATATTCAGAGATACCTCTAAAGCCGCAGCGCTTGGACCGATACAAAGAGCTGATTCGAGGTTTGCCACGGGTCAACAGGACTACTTTGGCAGCACTCATCAGTCATCTCTACAGGTGAGTCTTCATTCTGAATCAGGTCTGTTTTTGTTATTCTAGCAACTCTTACACTGCGGCCTCTTCCTCTTTCTTAGGGTACAGAAGTGTGCTGATCTGAATCAGATGTGCACTAAGAACTTGTCACTGCTGTTTGCACCCAGCCTGTTTCAGACTGATGGAAAAGGAGAACATGAGGTCAAAATCATAGAAGACCTCATTGATAACTATCTGTATATATTTGATGTAAGTGGATAACTTCATGGCATGATATTTTAAGATCTAATATGACATTTTACGGTGTTAAAGACCTTTGCAAAAAAAGTGCTGTGGTGCAGTTATACGGTAATATTAGATGACGATACAGTAGCCAAGTAGTTTGATATACAATATACAATGTAACTGAATGATTTGCACGGTATTCAAAATTAATTAATTAATATTATAAAATTAATATAATTAATAAAATTAATAAGAATACCATAATGATACAGTGGTACAAAAAACCTCACAAAAAATATGGTAGTACCATTGAACATTTGGTACTTTTCATGGAATTTAATTTAGTTTGAATATGAATATTTTTTGTTAATAATGTTTTGTAATTTTTTTAATGTTTTTTGTGTGTGTGTGTGTTTGATCAGATTGATGAAGAGCATCAAACTCAGATTGAACTGGAAATCAGTTTGATAACCACTTGGAGGGACACGCAGGTAGAGCAATTTATATGTAATTTTTTATCATATATTGTATTTCTCTTCCTATCTCTCTTTAATGTGTATATATATATAATTATTATTATATTTTCTTTCTTTTTCTTGTAGCTTTCACAGGCAGGGGACTTGATTATTGAAGTTTATCTAGAAGAAAAAATACCTGATTGCTGCATCACTCTGAAAGTAAGGGATCATATTTGAAAAAATTATGAATGCATTTGTGTGTGTATACAGTATGTGTGTGTATATATATATATATATATATATATATATATATATATATATATATATATTTTTATGAAGATGACTTCTTTCAGAAAATATAATGTGATATGTTGTGATTTTTTTTTTTTAATAAAACTATTTTAACCAATTTTTCGGTTCTACATTGTGTAAAAATTTAGTTTAAATGTATTATTATTATTATTAGTAGTACACTAGTATATAGATGGACTCAAAGCTAACATATATAAAATAATATTGTAGTCAAATCTTTATTTCATCTATAGAGAAGTCTGCTTCATGTCTGTGACTGATTTTTGACTTAGAGTTGCTGTTGCACATCATTACCACATGGTGGCAGATTGAAACCATTATTGCAAACCCTTATGTGTCTCTCCACAGGTGTCCCCCACTATGTGTGCTGAGGAGCTGACCAATCAGGTGCTGTACATGAGAAATATTCCTCCTGGGGAAAAAGACGTGTGGATGACCTTTGAGGCCATTGAGGAAGGAGAGCTGGGTAAAACAAATTACACCCCAATTTGCTTAAGCACAGTTTTACTTTTGATCACTACTAAAATTAGGAGGAAACAGCAGAGCAATCAATGTTTTTTTAAGGCTGGGTAAAAACAGTAGATAAATGCAGGATGTCATTTCTGCAGAGCGACCTCTTCACCCCAAAGAGAAGGTTCTGGAACAAGCTCTACAGTGGTGTAAAATGGCCGACCCCAGCTCGGCATATCTGGTGGTGAAGAAGGTGCCTAGAGGAGAAGCTATAGACATTTTCACAGGTGAAAGCATATTCATTTCATTAGATGAACTATCTTCTTTCAGAGAATATAATGAAGTGATGAATGTATTTCAAAATTAAAATCCAAGTTGAAAATATTTGAACCAATTTTCCGGTTCTGCATTGTGACAAACTATTTTTTTTATGTACAAATATCCAATATAATCTCTCCACTAATTTGAGGTCATATAATGTATAAAAATTTGACTTTTTAAAAGTTTGGGGTAGATAACATAAAAAAAAAAGAGTTTTTGAAAGAAGTGTCTTATGTTCACCAAGGCTGCATTTATGTGATCAAAAATACAGTAAAAACGTAAATTTTTTAAATATTACAATTTAGTGTTTTGCTATATTTTAAAATCTAATTTATTCTTGTGATGCAAAGCTGAATCATATATATATATTACAAGGATGCATTAATTTGATCTCTGTGTTGTGGGTTGCAGCCTATAAGAGTGAGATTGTGAAGTCTGGAGTACTGAAGTGTCGGGAAGAGCCGCCCAAACTCTTGCAAGGAAACAAATTCCAGGAGCGATCATTCCAAATTAAAGACCACAGACTACTCCTGCTGAAGGACAAAAAGGTATGTGTACAGTTCATCCTCAGCTCCTTCATAATTCATGGTGCAATTCAACATTTCAGCATCTTTCCCACATCGCAGAGCAACAAGCCCGAGAAAGAGTGGCAACTGAAAACCTTGAAGATTTACATGGGGATCAGAAAGAAGTTAAAGCCACCAACAAAGTAAGATGCATGCTTCACAATTCTGCTTTTAGATCTAATGAACATTCTTTCCATCAGTGAACCTTATAAAACTTGAAATAATGAGTGTATTTGTTTGCAGATGGGGATTAACAGTATTGCTGGATAAACAGCAATTGTAAGTATTATTTAAATGTGTTATACTGTACATGGAATATATCAGGAATCCATAATCCATGTTTTTTAATGCATATATAAAGGTTGCCTTTTAAATACTTTATTCTGATTGGTCAGTTTCTGCATTCTAAATTTTGTAGGATGGCTAAAAACTGTACATTTAACCAGTGTTAGTTTTATGTCTCCATTACTTCTCATTTAATAAAATAATTGTACGCTGTTTTGCTCTATCCTCTGTGCTTCCCCGTTCGCCAATAGTCATATGTCTTACGTCAGGTCAGAGGTCACTCTTCCTACCGGAACCAAAGAACGTATATTGACAAGAAGTGAAAGCCAATAGAACGTTCCATTGCAACACCAGCGCCCAGCAGCAGCCCTACGTTTCCGCCATTTTGGGGTGAAAGCGACTCGGCAGTCCACTACTAGTGATGTGTCGTTCGCGAAGGAGCCGGCTCTAAGAGCCGATTCTTTGAAAAGAGCCGGACTTCCCATCACTATCCACTAGCTTCTTGCTGTCGCTATGGCAATATCAGCTGCTTTATATATATAAAAAGTACATTAAAGATCAAATCCTAACTGAATGATGACAACATATAATAACGTACAATCACTAGACTAGTGATCATCAAATCCCGTTTAACAGTTTATTTCACAGACTTAGACAAGTCTTCTTTTCCCCACAAAACCTTCAGTTTGGTTTGACATTCTTTGAAGTTCAAGTATTAGCATTTCAAACACTGAATTAATACCAATATATAAAATTAAGTGGACATGCTGCATGTCATAAATCATTATTATGGTTTCTATGGCTAGGACCAGCAGTTCCTAGAAGGAATTAAGTTTACTAACGTTACTAGACTAAAAAAACAGTTAACGTTAGAGTTGCATGCCATAAAGGCCAAATTTACCTGTCAGGGTCTTTGGGAAACCGATGAAAGGCAAGATTTGTACTGCACTGATAGTTTTTGCAGTTTATTGCCGAGCACTGCTTTCTTTTATTCCACTTGGACTTCGTTGTCATTCTGTTTGTTTATGTGTAACTGTTACGGTAACTGTTATCTGTGCTGTTGTCCAGTAACTCCAGTTGGAATCTTCACCCCAAAATGGTGGCCGCGCCACCTAGTGGCTGTTACCCAGAAAGCATCAGAGTTTCGCCTCTTGTTCTTCTATACTCTTTGCCGGAACTATTGGCTCATACCAACTTAATAACTTAGGCTATTAAATAGCAGTCCCAGACTAGTCTCAATAACTTAATAACCAATTTCGAGAAATAAATTAGCTTTGGTTCAAATCCCTAAAAATTGGGGTCGTGGCTTAATGACCATATGAACATGTGGGTCCCATGGCCGAACCAGTTGAGAACCACTGCTATAGGCTTTATAGAAAGTGTCTATTTATAGCTACAATTAACCACAATCGCTCTCCTTGACCTCACAGGTACCTTAGCTGTTCCTGTGAAACGGAGTTATGGGACTGGATGACTAATTTACTAAAAGCACAGGTACAGCACATTTTAAACTGAACATATCTGAACATTCATCGAGATTTCAAAGTCGTAATTTCACAATGACGTCCTCCCTCAGAACGATGATCTGCGCCCACCCGTGATGAGACGGCACTCTTCCTCCGACATCTCCAAGCAGAAGTTTGGCACCATGCCGCTAGTGCCCATCCGAGGAGAGGAGAGCAACACCAACTCCAACTCCACCATGCTCTCCGCCAACCAGACTCTGGTAGAACACGACAGCGCCCTCTAGTGGCTCGGTGCATGTCACGCTTGCTTGTTTTTGCTTTGAGATTAACCTTTTTTGTGTGTGTGTTTTTGCAGAGAAAGCTTCACACGAGAAGAGCACTCTCTATGTTCTTTGTAAGTGTTACTTTTTATCTGCAGATGAACCCAATGCAGTTCATGTAATTCAGTTTTCACACCTTTGCATGCAAGTTTGTTGCCGTTTGGTCAATACGATTACTCCGATTACAGTGGCTGGTCAAAATGTAAAAGTAGGAGGTTTGAAAAGTATCGAATGACCTTTGCGTTTAACAAGCGCTCAAAAGTTTAGGAGTGCGCTCTACAAAAGAGCCTATACTTAATTTAGGAACTCCCTTTGACTTCCTCGCTCCTTCCCCCTCATTCCTGTTGGGAAAGCAGGGTTTCCTGGTATGACAGGATGCGTTTGTGGGAAGAATGCTTCTACTGCATTGTCCTGCAACTGTAGCCTTGAGGGAGGGCAGGGGGTTTTGGGAAAGTGCCGCAGCCTCTGGTGTGTCCCAGCCCAAAAGCGTTCGCGAGCAAATTGTCCGCGGGCTTCATGCTTTTGTCCTCAATGCATTCGGCAATTATCTCTGATACTGAGACAAAAGTTTCAACTCAGAAAAGGAAGTCATTTGTTTTGAACCACAAATACTTGTGTTCACATAATGGTAGATCATCTAACGAGATATCTGGCAGATTAGGTATTTTCATGAGGTTATAGTCACTAGTGTGTTTGGATGCGCTATACATTCAAAGCTGTTTATGCAGAGATATTTAGTTATTATTTATTAATTTACAATAGTTATAGCATAAATTAAAAATAATAAATTAAAGTAATAATAATAATATGTAATAAAATGTTCATATAATAGTGTACTCACTATATTTTAAGTATACAATATAATTCACAATATAATATGGTTCATTTAATATATTACAAAATGTAATGGCATACTATTATATAACACATAATAATAATAATGTATAAACTATAAAATATATTATTATAGTCACTGTATTATGAAAATGTAATAATTTAAAAGAGCTTAAATAGTATAATAAAATTAATGAAAAAAAAAAATGTAATATACAATAAAATTAATAAACACAAAGTTATTTATAAAATTATTAAAATAAAGTAGTAGTGGTAGTGTAATATTATAAGGTCCATATAATGATACACAATTTAATATATTGGCTCATTTCATATATTGAAAAATGTGATGTCATACTATAATAATATATTTATAGTTTATATTATTATGTGATATTATGAGGTTAATACAATAGTATATTCACTGTATTATGAAAATGTAATATAAAGAGCTTAAAAATAGTATAATAAAAATAAATAAAACATAATAATAAAATTAAGAAATAGTAAAAAAAAAAAAAAAAACTACAAAAAAAATTATAAACACCAAGTTATTTATTACAATGATATAATAATATAGCAATTACCGGTACAGATACATATGTTATTTTTGAAAAATACATTTATATGATTATTATCATTATTCATTGAATATTGTGCTCTTATGTTGCTGTTGTTTTAAATTAAATTCAACTTATTTCTATGGTGTTTTTCACAACTTTTTATAACTGTAATGGTGTGTTATGTGTTTAATAACTGAGCTCAGTGCTGTTGTGTGAACTGTACCACAGATATGGTTTTGACCTCCTGGTATGCCTTGCCATTGTTTTCTTTTTCGCTCTCAGCCCATGAAGATGCAGCAGGACTCGTTCGAGGAGCGCATTGAAAGCCCCGAGCCTTTGTATGAGGAGGTGGGCGACTTCGGTCTGCAGGTGCTCAAGTCTTTGGAGACGAGTTTCCTTTCCAGTGCTCCCGCAGAGACACAGGAGGTTCCCGCACGGCCCGTCAGCCTGGGACAGAGGAAGACCGCCTCCCTGGATCGCATGGTTGGGTCTCACCCTGTGCACTCTCTGTCCTCCTCTGGCCAATCTCTAGACACCCTGAGCCAGGACGACTCTCTGCCCGTCCCAGGTAGGCACAGGTCGCACAGATCATGTAGCCCGCAACAGGAACTGCTGTTACAGGAACTCTCCACTATGTTCTGCAAGAAAGCGGAGTCTGAAGAGCAGCACAGTACCGAGAACCTTAGAGACTAGACAGATCCCAAGAGTATGTTTGCTTTGGAACTTGAAATTGCTGTTATGAAATTGCCATGTTTGAAACCGGCTAGTATTAAAATGATCTGTTTATTAACATAAAACATTACTACAAAGTATTGTGCCAAAGCAGTCACTGGATTTAAGATACAAATCTGTGCTATAATTGTTTTGTATAAATTGGTTAAACCTATGTCGGCATGCACATTCGTTGACTTTGTTACACTAAAACTGACCTCTCGACATTTTAACGAATTTCACTTTTTGTTATTATTATATTTTATCGGTCTATTATTTGTACCTAAAGATAAGTTTCACTTAGTAACTAAAAAAAAAACATGGCTCAGTAACATTGTATTTTCTCTATAACTGTAAAAAATGATTCGTTATGCATGGTCTGTAATACATAATTTTACAGAGATATTCCCGGACTGCAGACTGATTAAATGAGTACTGTACGTATGTGTGCATTTCAGTTCTCCTGTGACTTTGACCAGATCTTTTTATATGTATACTGTTTATTATATTTATTAATTTATTTATATAGGCTATTTGATATTTCTCAGTGTTTGGAAACGCAGTGAAGGAACATTATTATCAGAAGGAAGGCAGTTTCTTCAGTTTGGACGGGAACAGTAGAGGGCAGTATAGATACAGCACACGATGTCATGACAATCTATAGCGTTTTCACTTCTCTTTACAGGCATTAATCAAAGGCATGTACAGTTCTATAAAGTCTCATAACAAAATAAATCTGTTCCTACCCTGAATTTTTCTTTGTATTTCAATAAAACATTTTTGAGTGTTCTTCCAATGTATAAATTAGTTTTTGGCACTCGTTTTCCAATAGATATGAGCACTACTGTACTGAATTCCTTACTGCTAGAATTGCTTGTATGATATAGTGCTAAAATGGATTTTGTATAGTATGGTATCGCATGGTATACTCCATAAGGATACTTTGATACTTTATAGTTTATAGTTAGCATAAAAAGTTTCCATGCATTGATTAATTTTGTTCATATGCACTTCTGTGTTTTAACTTTTTGAATTGAATTAGTCTAAATGTAAATGTTTTTTGCCTCTGAGATCTTCGTGGTTTATATTGAGTCATTGTGTGTACAAATAAATGCTGAGGCATCAATATCAAGATAATTATTTGTCACATGAATTAGTATCCTAATGTATTGAAGGTGAAACTTCTGTATAAATGGGGTTGAGGTATTGACTTGAGTCTTCAGGTGTAGAGGAAGCAGTTTGAGTAAAACCGGATTATTTTTGGTTATGAGAGCAAGCATGTAGGCCTGGCTGAGGATCAGTCAATCAAAAGTGTCTTCTGGGGAGATTTGACTTTAAGAGTAATCTTATTATCCACGCTTTTAACTGGACACCTCTGAAGTAACCTTGTCATGGAAGGGATGCCTCTCATTTCCTCTCAGATAATCTTTCTCTTTATGTCCAAATCAGTCAAATATCATTTTAATTTGGAGCATTCAATTGTTCCCTCACAGGATACATGAGATTTTTTTTTTGGATATTATATTATCATTATGATATCTGATGCTACGGATTTTATACTTTTGGGAAATGGGACACTCATAAAAAAAAGTTTGTGAGGACCAAAAGTTGAAGCTGGGGTTGTATTAAATTGTGAGACACTGAAGCCTTTTATGAGAATACTAACAATTAAATGTCACCAATTTCATGGAAAATACGATCTTTGTGATTATTTGAATGTGGCTCTACAAATCAAACGCTTGACCCAGATTTGGCAATATGAGGAACTTTCCATGATTTATTAGGGCCCAAGCCTTGAAAAGGCGAAGGCCCTATTGTTTTTCTAAGGATTATTAGGGCCCAAGCCTTGAAAAGGCGAAGGCCCTATTGTTTTCCATGGGATTATTATTTATTCTTCTTCTTTATTAGGGCCCAAGCCTTGAAAAGGCGAAGGCCCTATTGTTTTCCATGGGATTATTATTTATTCTTCTTCTTTATTATTATTATATTACTACCTTTTGGGCACTTTTGGGGGCCTTAACGTGCTCAAAAACTCTTGAAACTTTGCACAAATGTCAGAACCTGCGGCCATTAGGGCCCGACTGAAGCTGGGACCCGGGCGTGGCAGGGGGGCTCGCCAGCGCCCCCTGGAATGGGATTCAAAAACATGTCCATATCTCAAACACGCTTGCATGTAATAATATGAAACTCGGTACACGTATAGATCTCATCGGGCCGAACAACTTTCGTGCTCTAAGTTTTACGCCAGTCCAACAGGAAGTCGGTTATTATGGGCTGTATGGAAACGCATGTTCTGGCATTTGAAACACTTGTCCTAGAGAATTCATCGGATGACCACGAAACTCGGTGTGCATGAAGTCAAGACATGGAGGATGATAAATTGCGAGGGGATTTTTGATATCTCGAACGGTTTGGCCGTGGCGAGGAAACGAATTTATGGCGAATATTGGAAACAGGAAGTGTGTTATAACATCCTCATACATTAATTGATCTTGATGAAACTTCAGCAGTGTGTTCGTTGTAAGAGGCCGATCACATGGATGTGACTATTGTGAGTCAAAGTTATAGCGCCACCAACTGGCAGCAGGAAGTGTGTCACTTTCAAAATGCTTTGAAATCACCCTCTTATTTTTACCCGATTTGCTTCAAACTTCATCTGTATAATGTAAACACACGGCAGATGTAGACCTGTGAAAGAATTATTGATATCTTAAATACTGTTGCCATGGCAACGCTTTAAACTTTTATATTCTTTTTGGGTGCATTTGAGGCTCTTAACATGCTTCAAATTGCATGAAACTCAACATGCATATCAGATTTATTAGGTACTAGGCATGTGTGAAGTTTCAGAAACGGGCGCGGTGGAGGGGCTCAGTAGCGCCACCTTTAGTCAAAAATGGGGTATTAGTTTTACCTACAGTAACAAAAATCGGTATTTATATTTATCTCCCCGAGCCGGACAACTTTCTAATTTACAGTCATTAGCTCCGACCAACAGGAAGTCAGATATTTTGGTTTGAATGTGATTTGATGGGAATTTTGCCAGTCTCTCTCAGTGTCTGTGTGTGTGAGAGAGGAGGGGGGCTTTATTTTAACCCTTTCTCTGCTGTGTGGGACTTCTCGGGCACTTTTGGGGCCCTTAACGTGCTCGAAAACTCTTGAAACTTTGCACACAGGTCAGAACCTGCGGCCATCAGGGCCGGCCTGAAGCTGGTACCCGGGCGTGGCAGGGGAGCTCAACAGCGCCCCCTTGAACGTGGTCCGAAAAACTTGGTCCATATATCAAACACGTTTGCATGTAATAATATGAAACTCGGTACACATATAGATTTAATCGGGCCGAACAACTTTCGTGCTCTAAGTTTTACGCCAGTCCAACAGGAAGTCGGCTATTATGGGCTGTATGAAAATGCATGCCCCTGGAATTTGATATACTCCTCCAAGAAAAATTATCCTATCGCCACCAAACTCGGTCAGCATGAAGTCAAGACATTGAGGACGCTAAATTGCGGACGGATTTTTGATATCTCGAACGGTTTGGCCGTGGCGAGGAAACGAAGTTATGGCGAGAAAAGAAAAACACAATGTGTTATAACGTCTTCATACATTTATTGATCTTGATGAAACTTCAGCAGTGTGTTTGTTGTAAGAGGGCGATCACATGGATGTGACTATTGTGAGTCAAAGTTATAGCGCCACCAACTGGCAGCAGGAAGTGTGTTACTTTCAAGATACTTTTGACTAAAGTGGGTGGGTTATTTTTACCTACAGTCACAAAACTCGGTCTCTATATTGTGCTTATCGATCCGGACAACTTTCTCATTTACAGTCATAAGCTCCGACCAACAGGAAGTCAGATATTTTGGTTTGAATGTGGTTTTGTCTCTCTCTGACAGAGTTCCCCCTGCCATTCTCTGTGTGTGTGTGTGGGGGGGGGGGGGGGGGGGGGAGGGGAGGGAGGGAGGGAGGGCACACACACAGACAGCCCCCCCCCTTTTCTGTGTGTGTTTGGAGGGAAGCAGAAAGACTCACACTGATGCAAGCTCTAAAGCAGACTTCTTCTCGACAGTCAAAGCGGTGTTACGTTATTGCCCGTCGTGCACAGGAACCCGAAAGGCAACGGGGTGGCGGCTTTTTATATATATATATATATATATATATATATATATATATATATAAATATAAATAAATATAGCTGCAAGCAGCGATGGAGGGCCCAAGCCGGTGGCAGCGCCAGCCCGGTGCCTTTAGTGTAACTAAAGGCACCAGGGTGGCGGTGCCACCGGCTTGGGCCCGTAATCGCTGCTTGCAGCTATATTTATTTATATTTATATATATATATATATATATATATATATATATTTATTATTATATTACTACCTTTTGGGCACTTTTGGGGGCCTTAACGTGCTCAAAAACTCTTGAAACTTTGCACAAATGTCAGAACCTGCGGCCATTAGGGCCCGACTGAAGCTGGGACCCGGGCGTGGCAGGGGGGCTCGCCAGCGCCCCCTGGAATGGGATTCAAAAACATGTCCATATCTCAAACACGCTTGCATGTAATAATATGAAACTCGGTACACGTATAGATCTCATCGGGCCGAACAACTTTCGTGCTCTAAGTTTTACGCCAGTCCAACAGGAAGTCGGTTATTATGGGCTGTATGGAAACGCATGTTCTGGCATTTGAAACACTTGTCCTAGAGAATTCATCGGATGACCACGAAACTCGGTGTGCATGAAGTCAAGACATGGAGGATGATAAATTGCGAGGGGATTTTTGATATCTCGAACGGTTTGGCCGTGGCGAGGAAACGAATTTATGGCGAATATTGGAAACAGGAAGTGTGTTATAACATCCTCATACATTAACTGATCTTGATGAAACTTCAGCAGTGTGTTCGCTGTAAGAGGCCGATCACATGGGTGTGACTATTGTGAGTCAAAGTTATAGCGCCACCAACTGGCAGCAGGAAGTGTGTCACTTTCAAAATGCTTTGAAATCACCCTCTTATTTTTACCCGATTTGCTTCAAACTTCATCTGTATAATGTAAACACACGGCAGATGTAGACCTGTGAAAGGATTATTGATATCTTTAATACTGTCGCCATGGCAACGCTTTAAACTTTTATATTCTTTTTGGATGCATTTGAGGCTCTTAACATGCTTCAAATTACATGAAACTCAACATGCATTTGACATTTATTGTGTAATAGACATGTGCGAAGTTTCAGAAACGGGCGTGGTAAGGGGCTCAGTAGCGCCACCTTTAGTCAAAAATGGGGTATTAGTTTTACCTACAGGAACAAAAATCGGTATCTATATTTATCTCCACGAGCCGGACAACTTTCTAATTGACAGTCATTAGCTCCGACCAACAGGAAGTCAGATATTTTGGTTTGAATGTGTACTTTTGGAGCATTTTCCCTCTGCCCCTCTGCGTCTCTGTGTGTGTGTGTGTGTGTGTGTGTGTGTGTGAGGAGGGGGGCTAGTTTAGTTTAACCCTTTCTCTGCTGTGTGCAAAATCTCTGGCACTTTTGAGTATATATATTATATTATTATATTATTATATATAGAATAATAATATACATGTTAAAAATAGAGAGGGGGGGGGGGGGGGGGGGATATACACACATACCGGTATATATATGTAACCCAGATAGCATTTATTACCAGTAAAGGGTTAAAGGAAAAAGAGTGTTCTAGACGGAAAAGACATGTATCCAACCACACATCGTGCTGCAGTGACTGACACCTCTGTGAGCCAATAGTAGCAGCATATTGAGGAAGCCGCCCACAGGTCGCGCGGGCGCTGTCTTCAGCAGTGAGCAGATGAGAGCGCATTAGATGAAACAGCATGAATGAATCTTGTACAGAATTAAGTGCATCTGGAAAGTTGGACTTTGGATACATTAGCCTGAAAAGTCGTCGAAGAGAGAAAAGAGTGAATTGATGATCGGAGGAGAGCAGATGTAAAGGATTTCGGAGTGAATCGACGTGAATGATCTTTCTTTTATGAAACTGATTCTATATCGCTTTGGTGAGTGAACATTCAGCTATCAATCCGTTTCATATAAAAGACATGCCAAAATCTGTGTGTGTGTGTCTGTGTGGGGAGGGGAGGGAGGGAGGGCACACACACACACACACACAAATAGACAGCCCCCCCTGTGTGTGTCTGTGTGGGGAGGGGAGCAGAAAGACTATGAACAATTGTGCCATCTAGTGTTTTATACTATGTATAAATGTGTTTTTTATTTTAAACAAGTGTTTTAAAGTACACTAATTTCAATTAATGATATGCTGCATTTTTATGTATATTTAAACATTATCAAAGTTAGGATGTCATTTTTTTAGTTTCAAAAGTTATCTGTCTCTGTCTCCCTTTGGCTGTCATTACCCTCCCCTCACTCCCACAGTCTCACTTATTTCTTTCTGTATCAAATAATATTACCATAAACAAAAAGTTTGAGTTTCTTTTTCAATCAATGTATTATGTGTAACTTAAAAATAAGAAGATTAAACAGATATGTTTGAGGGCAAGACATGAAAACGATGAAATATAATATAGTATTAGTAAAAGAGTGCAGTATAGGGTTGGATGAATCAGATAAATAACATATTTTGTTTAAAAAAACATTTGGTTAATTTTCGGTGTTGTGTACTTACAATGGCTGCTGATTTCATGTGTCCGTTAAGTCCATGAGACTGTAGGGTGTCTAATTTTTCATTTTAGGTTTCAGAAGGGTGCTCACGCATACTTTGTGGTTGATATGTGCCCTCGATGCGCACTTTTGCAGAACCCACACTGATGCAAGCTCTAAAGCAGACTTCTTCTCGACAGTCAAAGCGGAGTTACGTTATTGCCCGTCGTGCACAGGAACCCTAAAGGCACCGGGGTGGCGGTTTTTTATATATATATATATATATATATATAAATATAGCTGCAAGCAGCGATGGAGGGCCCAAGCCGGTGCCACCGCCACCGCGGTGCCTTTAGTGCAACTAAAGGCACCGTTGGGTGGCGGTGCCACCGGCTTGGGCCCGTAATCGCTGCTTGCAGCTATATTTATTCTTCTTCTTCTTCTTTATTATTATTATTATTATTTTACTACCTTTTGGGCACTTTTGGGGGCCTTAACGTGCTCAAAAACTCTTGAAACTTTGCACAAATGTCAGAACCCGCGGCCATTAGGGCCGCGCTGAAGCTGGGACCCGGGCGTGGCAGGGGGGCTCGGCAGCGCCCCCTGGAATGGGATTCAAAAACATGTCCATATATCAAACACGCTTGCATGTAATAATATGAAACTCGGTACAAATATAGATCTCATCGGGGTCCGAACAACTTTCGTGCTCTAAGTTTTACGCCAGTCCAACAGGAAGTCGGCTATTATGGGCTGTATGGAAACGCATGTTCTGGCATTTGAAACACTTCTCCCAGAGAATTCATCCGATGACCACGAAACTCGGTGTGCATGAAGTCAAGACATGGAGGATGCTAAATTGCGAGGGGATTTTTGATATCTCGAACGGTTTGGCCGTGGCGAGGAAACAAATTTATGGCGAATATTGGAAACAGGAAGTGTGTTATAACATCCTCATACATTAATTGATCTTGATGAAACTTCAGCAGTGTGTTTGTTGTAAGAGGCCGATCACATGGATGTGACTATTGTGAGTCAAAGTTATAGCGCCACCAACTGGCAGCAGGAAGTGTGTCACTTTCAAAATGCTTTGAAATCACCCTCTTATTTTTACCGATTTGCTTCAAACTTCATCTGTATAATGTAAACACACGGCAGATGTAGACCTGTGAAAGGATTATTGATATCTTTAATACTGTCGCCATGGCAACGCATCAAACTTTAATATTCTTTTTTTAAAGTTTTTGAGACTCTTAGCATACTTCAAATTGCATGAAACTCGACAGACACTTTACATTTATTGCCTAGTACACTTGTGCACAGTTTCAGAAACGGGCGTGGGTAAGGGGCTCAGTAGCGCCACCTTTAGTCAAAAATGGGGTATTAGTTTTACCTACAGTAACAAAAATCGGTATCTATATTTATCTCCCCGATCCGGACAACTTTCTAATTGACAGTCATTAGCTCCGACCAACAGGAAGTCAGATATTTTGGTTTGAATGTGATTTAATGGGAATTTTGCCAGTCTCTCTCAGTGTCTGTGTGTGTGAGAGAGGAGGGGGGCTTTATTTTAACCCTTTCTCTGCTGTGTGGGACTTCTCGGGCACTTTTGGGGCCCTTAACGTGCTCAAAAACTCTTGAAACTTTGCACAAATGTCAGAACCCGCGGCCATCAGGGCCCGACTGAAGCTGGTACCCGGGCGTGGCAGGGGGGCTCGGCAGCGCCCCCCTGGAATGGGATTCAAAAACATGTCCATATATCAAACACGCTTGCATGTAATAATATGAAACTCGGTACACATATAGATCTCATCGGGCCGAACAACTTTCGTGCTCTAAGTTTTACGCCAGCCCAACAGGAAGTCGGCTATTATGGGCTGTATGGAAACGCATGTTCTGGCATTTGAAACACTTCTCCACAGAATTCATCCGATGACCACGAAACTCGGTGTGCATGAAGTCAAGACATGGAGGATGCTAAATTGCGGACGGATTTTTGATATCTCGAACGGTTTGGCCGTGGCGAGGAAACGAATTTATGATTAAAAAAGGATGCATAAAGTGTGTTATAACTTAGTTATAGTTTTACCTACAGTTACAAAACTCAGCGTGTATATTGATCTTATCAAGCCGAACAACTTTCTAATTTACAGTCATTAGCTCCGACCAACAGAAAGTCAGATATCGTGGTTTGAATGTGAATTCTGTCTCTCTCTGTCTCTCTGCCATTCTGTGTGTGTGTGTCTGTCTGTGTGGGGTGGGGAGGGGAGGGGGGGATCTGTGTATGTGTGGTGTGTGTGTGTGTGAGGAGGGGGGCTAGTTTAGTTTAACCCTTTCTCTGCTGTGTGCAAAATCTCGGGCACTTTTGGGGCCCTTAACGTGCTCGAAAACTCTTGAAATTTTGCACACAGGTCAGAACCCGCGGCCATCAGGGCCGGGCTGAAGCTGGTAACCGGGCGTGGCAGGGGGGCTCGACAGCGCCCCCTGGAATGGGATTCAAACACTTGTCCGTATATCAAACACGCTTGCATGTAATAATATGAAACTCGGTACACATTTAGATCTCATCGGGCTCCGAACAACTTTCGTGCTCTAAGTTTTACGCCAGCCCAACAGGAAGTCGGCTATTGTGGGTGGTATGAAAACGCATGCCCCTGGAATTTGAAACACTCTTTCTAGAAAATTCATCCAATCGCAACCAAACTCGGTCAGCCTGACGACAAGACATTGAGGATACTAAATTGCTGACGGATTTTTGATATCTCGAACAGTTTGGCCGTGGCGAGGAAACTAAATTATGGCGAGAAAAGAGAAACACGATCTGTTATAACGTCTTAATACATTTATTGATCTTGATGAAACTTCAGTAGCGTGTTTGTTGTAAGAGAGCGATCACATGGATGTAACTAATGTGAGTCCCCCCCCCTTTTCTGTGTGTGTTTGGAGGGGAGCAGAAAGACTCACACTGATACAAGCTCTAAAGCAGACTTCTTCTCGACAGTCAAAGCGGGGTTACGTTATTGCCCGTCGTGCACAGGAACCGAAAAGGCAACGGGGGTGGGCGGCTTTTATAGATATATATATATATATATATATATATATATATATATATATATATATAATATATATATATATATATATATATATATATATATAAATAAATATAGCTGCAAGCAGCGATGGAGGGCCCAAGCCGGTGGCAGCGCCAGCCCGGTGCCTTTAGTGTAACTAAAGGCACCAGGGTGGCGGTGCCACCGGCTTGGGCCCGTAATCGCTGCTTGCAGCTATATTTATTATTGTTATTTTGAAACATAAGAAACACACATCCCATGTTTTTATTATGAGAACTGTTAGATATGTTTAATAAACTATTTACAGAACCAATATTTGGTCCCAAACTAACTGTTACCTATTTTATTTGAATAAATCTTATTTTTAAAATATTTTATTTAAATATTAGATTTAATTTGATCATTTATTGATTTTTTTTTTTAATTAAATGTATTTCTTAATTAAATTTGTATTGTATTTTAATTGTATAAGTCTTTACAATTATAAATGTCTAGTTTGATGTTTATTTACTGCTATAAAGTAGCTCAATTCCACAAATCAGGGTTCTCGACTATATTTAAAGATGTCCCAAAGCCTTGTGAGGTCGGTGATCAACATTAGGTTACATCTAAAAGCTAAGCACCCCTTTCACATGTTGAAGAAAAGAAAAACTTAATTTACTGACATTAAAAAAAACATTGTTACAAGCCATGTATTCGTTTAAATATTTACTTATTTTTCATATTTCGTTTTTATTTTTTATTTTTATTGGTTTTTAATTCTTGCCATTGGTTTTCTAATGTTACCAATTCCAAATTTGACAGAAAAAATTGCAGCTGTACGCTCATTCCCCCTACATTTGGCAGAACACAGATATGTGTGATATATATATATTTTTTTGTGAGCATTCAGCAAGCTCCGAGTGGGAGCTCTTGTTTGAGTTGCTTTGTAAGTTTGGGGTCTTTTCTCGGGAAGAAGGGACAGCAAAGACAAGCCCCAACAAGAGCTTAGGGGATTAAGTTCATTCTCACTGCCAATTCGTCACCTTCCTTGTGCCCTCTGCTAGTGGTCTCAATGTGCTGCAGTGTTTTGTGGTGGCTGATTCACTTCAGTGAACAATCATAAGAAACATCAGCTCCTCCAAAAAGCAGGAGGGAAAATATCCTCGGGGTTTTAGTCCCTCGTCGAATACAAGGGGACAAAAAAAAAGCGCTAAATCATGAAGTTGAACGCAAGCTGCTCGGCCCGCAAGAGTATAGAAGATCCTTAGTGAGCCTTTGTATCAATGTGTCAGTTCTGTACTACTTTCTCGTACCAAAAAAAAAGCTGATTATGAGGATTTGTTGTCAAGATTGTCAATCTAATGCTCATGTGACCCAATATGCATGGTCTCAGGACCGAAATCTCTCTTTGGTGCAACTTTATTAACTCCATGAACCAATTGAGGAAAATGCAACGACCTCAAATCATTCGAATGCTTAAATATTCGAGCGTTTCTTTCTCTTCTGGGCTGTTGAATCACCTTGAAAGCTAACGTTGAGATGATGGACAGTTGTCGAGTAATGACACGGCTCGGTCTTCTTGCACTGGGCACCCTCTTGTGAGCAAACACTTATTGTTGAGTCTGTCTGTGTATGAGTACCCCGCTCTGAAAGGATTCATTGAGTCCATGGATGAGTAACCTCGGGCTGCTCGCTCTTCAAAAGGATCCTCTAGTGTGTCTTTGAAAGCAGACTCCTTCAGTGTGAATCTGAAGGGGGACTCTACACCCATTTAACAGTGGTTTTGGAGTAAGCCTCACACTCGGGGTGTCTGACCCAATGGAGAGAGATGGAAGCTACAAAAAGGTGAAGAAACCGCAGGCTTACCGCAGACCAGGATTTCGTTTCAGTCTCGAGGAGGCGCTGCCTGTTTCCGAGCCCCACGACAATTGGGTGTAATTGGGACTTTTGTCTGAGTAGCATTTCTTCAAAGACAAGGGAGCCTCTCGGATAACCGCCATTATAGTTGTCCTTTGGCCTGGCAATTAGGATTTGAATTAGATGGTCACAAACCAAACCCTTAACACTCGTTTAATATGACCCTGGAGTACAGTCGGTCTGATTTTGGGGCGACACACAAACAATGAGAGCACGAGTGAAAATGCTTCTATTCTGCATTTTGCTCATGTAATGTGAAATGTTTCATTACAAATCATATTATTAGCATAACATTTTGAGTAAAAAAAAATTGGGTAGCACTTTAATTTACAGTCATGTTCCCCATGTACATGCTATAGTAATTAAATTAACTGGGTAATAACTAGCCAACCCTGAAGATACCCCTAAACCTTACCATAACTCCTGTAGTTACCTTATATTAAACAGTACTTTCTTAGGTAAGTACACATAACTGGATGTACTGTAAAATAAAGTGCAACCATAGGTTGAATTACAAGACGTTCAGGAATTCCAGAATGTCTCAATAATTGGGTTTGCTTTATGACGGCAACACTCGGACGGAGTGAATGAACAAGTATGTGTGAAACCAGATAATCATGTTTCCAAATCCTTAAACTTTGTCTCTTTTTGCCCAAGGTAAAATGAAATTTTGAATTTCAGATTTTAATGTGGTCTCACATCTCACTCTATAATGTAGCTTCAAGGGACGCCACATACAGTAAGTGGGCAAGGCGTTGGAATATATGGTTATATTATTTAGAGATGCTATTTGAAGAAAAACAAGCTAGCCTATATAGTACATAAAAACGTCATGAACAAATTTAGGCCATTTTCCATTGATTTTCTCAATGTACAAATTATGATCAAAACACATTACTTTAATTCATCAAAATAAGCAATTTTCAACAATTTTAGTGTAATTTAAGTTGAAATTACTTACATTTTTAAGTACAATCAACTTGGATGTTTAAGGCAATTATTGTTATTTTGATAAAAAATACAGTAAAATGGTAATATTGTGAAATATTATTACAATTTAAAATAACTGTTTTCTATTTGAATATATACAATGTGATTAATTTATTTATTGTGATGCAAAGCTGAATTTTCAGCATCATCACAGTCTTCAGTGTCACATGATCCTTCAGAAATCATTCTAATATTATGCAATATGACAAGTTGTCACAATTCTTCATTAAACTGCTAGATTATTAAAACATTTGAAAGCATCAACACTTGGAGATATAATCAGAACCTCGAAAGGCAATATTGAACTCATACTGGCACCTATTGGAGTGGATTTTGTGCAAAAGATTTAAGTCATGCCATTGTAGTAGTGACAGTCAGACATAATGAATTCTGCGAGCAAGAAAGTATTACGTAGATAAAGTGAGTAGAATCTTTTAGGCTACTGACTAAACAATTCGACTGGTTGAACATAATTTTCCATATTTTTTTTTACTTTTCTTCTTGAAAATTCTTTAAAAAAAAAGTTATTTGAAAAACCAAACTGCAGTTTGAGATGAAGTAAATATAAAGGGGAGGCCACACTAAACTTTACATTCGAACGTTGGAGCCCGGAAACACAAGCTCGGTGTGTTCCAAAGTTCAAGTTTGGTGAAATCTGACCTGTGAATTTGTATGAGAAGATGGATGCATCACAACATGACCTTTAAACTGAATTAAAAGAACACAAACTTTAAAGTTGAAGGTTTGCAGTCTTGCAGGACAGACTTTCATTTTTTGATTTAATTAATTATTTATGTTACATTTATGGTTCTTAAAAAGTGTGTGATGACGTGTCACGTCCGTGACCAAGTCTGAAGCAATTCCTCGTGCTTAAAGTGTAGTTTGACTGCCCCTTAACAATCAAACAAGTAAATCTGTTCACTATCTCTATGTGACCTTGAAAAGCGTCAGTGCACCTGCACATTTTTCCCGATCACGGCGTGCGTTCGCACTAATGAGAGTACGATTTGTCTTTAGTTGGCCAGAACGTCCCCCACAAAACAATTGCATCCTGTTAGTTGCCCCAGTTATTTAAAACAACTTGAGCCTGTTTAGATGTGCCTGAATTATGCAAATCTGCATGGGGACCGCATTGTTGCACACATATATCCCTGGAGGGATGAGCCTGTAAACACCATGGCGGCATTCTTCCCTCGGCCCCGAATTTCCCCCTCAGCGCCCAGTCGATAAATAAAGGCAACGTTAAAGGGGTCTAATCCCGGGGATGACCCCGCTTTGTCACGTCACCTCTCCAGAGCTGAAGGGGGACGGGTGGGGAGAAAAATGGGGGAAAACGCTCCACATTAAATCCACAACAGTGCACGTCTAAGCTGTCACCTCTGTAAATGACCTCAGGCCTCGAATGGGGAAGACAGCAGAAAAGGACACACTTTATAACTCGGGCTCAATTCAGCCCCGAAGGCCCCACCTCTTATTTTGGCTGCACAAAGTGTTGTTGCCGGCTTCTCCGTACATTAATCTTCAACCCCCCGCTTGTCCCCCCCCCCCCCCTCCATCTCCACTTGGACGGCTCCCTCTATTGTAGCCCGGCTCATTGTAATGTGAGCCTGACTTCATCTCTATGCACCGGCAGGCAGGACTGTCTTTTCCTCTGTCCTGCGCCCCCCTCCCCTACGCTCGTACCCCTGCCTTAATTGCCTCGGACCACCAGTATGTTGCGGCTGCAGATGTCTCTCTCCTTAATTTGCGTAGGGAGCACAATCAGCCCCATCTGCTGCAGTTTTTCCTTTCCACCGGCGGCCCCCCTCCCCGAAGAAATCACCTCTGCTCTCGCTTAAGTCTCCGCGGTAAGCCCCCCTACCCCAGAGCCAAAAAAGCCACAACTCCTACTCCTCCTAAAGAAAACCTTGTCAGTGGGGCTGGGATTGAAAGCCTATCAAAAAGCTATAGAAGAGTGCTTTGCTTCGAAAGGGCACAATCGAGGGGTTGGTGTGAAATGAGGGCCCCCTACCAGTTTACTTTTTTCCAGCGCTACTCCCTGTCAGGCTTCTGAAAGAGGCTCGGGCTACAGAATCGGGGACAGATGGGAGGACTTTAGGGAGGAATAATCAGAACGCGCCGCGGCCGATAAAGGTACTGCGTAGCGCCGTTGTTTATACAAAACAAAATAAAGTACACAAGCATAAATCCTCTCAATGGGCCGTGTGACACTCGGCCAAAGGCAGGCGGGCGGGCGGGCGGGCGGGCGGGCGGGCTCCCCCCGGACTTGCGCCATGTCTGGCTCTTTCCACGTTGTTGAGGAGCGAATGCAGATGGTGTGTAACAAGGTGGGCTTTTCAGTTTTTTTTTTTATCCTTTCAGAGATAATATTTAAAAGTTCTACGAGAGAATATAATTCGTGCAATAATAGACAGACAGAGCAATTACTCTTCGAGTGACAGATGAACAGAACAGGCATTTTGACTGACATCTCCAGTCAAATGCCCATAGATTGCATTGGAATGGACACTGAGAGCTGGGAATGATTGATGGTGCATTGGAAGACAAGGGTACTCCCTGTTTTTGTGCATTTTCATAATTTTGAGAGACGACTTTTGTTCTATCAAACAAAGCTCTTTCCAGTTTTTTTTTTAACTCTTTGTCGTCCGCCTAAAATGAGGGTGTGAGATGAGCGAAGCCACTGTCACCCGTGCAGACCCTTGTTATGGAGGGTTCAGTGAGCATTTGTGTCAGTTCATGTGTGCAAATGATTCTCTTTTCTTCCTTTTATTTCAAGTCTAATTCTAAATATATTGAGGACGTTTGCACAAATTTGGGCAAATGACCGCTTTCAATCATGTCTGAGGTCTCAGGTGGTTCTGCTTGTGGATGTGGATTTTTGTGCAGCCGGATAAACGATGTAAAACAAACTTGTCAGACTACATTTTACACACAAAGCAATTCATGAAATCATATGTACAAATGTAATGTCAAACTAATCAAATATATAACACTCCATTTTGCACACTTCATGTAAAACTCGGTCATAGAGTATTGCCGATGGGTGAGCATGGTTGCTAAAATGTTCCGAGGGGTATAAAGTGTTTGCTATGGGGATGATAGAGCATTCTGGGTTGTTGGTTGGTTCGCTAGCCCAAGCCAAAACAGAAATGGTGCTGCTGTACTACCTTGTGCCCCAGGTCCTTCATTTTGGTTCCTTCTAAATCAGTTAAAATAAGCTTTTTATAATGCCTTTTTGCAAACTTAATCTCTACCACCATTGAGGGTTTTCATGAGTATAAACGATGTGGCATTCATTTAATTATATCAATATAATATATATTTTTTTGCTTCTTTCTCTGCTTCTTTCCCAACTTTGGCGAATTGTCTTTGCAATGATTTAAAGTGTTTACATTCTAATTCAGGCTAAATATGTCTAGAATTAATGTCCTAATATCTCATTAGCTATTTTTAGCTGCATGCCAGTGCATATCTCCGGTCACATGACTCTTTTCTACTCATGTTTGTGATTTTCAGCACTCTGGCACTTACACCAGATGGCACAGCTTAATCCCCTGACATTAGTTAGATAATGTAATTGACAAATAAAGGCTACACAACTACTAGTCCTATGATCAACCCCCACAGGTAGTATCATAATCCCTTTAAATGGTGATATGATAGAAGAAGTGAAATGATAGAAGCTGCCTAAGGCTAGACTAATGACATTTGTGCTTCTTCCTCAACTTGCTAAGAGCTGAATGCAGTTTTGATCAAATATAAACCCTGAAATGAATGCAATTCATATCAATCCTAGCCTAGCTAATTAAATAGCTTCTGTATAAGCTTATGCAAGTATTGCATGGTCACATTAATGTACAGTGACCCCCAAAATTAAGACACTTAAGACACTGTTAAGTTTTTTTTATTTTGTTATACAAAAGTTAGGGGTTGGTTAAATATTAAAGATGTTTTTAAAGAAATCGCATATGCTTACCAAGGCAGTATTTGAGCAAATACACAATAAAACAGTAATAATAACTGTTTTTATTTCATTATATTTTACATTGAGTTATTTATTCCTGTGATGACAAAGCTGAATTCTCAGCATCGTTACTCCAGTCTTCAGTGTCACAGGATCCTGCAGAAATAATTCTAAGATATGATAATGTTATATATTATACAGTGATCATACTATCCTTATAGTGATATTAAAACACATTTAATGCTTAATATTTTAATTTGGGTTTAATACTTTAAATAAAGTTAATTATATTTTATTACATTTACTGTATATCAGTAATAATATGATAATCGATTTGCACTATACCATAGATCTATAAATAAATGTATTTTAAATCCATTTTGGTATAGATTTTTTTTGTTTAGGGTGGAAATAAATAAATACTAAAACTGAACAAACCTAAAACTGAAATCCAAATAAATGAAACCTAAATAGTAATATATATATATATATATATATATATATATATATATATATATATATATATATATATATAAGCCTATAACAAATAAAAATGACAAAATCACAACAAAATGACTGAAGATTAACATAAAAAACAAAAAAACTTTCAAAATATAAAAAGCTATTTCAAAACTCTAATATAAATAACACTAACATAACATTGCTTAGTACATTCAATAAAAATAGCCTAAGACCAGTGTATTAAAGGTGATCCATTGAGTCATTGTTTTGCAGATGTCACTCAGAGGCCGTTTACATGACACGGTTTTCAACTAAAAACTGAAAACATTTCATTTATTTTCAGTATACATATAACATTTATTTTTAAGTTTTGACCGTTCTTTTACACGACAACAGTGTTTTAGGGGCCTGAAAACACAAACTTTGTGTTTTAAAGTGCAAAATTTGGAGAGCGATACCATTATCGTCTAGATGTAAACTACAAAAACACAAATTTGTGAAAACGGAGACGTCATGCGCATGCGTGTTACATGTTCAGTCTAAAAAGGCGTAGTGTTACTTTACAAAGTAACATCGCCAACTACTGGCCTGACATGAATATTACAGTGTTTTTAGTCATTTTCGTGGATCCGTGTGAACGGGATCGTTTTGACAATGATGTCGTCTGCACGTGATGTTTTTAGTTGATCGTTGTCGTGTAAACATATCCTCAGTTTGATATTTTGTGTCTAATGCAATGACATCCAGACCTTTTAACTGTGGTTTGAAAAGTGTCCAGTAACTTTTTGGGGCCATTATATGGATCAAATAAAAACATCTTCTTACTAAAATGGTCTAAGGATCACGATAAGCAGTTTGTATTCCTACAGGTGTTGTTATCAGGGGAATACAGTGCTAATTGTGCCACTTTCCTTGTCGGATCCACTGTGACAGACCTATGTCTGGCGAGGGCAGTGGGGACATACAGTCCTCATAGGTGCGAGTGGCACTGACACTCATAATGAAGGCTGTAGGCCTCGGCCCAGTCTCAGGACATGAACCCCCCACAGAGCCCGCTTTGCTGTGAAGCACCGCCTTTTGTTTGCCATTTATTTACCTTGCTTACCCAAGCCATAGTGGTGAGAACAATGAGGTCTAGATCAACAGCTCCTTGAATGGCTGCGGCTTCTTTATCCTTTGCCTCTGAACACTGGTTACCTCCGAAAGCCAGTGATTAAGATCCCAACGGGCTATCTTCGGTTCAAAAGCACAAAGGAACTCCACTTATCCAATAAAGAGTCCCACATTCTGCATCCGTAGCTTGTTGCCGTTAGATATGGTGGTACGAACGCCACGTGAGACTTTAGACACTTAAGACACAATTATTATCTTCATCTTTGGATGTTTTTTCACTACTGTTCAAAAGCTTGGGTTCTTAAAGTTGCATTTATTTGATCAAAATACAGCAAATATTGTGAAATATTTGTACAATTTAAAATGACTGTTTTCTATCAAAATATATTTTAAAATGCAATTTATTCCTGTGACGCAAAGCTGAATTTTCAGCAACCATTACTCCAGTCTTCAGTTTGAGGAATATTAAGCATGGTCTTGAAATCACATGCATGCAATATATATATACATGGAAATATAAATTAAAATTATAAACTGGATACTGAACGTAGCCTTTGTGTTTTACAATTACCATTGATCTTCACAAAGTTTATTAATGCAGCATAAGGTTTTTTTTTTCTTCTGTGATGTTTAGTTTCTGAATATTGGAGGTCGGTTTGGCTGCATGGGGTAGAAGGGAGGTTTGGGAACCGGTGGTCCCAACCAGCTGCATGGCAAAACGCCGCCCATTCCCTGCTCAACAACAAAAGATGAAAGCGTGTCCTGCTGGGTGGCAAAGACACCAGGTGACTAGAGCAACCTGAAGGGTGAAGCCCAATGTTCCCTAATGCAGAAAAAAGCAGGATCCCATTCTTTGGCCACCATTTAAGCATTTTGCAAAGGGGAGTTGTTTCCCCAGCTTTTTAAACATGACCACATAATCCTTTCCCTCTCTAAACACACAATAGAGTGGTAAGAAGGTGGCACCGCTGAAGCCTTCCATAATAAAACCAAGCATTATGGACCAATGCACACAGGTCAGGTTTCAGGG
This sequence comes from Phoxinus phoxinus, assembly GCF_949152265.1. Taxonomy (NCBI): domain Eukaryota; kingdom Metazoa; phylum Chordata; class Actinopteri; order Cypriniformes; family Leuciscidae; genus Phoxinus; species Phoxinus phoxinus. The sequence continues at coordinate 16,121,387 of NC_136887.1, forward strand.
GAAACCAGGATTGTCTGCACTATAAGAAACATTCAGTTTTTATTTTAAGTCATCATTGCACAAACCAAGTGCTAGTTATCTGAAGTAATACGTTTGTGAAGTTTGAAAGCATACTGTGCAGCCAGTCACTACACAGAAGCAGAAGAATGATCCATTAAAATCCATGGAAATGTATAGTAAAGAAAAATATGGGCTTTGTTTTTGGCCAAATATATGGGCGAACTCTGCAAACAAATGACAAACATGATACAACAAAGGAAAACACTCTTTAAGCTGTTGTTTCAAAAAACCTTTCCTATGGACAGTCGGGAATGATTCGCTTTTTTGACCAATGATTAGCAAAACACTGAGAGTTAGTACAATCTCATCAATTTCTTTTTTCTTTAAGAATGGCCCTGATTTTTTTTAATCGTAAAACGAAGACTGATTGCATTTGGTCTCACTGTCAAACTACTTCTTTGTTTTGAATTGTTTTTTTAATACAATATTATAGTATAATATGTATATTACATTGTTTTGTTTGGCATTCCAGTGTCCCATATCATATAGCAGCATTGAGTCTTTAAAACTTAATCCAAAAGCAAAAGGAAACAAAGAAGCTTTTTTTAAGACATTACATAACCAATATTAGGTGTTTCCATGGTATCAGAATTGTTTGCATTTTGTGTTTACACAGTGCTCAAAATAATAGGTTCAGAAGTTCACGCGATAAACCCGACTTGCAAAGGGAGTCCACAATTGTTACCGAGAGTAAAGGGGAATCATAAATGTGACACTCTCCTTTTCTCCATACTATATTTCTTTCATGTCCGCATATTGTCTATTGGCCTTTATAATAAAGGGTATTAAACATGTAAAAGTACTAGCTGGAAAAGTCAATGATACTGAGGTAAATATATATATTTGAATGACAAAAATGATAAATTACTAAAAATATATAAACAATAAACAAACACTGGCTTCATAATTAAAAAATAATCCAAATTAAATAAAACAATGTAAATTGCATTTATAATATTCTGTGTGGAATATATTATAGCAGATTAGAAGTAGAGCACTGAAATTTAGCCCTTAGGGAAATAAGAAAATAATTTAATGAGCAAACAGACTGGTCAGATTTCTTTTGCCTATTCAATTATAATGCAGTGTTTTATTGGTGTCAGCATAATGTGCACATCATCATCATCATCAACATCACTGTTGTTGTTTTAAATATTTAAGTAATTTAAGCTTAGATTATTGCCTATAATTGATTCAGTAGCCGATGTGTTAGAGATGGAATTTCCATTTTTTAGGAAAGAGTGTGTGTTGATCGTGTTAGAAGTATTTTCTTAAAATGCAAGGTTGAAATATCTACTAGATATATTATTTATGTCGAAATTAGCCTCACATTGAGCTACACCAATCAAATATTTTTTTTAAGTTTGTTCAGATCATGAAATAGGTAATATCAGCATGTGTCCTCATTTTGCAGTGTTTGAACTACAAGCTAGGGTGTATCTCACTCTTTGAATTGAGACGCACTTTCAACAGAAAATGTGTACTGATCATTGCACAGACGGCTGTCAACGTATGGTGATGTGTTGTCAAAAGTGGAGTCACACATGAAGACGATCATGCTTCACTGCAAACCTTCATCTTGTCAGTCCGTCATAGACAGTGGAACTGATGACTCCAGACCATTACCCTGTGAATGAGAGGTGGCAGGTCTAGTTAGGTTGGAAAGGGTATTCGGCAGTATGTTAATCATTCTCGTGACAGAATACTGGCAAGAACCCATCAAAAGCCTCAGTGTCAGGTCCTCGGGACGAATGATGGATGCTCGCCCCTCTCTGAGCTTCCAGAGGAGTGATCAGCAGCCTCCTCTGGCTTTACAATAATGAGGACAGGAAGCCCAGTTTGAAAAAGAAGTGCTACGTCAAGAGTGGAGTGGGTTCCTCAGCCTTGAATAAGAAAAAGAGAGGTCACGATTGATCAGCAGCTTTATTGATCATTGCTCCCACTGCTCTCCCAATCTGGAGGTGTGAGTGGGGCAGCTGAGGCGTCGCACGAACGTCACACCCCAGGTACTGTGCACACTTTGCATTATTTTCTCTGACAGGGGGATTAGGAACGCTCTTTAGCATGCACTGGAAATGCTGCTATATGGCTGGACAAACATTGAAACTTATATTCAAATCACAAATACAGGGCTGGACAAAGTAACATCAAACTAAATGTAACTGGGGAGCCTGAAGGTATTTTTATGTCTGCAAAATAATATAAATGTCTGATATAATCATCATGAAATACAGGTGAAAGTCGAAAAATGAGAATATCGTGCAAAAGTTCATTTATTCCAGTAATTCAAGTTTACATTTACATTTACATTTAGTCATTTAGCAGACGCCTTTATCCAAAGCGACTTACAACTGAGGTTAAGCTGAAGTTAAAATGTGAAACTAATACTATATATATTATATAGACACAGATAGGCTATTTTGATGATTATGGCTTACAGCTTATGAAAACCCCAAATTCAAAATTAGAATATTGTGAAAAGGTTTACATAGCTGTAAGCCATAATCATCTAAATTATTATAAAATAAAGGCTTGAAATATCTCACTTTGCATATGAGTCTATATAATATATTAGTTTCACCTTTTAACTTGAATTACTGAAATAAATGAACTTTTGCACGATTTTCTACATTTTTTTACATTTGCTATAAGGTTTGCTTTCTCTATTCTATCAGGCTAAAGACTCAAACACATGCCAATACTTCTCATTGACAGTGACAAATGGTTTGTATATTTGTCTGAGATCAATATCCAGTTGGTCCTAATGGACATGGCAAACTGCAGCATGATTTAACGGCCATTGTGGACCTGTGCATTGTGTGTCTATACATTCTTTCCTCTTGTATTACGTTATTATTTAATAGGTTGATAGGCAAATTAGGAAATAATTAAGTCTTCTTTCTTTGACAGCCATTTTAATATACAAATTATTTTGTAAGTTTGTAAGTATAGTAGTATAATTTGTAGCTAGACTAGCAAATACTTACAAATACAAATAAAAGTCAGTAGGTTGTACATGAAAAACGAAACAAATGTAATGCCAATTTTAAAGGCGCCAAGAAAACAAAATGTTAGTTTTTTGGGGGGCTTTTAGTATATGAATATGTTAACCTTACTGTTATAAGCTAGTGTGCTCCAAAACAATGAAAAAAAAAAAACTTTAAAATGTTCAAAATATATAGTCTCTCACTACCGCCAATATGAATCAATGATTTTGATGACATCACTCTGCACTTTAGCTTCTCATCAGATTTTCTGTCCTATCAAATGCTCTCTATAATCTGAAGAGTCCCTCCCCCTACAACATAGACGTTGAAGCGGTGGCTAAAATCTGTCACTTGTTCACACATTTACTATTAACTATGGCACATAGTGCACTATATTAGGGATTAGGAACGATCCAGACAGTGTAAATATGCTTTCCATTGGGGCGAATGAAGTCTGGTTTCACGTCAGTGGTCACGATAGCACAGAGCGGATCATATGCGCGAGTCGGCGCAGACCAGAGAACGTATCGGACACATTTGAATTCTGCACAGATAGGCTATTTTAAAGCGATATGTAGGAGATTAGGAGAAACGGTTATAGATTAGGAGGAAACTGCGGCTTTACCGAGCTCAACAGCTCTGACCGAGCTTTGATGTAAATGAGACGATATTGGTTATTTTAAAAATGAGGAGCTGTTCGATTTGTCTTGCCCTTTCTTCCTGTTTCGTCGAGCCATTGAATAAGGCTGCACGTTTTAGGGCACTTCAGTGGGCATTTAATGTTGCAGATTTCTCTCTGGTGACATATGCTGGACTCGCATTCAGATGATCGTCCTCCGTTAAGTCAATTTACATTTCACTGTCATGTCAATCACAGTGCTGAGTGCCTACTACACAGTGCTACAACAAACACTAACCCCTATACCCTACACCCTAACCTTAACCAGTGAAGGGTGGGATTTTCTCTGAACTGATCAAATCAACAAACAGGAAAACAGGTCTTATTGCATCCACTTGTCGGAGAAAATGTTAACAGCAGAATTGACAGCGTTATTTACTGTTGGCATTTTATTCTATTTTAATAGGCCTCAAAATGTTAGCGAGAAGAAGAAGATAGTTTTTTATTTATTTATTAAATATCAATAAGCAAATGCGACAGACATGGTTTATGCTATATTTGCTTCCTCCTTAGAAGGCATATTGAGTAAAACCGCTCTATGGCTGTGTCTGAAATCGCCCCCTATACTCTTAAATAGGGCACTAGTTTAGGGGACAGCCATTTCTAGTGGTGTCTGGAAGCATAGTGGACATTATTGAGTGCACTCATTCAATGAATCCCACAATGCACCGCAATAACGAGTGTACAACCGATGAACGCTTAACGGCTTGAGAATACCCATAATGCACTGTGAGAGTCGCGTGCTGAATGAATTCCCGTGTCTCGCCAGGAGATGGCAGCTGTACAGCTGACAGCTGAATCAAATCATCCATCATACAGGTATAAATTCCTTTTAATTTTTTTATTAAATGGTTTAATTAAGGTTTATATGCTAGTTTCCATGGCGGAGTTCAAGATAAATCTTTTCATTAAACTGGATCTTCCAGTTTGCTGTTTCAAATAATTAGCCTATAAACAGCTTTTCCACAAACTAAGGAAAATCGGCAGCAGTTCCGGCACACTCGGTGTCCGAATTTACTCACTCGTTTTCGACTACAGCATAGCCTATATTTGAACCTGAATTTGACCTGTTTTACAGGAAGTATGTTGCTACAGGTAACACTGCCCACTCCAATGGAGTAAACATCATCAAACTTTTTGCCAAGTGGAGTGGGATATTACAGTTGGATATTATGACAAATCACTCAGGTTTCAGGCACAAATCATAAAAATCATGACTTTTGGTGAAGCATCATCATGGCTGTCATGAGGTAGGCCTATGTGACAACGAGGTGTTTGTTAGTTTTGTGCTCATTGCAGCCGGTTTACAGGCACGAGAGTGTGTGCAAAAGGAGACGGATTGCTGTGTTTTGTGACTGATTGTGTTGCGTCATGATAACGCCATATTTTCTGCATGGTGGCCAAATCGCTTGTCGCTGCAGTTTTGTTTGCTCCTTTTTAGATGCATACAACAAATTGTGAGATTTAAGGCATAGTGGAATTATTATGAAATTTAATTTGTTTTACTTAGTGTGGAGAACATTTTACAAATCTACACCTAAATCTAGCCTTTTTCTATTGCAAAGAACTTTTAGTGCAATGGAAAGATTCCATGTATGTTAAAGTTTTTTCATGGAATCATAGATGCCAATAAACCTTTATTTTTAAGAGTGTAGATGTGCCTTTATGCTCATGTTCATCACGTGAGGCTCATGGCTTGTGTTTTTGTTACATTTTTAATGTCAGTATGGGCCCTGACTATTCAGCCTACTTGTCCTGTTGTTTGGAGTCACAGAAATCTCTGTGCACCTATCCGCTAACTAATCTGAATAATCCTGAATAATACGCATTTCTAAATGTGATTTGCTTACGTTATACTTATCTTTCATATGACACTTCCATTATTTTGTTCACATCTTGCATATGGCATCTGGGTGGCTGTCTTAAAAGTAGTTAGATGCTCTTTAAACGTGATTCATTTTGGATAAAAAATATTTTCTTGATCTACACAAGGAAAAACCAACACAACACAAAGCACATTTTAAAAAGCCTGATATGTTTGAAGAACAGAGGGATCTAGAACCTTCAACTCAAAGGTCCGGTGTGACGAATCCCCTGAACTGCAACAAAGAAAACTCGGCTTGGCCATGATATGTGGTCTCAATTCATTTTCCACTTTTTTAAACGGTGGAAAACAGAGATGCCTTTCCAATTTTACCATGTACCATTTGCCCCCTGTTTCATGTGGCCTTTTGCCCTGATCTCCCCCTCCCCTCCTTAGTCCTGCCAGCATCACATAACTTGCAATTACTGCCGATTTCTAACTTCCCCTGGAACTAATGTGATAAAATCTAAGAAAAAGACAAGGTAGACAAAGAGAAAGATGTAGCCCTGGGCAGGACGGCTAGCAAAGGTCTAAGCCAAGGCAACAAGTGCCTTTGGGACCTAATGGGATTTTCAGGGGCTTGCATTGATCTCCTGCATGCCCATTCACAGAGTCTTTTGGCAGCCGGACGGCACACTTCAGCCCCCCAGCTCTCTCTGGTGCACACCGAGAGCCCCCCCGTGCAAAAGCAGATCAGCCGCGCTCTGAGGTCACAGCTACAGGTGATACTAATGGACAGAGGATCCGTCATTAGTCTGAGAGCGCTGAACCTCTGCATATGGCACAACTCACTGCTGCTTAGACAGATTAGACGGAAGCATTATATCATATTTTATGTATATTTTCAACCAGTATAAGATCTCTTATGTTTAAGGCTCAAATAGCAAATAGGTGCCTAATGCTCTTGCAACAAAAAACTGGTGTTCATTTGGGTGGTATCAGATAATAGTGCCATGATACTTTGATACTGTTGCCCGAAATGGACACTTTTTGACACTTAAGTTGGATGAATGTCATTGTATATTAGATACAAAAGATTAAGTGGCATCTGCAAACAAATACTTAAGGGCTTTTCTCATAAAATCAAAATCTTAAAATTCTTACAAGTGCTTTTAATTTACTAGTCTCAAGCTATTTTTTTGTCAATATATGACATCTGTTCTCTTAAGAGTAACTAACCACAGGTGTACTTCATCACATTAAATATATGAACATAATCCATTAACGTTTGACAACCAAAAAGTGTAACGGTGGTTCATTTTTAACAGGATATCTAATATTTGACCTATTATATGTAAAAGCAATTTGTTTGTGAGCTTTTTTTACTCTCTTGAAAAGTGTTTGTGCCGAATTTCTTAAATGAAACATCACTTAGTTTAACATTTTGTCATTATGCAAAAATATTCAGTAACACTTTAGTTTTGGGTACAATTTTCACTATTAACTAGTTGCTTATTAGCATGCGTATTATAGGACATTGGCTGTTTATTAGTACTTATAAAGCACATATCAATGCCTTTTTCTGCATGACCATATTCTACATCCCTTAATCCTAGCCAATACCTAAACTTAACAACTACCTTACTAATTATTAATTAGTAATAATTAGGAGTTTATTGAGGCAAAAGTCATAGTTAATAGTTAGTTAATAGTGATGAGAATTGGACCATAAACTAAAGTGTGACCAAATATGCATATATTTTTAGGTATAGCGTAATTGTTCAAATACTTTTTATGTTATCATGGTACTGAACGAATATACTATGGTATTTAAGTAGTACTTCAACGAATATTGGCTATTAGCATGTCCCATAAACCATTAAAGTACAACAGTCTTTTTTGGTTCTTTTTTTGTTAGTTTAATAAAGTGTTCTGGCTCCATTGTGGTCCTCATTCTCCAAAAATTGTTCTGATTGATTTGATGATTTGTCACTAGATAGCATTTTTTCCCCCCAGTGACCATTTATTATGGTTCATTTATAAGAATCCACAATTAAGTAGTAAAAGTGACTCATTCAAATTGAAGAAATTACAATGTAATGAAAACACACTTTGAATGAATTTTTGCACAGAGCTATTACCTCACGCAAGTGTTCGTCATTGCTTTAAATGTTACCATAACAAGAGCGCGAACACTTGTTCATTCATCAGTCTTGCCACGTCTGTTGTTACAGCATGTACTGTATATAGACAAGTGGGTTCATTCTTTGCAGCGAGGGCTTCCTTTGTGTCACTGACGGCCACAGAGAGAGAGCTCCAGGGCTTGATCTGAGGGTGGGCAAATCTGACAGCCCACACTTTGAGTCGAGGGGGAAGGGAGCCAGTAGCTCTGTCAGGCAATCTTCAAGTGGCAAAGCTTTTCAAAGCTTTGTTATCCACTTTGGGATGCCCCCTCTGACCTCACTGTGGACATGCTTAGCCCTTCAAGGAAATGGAGAGGGATCTAGGGCGTTCTGTATTGTCGTCCGAGGGAAGCAGGGTTCAGACTCGCATGACCGCCATTCCCCAAGGAGCGGTCGGGGTGAAGACCCGGCACAAAGGTGAACCAGGGGAGTTGTCATCGGACACATGAGAGAAGCAGAGCAGCAGAAAGATTTAATGTCCACAAGGCGACCTCCTTGTTTTGCGAGGCTGTAATACACAGCGCCTATTCTCTCTTTGTTTTACTTTTCCTTGTACAACCACTCGGTATCCTTCTCTCTAAAAGCAACAAAAAGAGTTTCATTGAATCGAATCTGTATTTTCAAGCTTGTAGGTCAAGGGAAATAGAGATTCAAGTGAAATGTGTTCGTATAGCTTTTTCACAATACACAGCAGTTCAAAGCAGCTTATCTCTGTAATGTCTTTAAGATTCAGCTCTGGTTTTTGATCTGAAAATCTAAAACTTTAGCTCAGGTTCTCTATCTATATTTAAGTTCAAGGAACAGGTTCTGGTTTCCTGAAACTGGGAAGGAGTATCTTATTTGTTTTAATTGATGTTTAAATCCGATTCGAAACCATTAGTTAGAGATGTTCAATCTAAAATTCTTTGTAGGCAGATGCTCATGTGATTAGAAATTGTGATAATGATTTCAATACTGAAAATCTGTATTATCTGTATTAGTAACTGTATTACTATATTAGTCTCAATTTTACCCCAGAAAGCACGTCCAATAAAATGCTGAGTGTCTCTGTTGTGAATTCTCTCTTTTCTTTGCGGTTGGAGGAAAGATCATGGTAGAAGCAGGTGTTACACACTTCTCTATTATTATGTGCCAAATCTGCAACCACCGATTCCCGACATCAGCCGCACCACGCAGTAACAAATGTGCAACAGTTGGCTATTTCCCAATCTTAAAAAGCCAAACCGAATCCAACTTTGTGGTTCATTGAAAAGAAAGGTGAAGAGTAAAAGTTGTGCTCCGTCTCCTTTGATTTAACCCTTGCTTTGAGATACTGCCCAGTCTGGGTTCATCCCTGGCACGCCAATAGCTACACACAAAATGCAATTAAAAGAAGCTGCCTTCTCATTCTCTGTTCCAGACACTTTCACTCAGAGCTTAATCCATCCCCCAGCTTTAAGACCCTTATGTGATCTGGGACACACGGTTCCCATTCACACCGCTTCATCCTGCTCTTTTGTGTTCTTAATCGTTCCTCAGTATTAAGCAGCCTTGGCAGCCCAATCCCCTTACTAACACACAGCCTTGGCGCTTTGTTAGGTCCAGGCACATCACCCCCCATCCTCTGAGCTGCGTGCTGCCCCTCTCCTGCCTGAGAGGCCCTCCTTCACGGCGCCCGGCTTATCCCATGTTGCTTCACGTGCCAGTTGTGTACCCGCAGACATGGAGAAAGGGGCCTTAACAGACAAATGGTGAAATCTTCTCCATCACTGTGGTCTCATTCACTCACAGATATGCAAAATGTTGCACCTGAGTGCCATGACGGTTCGACTTTATTTTAAGGTGACGTAGTTACATTACTTAATCAAATATTTAATATGAATGAATGTTCTTACTATAGAGTTACGGTTAGGGTTTGGTTTAGGGTTAGTTACTTGTAATTATGCTGTCCTGTAGCTCAAACAGTAGAGCGTTGGCTTGCAACGCCAAGGTCATGGGTTTGATTCCCAGGGAAAGCAAGAACTGAAAAGAATGTAAAAGTGTACCTTGAAAATGTAATGTAAGTCGTTTTGGATAAAAGCGTCTGCCAAATGCATAAATGTAAATGTAATTATGCATCATTTACGGTTATTACTATAGTAATTACATGTAGTAACGCGTAATACGTCACCTTAAAAAAAAGTGTTACTGCCATAACAGTTTATTTCTGTTCATATCTATTCTGTTCTTTGCATCTGCAATCCTTAAATTACATTTTATGTGACAAATATTGAAGAAATTACATATATATATATGTAATTTATTCCTCTGATATCACATTCCTTCAGAAATCATTCTAATATATTGAATATGTAATATTTTTGTGGAAACCTTGATACGTTTTGTTTTCAGAATTTGATGAACAAAACAACATTTATTTGAAATAGCATTTGGAACATTATAATTGCATTTACTGTCAAAATATGTATTTATTTATCTGACTGAGTAAGTGTTTGAAAGTATACATAATTCAATCAAACATAACAACTGATATTTGGTTTCTAACCAAATAATTCTTTTAGCAATTAAAAAAAACTGCTTGCTTCACTCGACTTTCTATTTGGATGACTTTAAAACCTTTATAGAAAAACAAATTTTTTTTTTTTTTTTGATATCTGTGCATTTTGTAAGGAACTCTGTACTGACACTTGGTTCAACATTTTTGGATTTAAAAATATAGTGATAAATTGGTTCGGAACATAACACATTCAGATATCAGTAAACCATTGTTTTCTTCCTTTATCGTGAAAGACTAAAGCAGAACGCGTTTTACCGTGCAACACAATAGGTATAATTTTTAGGGTCTGACTTCATTTCAAAGCACCATTAACTTGAGTCAGCAAGAAAAACAGTATAGAAGATTGTAAAGCCATTAAAAGAATATTTTCCCCTCTCTTTGTTTTTATTTCCCTCTGTCTCTCTCCAAGTGCTCCTCCACACAACTCTCAGCCACACAAACAAATGCAAATCAGTCTGAAAACTTAACATAATGTAACTCGGACCCCTATTTTAGAACTGGCTTGAATGGCTCTTAAAGGGGGCCTAATTAATCTAAGTATAGAGGCAATGGGCCCTCTTGGAATTTTTTCCCTTCTTTCTCTGTGCAGAAAGAAAGAATGGGATCAGGCCTCCCCTTTCTGTCCAGAGAGGAGTCCGCCTCATTCAGCCATTTATGTTAACATTACTGAATGTTATACCCCGTGGGTGAGCTGAATCAATCACTCCAACTCTGTCCTTATTCCTTTTTAACTGTTGTAAAATGTGCAGTGGTGCAAAGGCGTCAAAAGATATATAGCAATATTCGCAGTTGTTTTTGGCCTGCACGTTTTAAGCAGCTAAGAAAGCCTGGTGCTAGAGTTGTCAGGTGCTGGGGTGACCGGAGAGAACAATGGGAGAAGAGAAGCAGAAGGCTCGAGATGAATGCTTTTGGTAAATCAGTAATAGAGCTAAAGGGCATAGCCTGTGGGGAATTTGCTGGCTTATAAAAGAGCTTTAAGAGGCCTTCATTCATATGGACCCAAAGAGATTTGAATTGCCCCCTTCACAATCACTTGAAAGGCAGAGCTCAGGGTGTTCCGAAACAAAGTGGAAATCACGCTGCCTTTCAATGGCTCTAATAAGCTTTTAACTATTTTACATTATGGCGTTACCCTCTTCATCTCCTCTCCACGAGGCATTGTTTTGCCATGTAGCAGGCCAACTTAAATGTGTGATTTATACTTTTCTTCACGGTGTATTTAAACAAAAAAAGAAATTTGCCGAAGCCAGACGCACAGCTCAAATGAATGGGCTTGATTCAGCTTTATTTTATAAGGTAGAAAATGGGCTTCATTATTTAACCGACTGCTGGGCCATTGGTTGAAAAAAAATAATACAAGAGACTCCAGTTTTCTAGACATCACGAATTGTTTTCGTGACATTTTACTTCATGAGCTACGAGAGCTGTGATATCTGCAGGCCTTTCCGATCAAAAACAAGTCTTGCATAACTAGCGCTTAATATTTTTATGTCGCTTAAAAATGCTCCTTCTGGTTACCAAAAAGCCTCTCTGGCGATATCAAGCGGTTTTCTAAAGGCCATGAGTCACAGACAGCATCTCTGTTGCCATGGTTGTTTTTATTGCCCTGGAAATTGCTGCTCTCCACAGTCTGCAGGGGTCATGGGTTCAGCTGTAGCCTGGCTGCACCTTCAACTTCTGCGCACCAAGGCAGGGGATGATGATGGGAGGAGATGCGAGGGAGCTGGAGAGACGCACAGCCAGAGTCCTCGCCCTCTGGATGACACTCTGAATTTTGGGGATCCCTCGGCTGTGTGGACATTAAGAATTTCATGGTAATTGTTGAAGACAAGGAGGAGGGCTTGACCTCCACTGGCCTGATTGAGTTCTCATAAAAAGCCCATAGCCTGGCCCCATTGATGCCCTCAGACAGTAAAAAAACCATTGGTCTTCTGAGAGAGTCGTGAAGTTGAGCAGATTAGAGTGTACCAAAAACCCCTTTACAGTTTTATATCAACTCCTGCCTTTATTTAAAGATTTTTCTGTATATTTGTGAATGTTTATGCACATCTATATTTGTCTCCTGTAAAGCACTTTGTAAACCTTAAATAAATAGTTACTAAATAAATGCTTACTTACCAAAATAATGTGATGATTGTATTTTTGCACACCATCGGTAGACACCACTTTTATTTGATTAGCTTATCAAGTCTTTTGATTTTATTAATTTGCTGGTTTGAAAAGACGCTTCTTGGATCGTATCATAAGGTCATCAACATTCAACATCTCTTGGGACCGCTTGCATTATCTCTATTATGATCTCGCCACACTAATTTGAACATTTCAGACGTGTGTTTTTTGCCAGTTAATTTCAAAAACACGATTAAAATGCTCAACTTCATGAGAATTGGGAATTTAGCTATAGGCAAGAAATTTATATTTCATGAATCTTCTTACATATTTTGTTTTCGTTGTTAGGTTACTAAAGTTTTTTTTCCCACTCAAGTCATAATATTTGTATAGTCCTTGTAGTGCTTATATATACTATTATTCTATAAAAGAATAATCTATCTATCTATCTATCTTAAAGGTTTGTGTTTACCATGTGTGTATATATATAGCTATTATTATATACTGTATATATATATACACACACGCACACACACGCACACACACGCACACACACACACACACACACACACACACACACACACACACACACACACACACACACACACACACACACACACACACACACACACACACACACACACACACACACACACACACACACACACACACACAAACAAACATGTAGTGTTTTCATGTTTTATGGGGACTTTCCATAGACATCATGATTTTTATACAATGCAATCTGTATATTATCCCTATACCTACCCCTAATCCTTTACATCATAGACAATGTTATGCATTTGTACATTTTCAAGCTCATAAGCTCTTTACCTTATGTGGAACAACAACAATTCCACAAGGATATTGGATCTTGCCGTCATTGTGGGGACAATTTGTCCCCATTACGAAGGGTTCACCTGAACCACACACACACACACACACACACACACGCACGCACGCACGCACGCACGCACGCACGCACACACACACACACACACACACACACACACACACACACACACACACACACACACACACACACACGTATAGATTGCATGTTACATCATTTCATGTTAGTATGCTAGTAAATGAATATTTAGTTAGGATAATGGATCAATAATAGCATAAGCACAAGTCAAGTTCTTCTAAAAGGCTAGCCTATACCCTTGAATTTGAATAGTTTCCAACTGGTATTTTAATTACCAATGTTAAATACGTGCTTGCTAAATGGCATTAGTCACAACTGACAAGTGATATGATCAAAATAGCCTGTTGCCACCAAATTGATTAATTGGATAGTTATCTGTAATTCCAGGTCACCAGAGAGCAGAGTGAGACATCAGTCTTACCGTGGCATAGCGTTGGTGCAGGTGCAGGGTCACGGAGAGATGGAAGACGGGGGAAGAGGTTATCTTGTGTAGCACTGAGAGGGGAAAAATCACATCTGTTTATCCAAAGCTGTGGCTTGGATTGAATTTCCCTGATTTTTATCTGGAGTCTCAGAGGAGCTGCCTCACCAGTGGGAGTGGGGTGAAAAAAGACATCTATTTAGCAGAAAATCATAGTTTGCGTTCGAGCAGCTGCATGGCTTCCCTTTTGATTGACACTTTCCTGTCGCCGTGGGCTGAGGGGCATGGGTCGTTCCTCCTTGCCCTTGAGGAAGATAGAGGGGGCAGGTGAGGCGCAGGTGACAGTGCGTGGCGGTACTGGCGAGAGCTGCTCCTCCTCTACCGGCGGTTCCTCTCTCATAGGCACTCCAGTCTAACCAGACAGCACTTAACTCAGTCTACAGCACTCGTAACCTGCTGCCCTCCACTTTAAAGCCACTTTGAGATGCATCCGTTTCAAGCACAGTGCTAGTGTATTGGCAAGAGGACATATTATGATAAGATTGTGTGACTGATAGCTAAATGAGACCACTATTGTTGTGAAGTTAATTGTTTCAACTTAATGGAAATGCATAGCAAATTCATACACTGCCTTATAAGAAATACTTGTTTTGAAAGAATTGTATGCTTGTATTCAGCAAGGATACATTAAATTGATCAAAAGTGACTGTAAAAACATTTATAATGTTACAAAATGCAAAAATATGAAGCAGCACAACTGTTTTTTAACATTGATAATAATAGGAACTGTTTCTTTAAAGGCAAATCATCATATTATAATGATTTCTGAAGGATCATGTGACACTGAAGACTGGAGTAATGATGCTGGAAATTCAGCTTTACCATCACAGGAATAAATGTGATTTTATAATGTTATTGTAACATTATTTAAGAATATTTCTGTTTTTACTGTATCTTAACCAAATAATTGCAGCCTTGGTGAACATAAGATACGTTAAACATTTATAAAGGTTAAAGTTGGGTGTAAAAGTTTTTTTTTTATTTACCATTTTTTTAATTAAATTAACAATCAACTCGGATGTTTAAGTCATTTCAACTTAAATCACATTTAACTGAATTTAAAAAAAATCCTTAGTTTAAAGTTTAAAATTCCTTAACTTATTTTCATAGGCTATGAGTTAAAGCAATATAAAAACATATAGCCTATGTTGTCACAACTAATTCCAATACAAATAATTTTTTACAGTTTGGAATTATCAGAATGTTTTAGTATGTCGATAATTTTTTTTAAAAGAAATGTTATATTGTTAAATGAAGAAATATTTTAGATTCTACACTACTTCCCCTATCAAACATACATTTGTAACCATGTGAACTCTTTTGTACAGATGATCATATTTTCTTGCTTCCATTGAAGCTCAAGCGCTTTTTTCGATAGTCTGAACTTTTGGACCCGAACACATATTATCACATGAAATTGAGAATTGTCGAATGGTCACACACGAAAAAGCCTTCACAAAGGTACAAACGAGGATGCATGCATGCATGTGTGTTTAGAGGCGGAGGCTGAGTGTAGGTGTGTGTTGGTGGCTTTCCATTACAAATGAAGACAAGATATCTTTACATACTGCAGCCAGCCACTTGGAACCGGCAGGCCTCGGGCAAGGGCCCTCTGTGTCTTTGTCTGCCTCTCGTTCTAAAGTGGACTCCTCAAGCCTTAAACCAGAGGGATGGCCTCTTCCTCAGGTTATGGGTGACATATGCCTAATCTACCATAGAGGAACATCTGCACTCGCTGCCTCGGTACAGGTGTAGGTGCTTCTCAAATGACTGAACCAATGAGGCGACAACTCTGTGGCAATGCATTATGGTGTCGCTAAAGCACTGGATACACAAAATAGAATCACTTTGCATTAGTGAGTGGCCACTTAAGACACAAGAGCCCTGCTGTTTTTAAAGTTCAGGTGTATTAAAAAAAAAAAATTATTGAAGTGTTTGTAACCTAACTGAACAATGAAGCAGTTTGGATTAGTGTTTGTTTGTGATAGGTAAAGTAAAATGAAATTTATTCCTGTAATGTCAAAGCGGAGTTTTCAGCATCATTACTCATTACTTATTTGATGCTTAAAGAAACATTTCTTATTAATATTTTGTGCTGCTTAATATTTTGGTGTTAACCACGATAGAAAAAAAATTCTGGATTCTTTAAATGAATAGAAATTTCAAAAGAACAGCACTTATTTGAAAACTTGTTTGAAATACTAATATGTTTAACCCTTAAACGCATACCTCAGGTCTTTAGTGACCCGCGACGTCATTCACTATTAAAGTTAGACATCAACCATATTGTTCCTCAATCAATTAATTATAAACAATATAACAAGGAAAAATAATAAAATGATAAAATAATGCCTGTTTTGCCTTTTTAATCTTTACATTTAAAAATGTAATCTTTGATGACTGAATAAGTGCAATTCACCTTTATTCCACAATGTCTGATACACAATGATGAAGAGATTCACTCATAGTTACCGCAGGCAGAAAACAAATTAATAGGAAATATATCATCAGCAAAACTTGAAATGGCTCAGTGATTTACTGCAGAGCAAGAACTGAACGCAATCAAATATTAGTGTCACTGTCACTTGATGGTGGATCTGGTGAAGAAGCTGTCAGCGATCAAAATATTAATTTTAAAGATGTTGAAAATGATAGTATTCAAATATGTTTGATATGGCGGATATGAACCAGATGCATGTACTTGGAAATGAGCTCTGATGAGGACAGTTATGATGGTGTAAAATCAAACTGAACCCTTACAAGTTCCAAAAGGTAACAAAATATGCTTTAATTTATTCTTCTGTAATTCTTACTCTAACATCAGGAGAGTTTTATATTATTGCGACAGGTAGAGATCCATTCGTGATATAAATCCAAATCGCTAAAGACCCGAATATGTAATAATGATTGGCGAAACATTCGTGCATTTAAGGGTTAAAATGCTATTTGAAATACTGTCACTTTTGATTAATTTAATACATGCCTGCTAAATAAATGTATTTATTTCCACACACACAAAAAAAAATCTTTCTGACCCCACTAGTATACTGAAAATATTTGATATTACTGTATAAAGATATTCAAATGTAGCCTATTATTTAAGAATTTTATTTTATTATATCTCCTCCCATAATTTAGAACCAATTAATTCAGTAATCTTCTTTTAAAATATCTATTTTGATGTAATCTAATATTTTAATCTAATATTATAAACAACATAAGTCCATCTTGATAGATTGATAGATAGATAGATAGATAGATAGATAGATAGATAGATAGATAGATAGATAGATAGATAGATAGATAGATAGATAGATCGATAGATAGATAGATAGATAGATAGATAGATAGATAGATAGATAGATAGATAGATAGATAGATAGATAGATAGATAGATAGATAGATAGATAGATAGATAGATAGATAGATAGATAGATAGATAGATAGATAGATAGATTGGAGTTTATAGAGGGGGACATAATGCCTCAAACTGTCTTGCAACATGAATTTGCACTTCTTCTCAGTGTTTGTCAATGTGTGTTTTTTCTGCATTTGCAAATCAAAGCTACTGGCATTAGCATCCCAAATAAAAGCCATGTTGATTTGAGGAAAGGTTTGTATGCTTTAGGCTAAATTCACCATTATGATACATCCATGAGAAAGCACCTCTTGCTCCTAGCAAGAAATAAAACACTAATGGACTCATTTCCACCTTCATAAAGTCCAGGGGAAAGCACAAAGAGAGGTGTACGGGAGGAAAACAGGATGAGTCAAGCAGCCTGTGGCAGAATACAGTTAGTTGGATTCAATCCTCTGACAGCACACTGAAGAAGGGCCAAGAGGTCCTTTGACTTTTGACATTCCTGGCACTCGCTGGTTCCTCTCCACGGACAAGTGAATACAAAACAAAGGTTGAACTGTCGTAAAACTGACTGTAGGAGGATTCAGAGGGAGGGTCTTGAGAAGTGGGGCTTTAGTTCTAACAGACAAAGCATATAAAGTGGGTTTACAAATTGAGAACAATGTTCAGGAATTTACAGTGTGATCAATACTAGCCCATTGTGGCCACTGAAAGAAGCGGCCGAAAGTGTGTAGCCAAAAGTGCTTTAACTGAATTTGGACACATTAAATCGACCTGTTGATAAGAGATTGACTCAAAATCGCTTACAACTCTAAAACATCACACACTATAAAAAATCAGATAAATTTCAAGGAGAATTTCTTAAATGCTTTTAGGAGTAGATGGCTAAAGGACAGTTTGTGACACCTGTCTCCCCAATCAGACTTAAAATAATCCTCTATTTTCCCAACAAACCATTAGCTTCCCTAATGATCCCGTTCTACTGTTCTCAGTGACTCTTTTAGGTCCATCAGAGCTCAAGGTGTGAAGGTTTCTGTTTAGGTGCTAAAGGGAAGGATTGCACTGATCTAAAGGTGACTTTTGCAGAGGGCAGGACCATCCAATTTTCAGCACTCATCTGTTAATCTCTGTTTAGGATAAGGCCCCAAACAGAATTAGTCACAGATCTCCAGGGTTCAGGAGAGCAGCCTACAACCCAAAACAAGCAATGATGGCTGGCTGAGGTTTTTGCTACCCCTAAAGCTCAGGCTTATCGGGACAAGACTCATAAGACTAGTGTGAATCAAAGTCATTCAAAGTAATTAAATATAACAAATACATTTTTGTATCTTTTATGAAATGAAACATTTTATTAAACTTTGATAATTTGATAAAACAACTGAGAAAATAGTATTCAAATTACATTTTATAAAATTCACCTGTTAAGTGTACATATTACAGAAGTGTATGAGAGTCAAACTGGACAACTGCAGGGACTCATCTCAAGATCACAGTTCATCTATTTCCAAAATCATGATAAAGATCAGTCAAGAATAAAAAAGTTATTGGAAATATTCAAATCAGGAATATCAGAATGCACTATGCATAAAAAAGTCAGCACGTTTTTCAATTGGATTGGCGTATTTCACTCTGATCATACTGATTCGAGCTAATTTTTACTCACATGCATGCGTTATGAATTATGCACGTTATTGTCTCTGACAGACAGCATGTTTCCAGCAAGCAGTAGCCATAATTTCTCCATCTATTGGTTAACTATAGACCCGATATAGTCTGACTATGAGTAACCCACTTCTAGCCAATAATAATCTTGAATTTGGTTACATGTCGTTTTTGCCTAATTAACTTGCGAGATCCGCTTATCCGGGGCTGGGTCGCGGGGGCAGCAGTCTAAGCAGAGATGCCCAGACTTTCCTCTCCCTAGACACTTCCTCCAGCTCTTCCGGGGGGACACTGAAGCATTCCCAGGCCAGCCGGGAGACATAGTCCCTCCAGCGTGTCCTAGGTCTTCCCCGGGGTCTCCTGCCGGTGGGACGTGCCCGGAACACCTTCCCGGGAAGGCGTCTAGGAGGCATCCGGAACAGATGCCCGAGCCACCTCACCGAGCTCTACTCTGAGCTCCCTCTGAGTGACAGAGCTTCTCACCCTTAGAGAGGGATCGCCCAGCCACCCTCATTTCGGCCGCCTGTATCCGGGATCTTGTCCTTTCGGTCATGACCCAAAGCTCATGACCATAGGTGAGAGTGGAAACGTAGATTGACCGGAAAATCGTGAGCTTCGCCTTGCGGCTCAGCTTTTTCTTCACCACGACGGACCGGTACATCGACTGCAATACTGCAGAAGCTGCACCGATCCGTCTGTCAATCTCCCGTTCCATCCTTCCCTCACTCGTGACCCCAAGATACTTGAACTCCTCCACTTGAGGCAGGAACTCTCCACCAAATCTAAGTGGGCAAGCCACCCTTTTCTGACTGAGGACCTTGGCCTCGGATTTGGAGGCACTGATTCTCATCCCAGCCGCTTCAAACTAGGCTGCAAACCGTCCCAGCGCATGCTGAAGGACTTACTGCCGGCAATGCGAACCAAACTCCTCCTCCTGTCGTACAGGGACCGGACAGCCCTTAGCAAAGGACCCCAGACCCCATACTCCCGGAGCACTCTCCACAGGATGCCTCGAGGGACACAGTCAAATGCCTTCTCCAAATCCACAAAGCACCTAGAGAGGGTATAGAGCTGGTCCAGTGTTCCACGGCCGGGACGAAAACCGCACTGTTCCACCTGAATCCGAGGTTCTACTATTGGCCGTATTCTCCTCTCCAGTATCCTGGCAAAGACTTTCCCGGGGAGTCTGAGAAGTGTGATCCCCCTGTAGTTGGAACACACCATCCGGTCCCCCTTCTTAAAAAGAGGGACCACCACCCCGGTCTGCAATCTCAGAGGTACTGTCCCCGACCGCCACGCGATGCTGCAGAGACGTGTCAGCCAAGAAAGCTCCACAACATCCAGAGACTTGAGGTGCTCAGGGAGGATCTCATCCACCCCCGGTGCCTTGCCACCGAGGAGTTTCTTGACTACCTCTGTGACTTCAGCTTGGGTAATGGACGAGTCCACCTCTGAGCCCTCAGCCTCTGTTTCCTCAATGGAAGACGTGACGGCGGGATTGAGGAGATCCTCAAAGTATTCCTTCCACCATCCGACGACATCCCCAATTGAGTTCAACAGCTGCCCACCTCCACTGTAAACAGCGTTGGTGAGGCACTGCTTCCCTTTCCTGAGGCGCCGGATGGTTTGCCAGAATCTCTTGGAGGCCAGCCGGTAGTCCATCTCCATGGCCTCACTGAACTCCTCCCAGGCCCGAGTTTTTGCCTCCACAACCACCCGGGCTGCACTCTGCTTGGCCTGCCGGTACCCGTCAGCTGCCTCAGGAGTTCCACAAGCCAACCAGGCCCGATAGGACTCCTTCTTCAGCTTGATGGCATCCCTTACTTCCGGTGTCCACCACCAGATTCGGGGATTGCCACCTCGACTGGTACCAGAGACCTTACGGCCACAGCTCTGAGAGGCCGCGTGGACAATAGAAGTGGAGAA
Organism: Phoxinus phoxinus; assembly: GCF_949152265.1. NCBI lineage: Eukaryota > Metazoa > Chordata > Actinopteri > Cypriniformes > Leuciscidae > Phoxinus > Phoxinus phoxinus. The sequence continues at coordinate 16,142,106 of NC_136887.1, forward strand.
CATGGTCCACTCGGAATCCGGTCGAAGCTCTGCCGGAGGTGGGAGTTGAAGATCTCTCTGACAAGAGACTTGGCCAAACGTTCCCAGCAGACCCTTACAGTACGCTTGGGTCTGCCGAGTCAGTCCTCTCTTCACCCGAGTGTCCAAGACATACGGCCGGAGGTCAGATGAAACGACCACAAAGTCGATCATCGACCTATGGCCTAGGGTGTCCTGATGCCACGTGCACTGGTTGACACCCTTATGCATGAACACGGTGTTTGTTATGGACAAACTGTAACTAGCAGAGAAGTCCAATTACTGAAACACTGCTAGGGTTCAGATCAGGGGGGCCTTTCTTCCCAATCACGCCCCTCCAGGTGTCACTGTCGCTGCCCACGTGGGCGTTGAAGTCCCCCAGTAGAACGACGCAGGCCCAGGCTGAGCACTTTCCAGCACCCCTGCCAGAGCCCCCAAGAAGGCCAGGTACTCTACACTGCCGTTTGGCCCGTAGGCACACACGACAGTGAGAGACCTATCCCCGACCCGTAGGCGCAGGAAAACGACCCTCTCGTTCACCAGGGTAAACTCCAACACATGGCGGCTGAGCTGCGGGGCTATAATCAAACCCACACCAGCCCGCCGCCTCTCACCATGGGCAACTCCAGAGTGGTGAAGATTTCCAGAGCCCAAGCCGTGCCCAAGGTGATCCCGACTACATCTCTATTCGGAACCTCTCAACCTCACGCACAATCTCAGGATCCTTCCCCGCCAGCGAGGTGACATTCCACGTCCCTAGAGCTAGTTTCCGCGTCCAGGGATCGGGTTGTCGAGGCCCCCGCCCTAGACTGCCGCCCAATCCTCTAAGCACCGGCCCCTTACGGTCCCTCCTGCAGGTGGTGAGTCCACGGGAAGGCAGCCCCACGTCGCTCCTTCGGACTGAGCCCCGCCGGACCCCGTGGGGGGAGGCCCGGCCACCAGCCGCTCGCATACAAGCCCCAACCCCGGGCCTGTCTCCAGGGTGGGGCCCCGGCTGCGCCATGCCGGGCGACATCACGGTCCTTGGTTTGGTGTCCATCATAAGGGTTTTTTGAACCGCTCTTAGTCTTACCCGTCGCCTAGGACCTGTTTGCCTTGGGAGACCCTACCAGGGGCATATTGCCCCGGACAACATAGCTCCTAGGGTCATTCGGGTACTCAAACCCCTCCACCACGTTAAGGTAGCAGTTCAAGAAGGGGTTTTTATAAGGGGGATTACAATGTGTTTGGTTTTGTTTCTTAGATATGTTATCTAATTGATGACTAGTCTATTCTTGGGCTATTGTTAGACGTCTATTATATTTTCACTGACAGCTACATTTTGCCTGTTTTTAGCCAAGATGTCAGTGATGGCAATAAGACGTCTTTTAAACGCAAAATTGCTTGCTGGGTGGAAGCCTTTCAGGTCGCCATTTTCTGTTCCCCGTAACGCTAACCTAGCCTGGTTCTACCAGACTCTCGTACATTTAATTTGTACGGAGAGTCTGGCCTCTCTCCATTGACAAGCGATAACTTCCTCGAAGGCGGGTACTTAAAACTATTGGATCTGCCCAGAGTCACTTTTGATCTGCCATAACCAATCGCTAACGTTTGGTCGTGACGCATGACTACTCAAACTAGCTCACCACCTCAACGTCATCGTTCTCAGCCACTCCCTCTGTTCGCTGATTGGACCAGTAAAAAATTGACTGGAGAAAACCCAAGAATATACCACATTCCCAGACGTAGTTCTGAAGAAAAATTAAAATTGAGCGGAAGTACGTAGGAGGGCGGAGCCAGGCTAACGCTAACCTATAGGTTTTAATGAAAGCAAAGATGCCTGTAATGTATAATTCATGGAAATACTGGATAATAACCCTAATTTAATGTTTTTACTTAAAGCTATAAGTATACTCCACAAATAAAAAAATAAAAAAAATAAAAAAATGTGTCCACAAATCCCCCATTAACAAATAGACACAAAAACGTTGATATTCAACATATACAATGTCACAGATCATTATTTTCCAGAGACACAAAATTAGATAAATTAACCTCAAAACTGTGTCGGCTGACTAAACCTCACAAATCTTGATATTCAGATGAAATGGCAAAAAAATTGTGTAGCCATACATCAAAAGTACTGAGATGAGATTTTGTGTCATCTATAGTCAGGAGAAAGATAAATAAATGACCTATAACCCATATATATATATTTCTACTATTTCCTTTCATATATTTCTAAAATGTATTTTATAATCAAAGCATGTTCCAATGATAAAACAGTCTCGGTTCACTCTGAAGTTCACTACATCTTCATGAGTCCATATTAGTATATGTATGAATTATGCATCTAGTCCACATAAGCATTGGTCATACTTTTCCTGATTTAAATATCTCCTCCCATCTTGACATTTAATTGGCAATCATTTTTTATGAAATATCAAATTTCATATGATCTAATATTTCCATCATGCTTTATGAAATGTTCATGATCTTTTCAGCCTCGGTTCCCTAGACTCTGGAGACTGTCTCCATAATCTTCTTTCCCTCTTTTCCACCTTCTGTTTGTCATTAACTTGCAGTTATAGTTTAATTGGTCCTTACATTGAGCTTTTTGTGTCTTCATATGACTCTCTGGGGTCTCTGGTTAAGTTTTCACTGAAGAGCCTCGTCCATCTTCTGCTCATTCTTTCTCCTTCTGCTGAATTGGGGCTCTTTTCTCCTCTCAGTGATGTTTCTTCATCCTCACAGGCAAGAGAGATGCTGCATGCTCTCCAAAACATCTCAGCATGTTTATAGATAATTATATCAGATTAAATCTGAACCATAACTAAAATGAAAGCATCAGGGGGTGTTTATAGTCAAAGTAACAAACACGATTAATAAAAAACCTCCCAACCAATAAATCTGTGCAATTCATTTCCCCTTTCTTCATTCTCTTGTAAATTGAAAATACCAGAAACATGAAAACCTCTCAATAAAGAACAAAGTCTGAAAGATGAAAGAGAATTTTAAAAAAATTATTGCAACCCGGCTAACAGGGAACGTTCTCAGAACTTTTGCTAATGTTCTGGCAAGGTTCTCAGAAGTTTATGAGCAAAAATTATTGAACATTGATAGAATAAACATGGTCTTTAATAATGTTCTTAAAATTTTAGCACAAAATCATCATAATATGGAACACTGCACATGACATGTAAAAATATACATATTTATGTGTCATTTATTTATTTATATATATATATATATATATATATATATATATATATATATATATATATATATATATATATAAGAATTTGTTCATTTTGGCCACGTTGAACTAATTCCTTCCCTTTAGATTTAACTAAAACAAGGGAACAAATGGTTAAAACATGACCACGATTTAGTCAGCCGAGTGCATAAATTATTATATTGTGCAGGGAACGAATCAGTACATTTGTAAGTCCTGGGAATTAATTTGTGGCCACAATATACCTATTTTTTTCTTGCATGTCATTTGAAGGGATCCGTATATTTATACATCATTCGTGAAACGTTTTCTTTTTTCTGAAAAGTTTTGTTTGGATGGTTGTCTAATATTGTTTTAAATGTTTCAGGTTAAAAGTAATGTTCCCATAATGTTTGCAAATTATGCAAATGTTATAATTAAATGGAATGTTCCATTAACTTTCACATAGTAAAAAACAAATAAACAAACAACCAAACAAACAAATAAATAAATGAATAAAACACTGGGCGTTTTGAGCATTCAGAGAATGTACAGAAATAACTTAATGGCAACGTTTTCAAAATGTTATAATTTGTTCAAAAAACATATATTTGTTAGCAGCATGCATTGTCAATAGAATTTCTCCGCTTCTGTTATTATACAACCAGACATGAAAACTACTCAAAAACATGTTTAAATGCAATAGAATTCATACTCCATAATATTGAATCTGTTGAGATGTGTATCCGGGACAGTTTTGATTTTTTCGTTACGTTCCCAACAACCTTCTTTCAATCACTTTTCACTGAAGTGATGCAAGTGATAATTTTGACAGAAGTGAGGTCAAGTATATGTACCTCCCAAGGCATAATGTCTACCTCTGAAGGGGTGCGATATGTAGCTGTGTGCAAATGGCTGTACAAACATGAAGGCTGTTTTGATGTTTTTGTGCTCGTTGACATGGGAGGCCATCTCCTTGGGAGGTGAGGGGTCTCCTGCCCTTGTGTGACCTGTGACCCGAGTGAGCCCTTCTGCACTGATACAGGCTTTCAGCCCTAAGGGAAGGGGGAGAGAGGGGAATAGCTCTCATCTGTAAGCCTCAGTTGCAGGCTTTTCTTTTATCCTTGATATATTCTTTTACTTTAGATAATGGGAAATATTCCTACAAAGAATAAATATAAACAATCAATCAGTTTAACAAACAAGGGCCTTTAAATCCATGATAACCCCTTTTAGACTACATCTTCTTTTTATGGTTTCTGCATTGCATTGAAATTCTGAATTCCAGAATATTGGCACTTGCTAATAATATGCACATGTGTAGTTGTGGATTAAATATGTTGAATAGCCATTGTAAAACAAGTTGGTGCCTTAAATATTGAATTATATTCAACTTGGATGTTTAAGTCATTTCAACTTAAATTAGGCTACATTTAACTGACTTAAAAAAAATGTTGAATCTAACATAAAAAAGTTGACCATTGCTGAGCTTATTCTGATCTAAAGCAATGTAAAAACATGTTGTCATAACTTATTGATCATATAATTTTTTACGGTACATGTTAAACAATATAATACAGAGCAGATTGCAGGTGCATTTCAGGTTGAAGCTTATTGCTTATGCCTCTGTGATTGAGAACAAAGAGATAGTCATAATGTCAATGAAGACATGTGTGTGTGTGTGTGTGTGTGTGTGTGGGGGGGGGGGGGGGGGGTGCTGTACTTTGAAGTCCATTGCAGATTTGTACTTTGTGAATGTGCCACACGACTCATCATGAGTGTTTGATGTGCAGTGAAGGTCTGTAAAATGAACTTCTTGAGAGGGTGATAAACATCATGGCTGTGCCCCCTTTTCTCGTTTCAGCTGGCATGCGCCCTTCCCTAAGGCTTTCAGCACGCGCTATTATACTTTTCTATCCCCGACACGTGCAGATACAAGAGCCTTGGCTGGACCTCATGCGGAACTCCCAAATAGAGGATTTAACCTGAACCCCTTCAGAAATCAACTGATCCACATGCACAACGTGCACAGAATAAAAACGTTCAGGAAGCCATATGCATTCGCCCAAAAAGTTAGTATAGACTACATAAGGTCCATTTATAACCAAATATTCGATAGTTTATATTTAGCCTCATTTATTTGTAGAATTCAATTTATTTGTATAATTTAATTTTCATTTGTGGCAAATTCTGTTATGGATTATAGAATGTTCATTCATCTTTTGCTATCTGAACGCGCAGATTAGCCTGTAAATAAATTTGCATTTTATTAATTTATGCATGTAAAAAGGTTTAAAAAATATTGTAAGATGCTAGATACAAGCCTGTTAATTTGTTTTTATTTTGTTATCTTATAGTACTGTTAAAACGATTCTGTAAAGACAATAAACTGTAGGCTTTATGCAAAATTATTTTAGAAGAATAGTATAGGCTAATTTAGGGAGAAAATGTAGGCTACATTTATTAGTTTTACGGTAAAAAGTTGAGACATGATTTTATTAGGCCTACCTTATAACAGGGACATTTATTTCGATTTTATTTTAAAAGTCAGATTCTTTTTGGTTAGTGTTTATAGAGTTGTCATTGTATTATTATATGCTATTATTTGGAAATTTGCATCCACCTGCCTTATTAATTCATTTATAGTAGGCTAACAAACATAACTCAGATAAATTGGTATATTTACATTAGGATTATGATATGATTTCACGGAATATAGGCTGCATATATTGTAAGATACACACAGTGACCAAAATGCCGCCTCGTGTATTTTTAACATTAACGATTTGCATTCTTTTAATTCAAGCTTTTGTCTTTGCGATACTAATGACTACAACTCACGTGGACGTTTCGATACAATCGAGTGCAATCGTGTATAAAATTGTGCATTGGTTGGCAGATTAGATGACGCGATCTCGATCTATATCCATGCACCTGCCGCATAACCGTTATTTTATGCGCTGTGACCCAGTGTGACGCTTCAATGGCTGCACTCATTACAATGATGCCCATTATGTTGCCAGACATTGCTATGAGTTGTTTATGGTCTATATTAGCGTCACATTATGAAACAAACAAGCAAGCACAGACATTTAGTAGAAAACGTTATATTTATTCGTACAAAAACATGTTTGCACCAGATTTAAATTTTGAGGTAAATACATAATAGAATAAATCTCTTTATATACAATAAAAATACAATAGCATACGAAAGCAACAGGTTGAATAAATAAAACAAAAAGAAAGTGATGGGAAAGCAGTCAAGAGAGCTATAGTTAACAGTACGGATCAGTCAGACAGAGGAGGTTTCTTCAGGTCAAAATACATAATGCATAAGGCCAGATCTTTGTCTTGTCCTTTCAGCCTATTGTCACAGCGTTGAAACTGAATTTTCACGCTCGTTTTTCTGCTTTATCGCTCTACAAATTGTAATATTGACTTTTCACCTTGGACTGCAAAGGCCAATCTGTCTTGGTTTAAATTATAATTTTCTGTAACAGGGGTTAAGGTCATGCTCCAAGGAATGCAAAAAAAGTGCAAAGATATCGGGAAAAGCATCAATGTCAGTAACAAAACGTACAAAAAATACAAAAATAAAAACATTCTCATTTGTGAACTGTCAATAAGGCAAACAGTGAATACCTAATGTTGTCTCTGTGCTCTTGGTTCTAATAGAATAGAAAAGTAACAGCAACATCCTTTGATATTACACTATACATACTTCTGCAGACTCTATACAGACATGAGAATGCTTAGGTCACATTAATAGATGCTTGGTACGAATTTGGTGTAGCTGTAAACTACATCGGTTTGCAAATATCCATAATCGTCCATGGCTGCGGGGCTGCTCGGGTCTGAATTGCAGTAAGATGGGGATGAAGACGAAGAGGATGCGCTGGATGGCCAGGAGCAAGAGTCCCGGCTGGGGCTGGGTGTATCTCCCATGCAGCTTAGTCCGGGGAGCAGCAACGGAGGGTCTCTTGACTTGCTCTGCCGCTGGTCAGCGATTCGGATGGTCTCCGAAAGTGCCCAGATGTAGTTGTGAGCGAAGCGCAGAGTCTCGATTTTGGTCAGCTTCGTGTCGTCGGGAAAGGCAGGCAGCACGCTTCTCAACGAATCCAAGGCGTCGTTGAGGTTGTGCATTCTGTTCCTCTCGCGGTCGTTGGCCTTCATCCGGCGGTTCTTCTTCACCACGTGCACGGTGCCGTCGTTCCTCGCGCGCCCCCTGCGCCGCTTTTTCTGCTGCAGCTCGGTTGGAGACGCAGGTGGCTTGCCGCAGGAGGACGCGGGGGACGCGGGGTGGAGGCTGCTGCCCGAGTCTTCATCATCGGTGTGCGTAAAGGAGTAGTCACAGCTTGAGGTGTCCATGTCGGAGTAGACAGTTTCCATTGTTGATAACCTGGAGATATAGAATGAAAGAGTTAGAAATGCAAAAAAATAAATAAATAACAATAAAAGCAGTCATTCCAAATTCTCTGCGTGCAGCATCGAGGGTGTTTTGTGCTGCAAATACGCACCTTATGTGGGCTGAGAGATGAAACTGGGTGTTTGAAGTCTTGCAGAGTCCTGCAGATAGTTTGTGTTGAAGTTTAAGGCACGCGTCTGTCTTGCTCTTACCCCTCAATCAGCTCGTGTGAGCTTGTGAGCTTGGCACACGACTGGCCTCACCTACCTTATATACCCTGGTGAGACAATGGACGTACCCCCCTCGCTTTGGCATTTTTGTGAAGGATGAATGAATGGTTTGCATCAGGTCTGCCCCGTGCCGCACGACCATCTCATTAGCATAATTTATGCCCGTTGTTTGTTCGCCCTCTGAAGCGTGCCTGTAATCACCGCTGGCCAATCAGAGAGCCGGAGAGCTGCCAAGCCACGCGAGCAGAGCTGTTGCTATCAGTCCAGCATGAACCAAGCCCACTTTAACTTAAATCTCTGGAGGAAATTGAAAAGAAGAGACAACACGAAGTGGCCTGAGGCTAGAAGACAAGTTTTGTATTTTGTACGCATATATCTCTTTAAGATTTTATTAGACAAACTTATACACAATTGTTTTGATTTTGATGCCAAATTATAAATGTGATTTCTTTTTAACGTTTCAGCTCATTTTCATTCTCATTACCTATAATACAAGGTAAAAAGTGCTAGTATTAGTAGTTACCTATGTTTAAATACTTCTAAACATTTTGTATATTGGAAAAAAAAGGTTATTTCTGAATGTTACGACGTGATGACTAAAGTTCATCAGAATTTGCCTCTCGCCAGCTGTGATAGACAAACAAAGCATGAGTGTAACACACTGGCAATACAAAAATGGCAACTAAACAATAAAATAGGGCCTACTGCAGTGTGCACACTGTAAAAAAAATATGATCAAAAGGTTATGACAACATATTTTACATTGCTTTAAAATAAGCAATTTCTAACTTTTTTATAAGTTATAGCTACAAGATTCAACCAATGGCCTATTAAAATCAGTTTAATGTAATTTAAGTTGAAATTAAACATCAAAATTGATTGTAGGCTACTTACAAATTTTAGGCAGCAACTTTTTTTTTTACAGTGTGAAAAAAGTCAAATTCAAATGTGTTGGTAAGCGGAAATAATTCTGAAGAAAAATTATACCATATTCGTTCGTTTTACTAAAAAAAATATTTTATTAGCCTATAACATTTTACCGTAATCTCTTGTATTGCTTTAATGCATTTATATAAATAAAAGTTTTTTTTTAATATAATTTTTTTTTTACCATGTATAGGCTATGGCATATGTGATGTAGGTAAATTACAATCTGTTATTGTATTCTACATTAAAATAACGTGTTAGTGTAAGGTTTTAGTGTATTTGACATTCTTCCACCTTGCCTGCTGCACGCATCTTGAGTTATAACTCTCGAGGTGAAAGATGCAGTTCAATCAAACTCCTCCGCTGTGCCCAGAGCCTTAAGTTTTATTTAAAGACATCTTTATGAGACAGCCGTACAATTGTTCATTAATTATTCAATTTATTCAATTGCAAGCAACTCGCCCCTCTTTGGAAAAAAAAATGAACGGGCACTATTTAGAAATAGTTTGGGGAGAGACCTGCGGCGCCTTTCTCCGTGCGGTATTATGGCGATAGGGGCACAGTCATTTATAAATAATTACACAATGTTTAGAGTCTTCAGGCATGTATGATATATCAAAGCGATTATAAGGTGAATTGTTCCATTGTGCGCCTCTCCTCTCTCTTCTTTTCAGCTCTATACGGCTTGTCCCCCGTCCAAATTCTGCGCCTCTGAGCTTTTGTCACTCATTTTTCTCGGCCTGCGACACTCCAATAGCATTATTCTTATTCAAATAGTCCCAGCGTGAACAAAAACACCCCGCTTCTGATGCACGTTTGTGCTTTCGCTGGCATGAAGTGAAGCACAAGTGGAGATGCATCATTTTAACTAATATGGACTCATGAAGATGTAGTGAACTTCTACAGTGACCCGAGACTCTGTTTTTTTTCATTGGAACATGCAAATAGTAGTAGGCTATACAAATATAGACTAGTATAATAACACTTAATATATATATATATTGTACTGTCAAATCGATTAATCGCGATTAATCGCATATAACATACAAGTTTGTGTTTATATGTGCGTGTGTAGGCATACACATAGCCATAAATTAGGGCCTAAATGCAATGTATATAGCCTACAATTCAAATGTGTTGGTGTGTGGAAGGAATTCTGGAAATAAATGAATGCTATATTTGGTCGTTTTACTAAAAATAAATAAAAAATAGGCCTAGGCTATATAAAATTTGCTTTTTATAATATGCTATTTAAAAAGGTCGGTAGGAAAATTACAATATTTCACTGTATTTTACATTAAAATAACATTTTAAGTTTGTGTTTATGTAATATTTGTGCGTGTATTTGTATGTGCATGTACATACACACACTTAGCCTAAATTATTTAAACACAAACTTTTATGTTAGATGCGATTAATCGATTTGACAGCACTATATATATATATATATATATATATATATATATATATATATATATATATATATATATATATATATATATATATATATATATATATATATATATATAAGCTTATATATATATATATATTAGCTTATATATATATATATATATATATATATATATATATATATATATATATATTAGCTTATATATATGTATGCTTATATATATAATATATAAGCATAAACATAGCAAACATATAAACAAACATGTTCTTTCTTTTCTTTTTATGCTTTTACTGCGAATGCATGCGTTTTAAAACCCCTCTGGTCACTCTGTGGAGGTCCAGACTGGGGTGATGGGGGAGATCGATTTTACTATTACAACACCAACCTGTCAGTAATAACTTCAAAGAGAGAAAACAGCTTGAATGACTATTTTGCTTCCAGTCAGAGCATTAGTGATCTGGTCTGGACCTTGTACTTATTGCTCTTATAAAGTCATAAAAAAGTTATTGTTTTACAATGTTACCTAACATTACTTATTTCCACCAAAGTGATGGATGTGTCAGGGTCCCCCCCTAGAAAGGGGCGGTGGGGAGGAAGAAGGGTTTTGCCCACAGCTGAGAGATGTTGCCAAGGAGATTTTGACAGGATTAGGCACAAGTGCACGAGACCTGATTGCATTTCAATAGCAGAAACACGTGAGAAAATGAAACAACTGAATTACTTAAAGAGGGTCTGATCCGAACCCCAAAACAATCATGCACACTGCACATTTTAAAAAGAAAGCGATGCAACGCGCGTGGTTGAGGGTCTGCTGCGAGTAAACTTAAATATGCGGCCTGAATGGAACTGATATTTCAATGCACAATGGCTTAATGCAACATTAAAAAGGGAAAAAGAAAGAGAGCAGTATTAAAACGCGAAAGATTTGCATGACAGGTGTGAAGCACATCAAGAAGTGAAAGGTGCATTGGTCTTGTTCGACCTGTCTTGGATTGGCATGTGACGTGTGAGGCACAGAACTCGCTTTAGTCCCCGCTAGAATAGTCTTTTAATTTATTTTATATCTATTTATGCAATTCGAATTAAAATTCAATTTTGCATTTGGCCCAGCATTAATCCCCGGGTATTAACGCGATTACTGTTCGCAAAAGATCTTTGAGTCAGAAAGTCTGATAGAAGTTTTCACATGGTAATCCCCGGAATAATCCTTTCCCCTGGCGCTGCGGCAGGATCGGGGCCAGAGGACCTTTTCTTCCTTCTTCAGGATTCAAGCAGGGCAGAATAGGGCCATTACTTTTGAATGATAATTAATTCCTTACTCCAGTGCTTCAATTGTACGGGGATACCACACCCCAAATAAGAAAATCAGCCCCTCATGCCTCGTGCAAGAAGAGACTGGAAATAAATTCTAGGGTTACACAATGGTTAAATACATGCAGCTTTGTCACTCCCTGTAATATTCTTGAAGTTTTGATAAAGCCTAAAAATCTAAACTTAATCCAACTCAATATTTTAATTAACTGCACTACTTAAAAACACACACATAATATTTAATAAAATATATATATTTTTTGGTAATGTTGGAAAATATTGCACATCTAATTTCTTTCTTTCTTTCTTTCTTTCTTTCTTTCTTTCTTTCTTTCTTTCTTTCTTTCTTTCTTTCTTTCTTTCTTTCTTTCTTTCTTTCTTTCTTTCTTTCTTTCTTTCTTTCTTTCTTTCTTTCTTTCTTTCTTTCTTTCTTTCTATGCTGAATTTTGTGCTAACAGCCCAGTTATTGAAAAATACAATATTTACCGTATTATTTTTCCAGAACATTAAATGCGTGCTGGTTTGTTATATTTACAAAAATATATATTTTTTTCATTCATTCTTAAAAAAATGCATAAAACATTTATCTTTTATAAAACCATAATAATAATTGTTAATTTTATTTAGACATTTTACAGATATTGTGTCCTGTATGTGTCTGAAATGCATAACTGAAAGCTGCATTTCATAAACATTACATTCATTTAAATGGTTCCAAACTATGTTTGCCAGATATACCTGGAATATATATATTTTGTGCATATTTACAAGATTTCAGAACAGGTGCTATTATTAAAATGCAATGGAATCTCATTACAAGCTATGTGAATGTAAATTTTCGGCTCTCTTTGTGAGTCAGGCACATAATGTACCAGTTCGTGAACCTAGTACTATCAATCAGACGTCCAATTCTAAATACAAACCCTACGGTGGGGCATTCACTTGTCTTCGTGTGTTTGTGCAAGTGCATAATTTACCTCTAGTTTACCCAGCATCAGTGCTAACAATGAGAGCTGTGTCTCTAAAGACTTTATATTTGAAAGTAACCAGGGCAACTCTTTGGTAAAATGAGAAGAAGCTTTGCACAAGCCACATCACCGTTAAAGGGAGGAAGTACACAACGATTCCCTGACTAATGATAAGTTCATACACCTGACCTCGCCGCCAGACTGTTCCATGCATTCGACTTTTCACTTAGTAGTCCTGCTGGTCTGCAAGTCAACACATCCATTTGTTAAAGAAAAACGTGCCATGGCTGTCTATTTCTATTTCTAGATGCGCATCCCCCCCCCCTGCAACGTACATTCGGGTGATGGCATCACTTGTAGTAGGTGTTCAAATCAGCCATATGGTTTTGAGTGCAATAACTTGAATCTCCAGCCAACAATGGAGTAATTGAGAAGGGAAAGAAGTCCGAGCTTGACTCGACAAAGCTGCAAAAACTCCTTCTTTCACTCTAATGAAGCTGTTGTCTGGAGATTCTGTGTGGGGTTGGGAGGGTGGTGGTGGACGTGATTTGTCATACAATCTGAATCTTTAGGAGGGCTGGAGAAAGACCTCCTCTCCATATGTCTGCTTATTTTGCATCTGAAAGCTACCTTTGGCGAGAGCAGTGGGAGAGGGGGAAGGAAAGGAGTGAGCTGAAGCTCAGGGACAGGGGTTTTCTTTCCATCAGCTCTGAGAGCACTCGGATCAACACTGGAGAAGGGCTTTGCTTTCAAAAAAACAAAAGCGACACAAGAGAAATATATTTGAACACAGCGTGTTGGTCGAAACACATGTTGCACAATGAAAGGGGAATAAACGACAAGTAGGTTTGCTTACATGTGTTCAAATTGTTTAAAAAATCTATAACACTTCCTATGGATAAATCAATCACAGAAATGAGAATTAAGAAATAAATTAAAATAAATTCAATGTATTTTTGAATTCATGCATTATGTTTTACTTTCAAACAGAGTTTACTGTGTTGCAGAAAGTGATTAAGTGAGTATGTTATTATTCAGCAATACATTGAAATAAACGCAAAAATATACTTCCTATGTAGACCTGTCTATGATTAGTTCCCCAGAGCTCGGCCAAAATGCCTTTATATCTGTCAAATATCTGTCAAATACTGCTTTAAAGGGATAGTTCACCCAAACATTATTTCATTACTTACTCACCCTTGAGTTGTTCCAAACCTGTATGAAGTTCTTTCTTCTGCTGAACATAAAAGAAGATGTTTTAAAGAATGTTGGTAACCAGAAAGTTCCTGGTCCCCATTAACTTCCGTATATTGAGTCAATGGGGACCAAAAAACGTTTGGTTACCGACACTCTTCAAAACATCTTCTTTTATGTTGCGTTGAGAACAAGGTTGAGATCAACTCGAGGTTGAGTAAGTATTTTTGGGTGAACTATCCTTTTAAGGCATTTTGAATTGGATTTGCACTCAGTGTTCTCCTTAAGTCAAAGACAGCACCAATTTGAAACAAGAAATTATAACTTGATAAATTGATATAAAGCAAAATTCCACTGAAATAGAAAGGGTTTGATTTAAATGAAGGTACTGCATCCACAACATGAAGGCCGTGAACTTGTGACTGTGAGGACATCTGCAAGCATTCTCTCTCTCTCTCTCTCTCTCTCTCTCTCTCTCTCTCTCTCTCTCCTTTATAATATTGAGGTTAATGCGACGAGCGTCAGCTCTCTGCAAGAATGTGGTACGGACAAAATGAAGAAGTCCCCAAGGACCGTCTTCGATTTGGACTATGCATGATGCAAACCCCATCCACCATGCTCAGATATTTGTGGACATCTGCCCATGCTCATCAGCATGCATGGCTTTAGTCCTCGGGTATCTGACCTGCCTCAGCAACAATAGTGAGACAGTCTGATCTATAGCACTCCACTGCATTTGCTTTTATTTGCTTGTGAAAGAGAACCTTTTAAAACTAGCTATTAAAGCTACAGGATAGCAACAAACTGGAAGTATACTTTTAGGATTTCCACATATAAGCTTTATTTGTCAAATTACATTTAGTGCAAGGGACCATCTATCTATCTATCTATCTATCTATCTATCTATCTATCTATCTATCTATCTATCTATCTATCTATCTATCTATCTATCTATCTATCTATCTATCTATCTATCTATCTATCTATCTATCTATCTATCTATCTATCTATCTCTATCTATATTTTGTTCATTGACAAACCACCAGCAAAGCCACACGTTGGCATTTTTATTTAATGACCTTAATTTAAAAAGCTTTGGATTCAACAGCACTGAAACTGCACTCGTTCGGCTTGCTCTGATAGAAAGTGCTTTACAGTTTTTCTCCATCGCTTTGGCACATCTTTCGAAACAGTCTTAACATTCTCTAAAGGGTAAGTGTGACAATGTCACAACTGTTTGCTGGAACATCAGAACTCTATCGCATGTCTGCAAAATTGACAACTCACCCAAAACATTTAATTGATGCATCAAAACCTTATTGTGTCAGTAAATTGGCCAATGCCCCCAAAAATAAAAAGTAAAGTACAATGTAAAAAAAGTACAATGTAAAAAGGTATGTACATAATAAGTGCATTGTATCAAATTATTAATAAAAATTGTAGTACAGTTAAAGACAACCAATTTAAAAAGAGGGATTGCATTTTTTATTTATTTATACAGCACATTTATTTGTGTAGAAATGTGTATGTAAACTGAAAATTCACAGTTGCTTGTTCATTTTTACACACTCTTATGTCTTCTCCTAACACCAGATATTCTTACATATCTACATATTCTTCCATGACAAGCAACTGTGAATTTTCAGCTTATATAACACATTTGTACAAAAAAAACAACAACTGATGTTGCTGTTTCAGGTTGTGACATTCCTCCATGTTCAAAAATGGCAGTGATCCTGCTGGACAAACTCCATAAAACCTCATGTATGCTTCCAAACCTGATTGGTTGTTGTTGGTAAGATTGCGATTCCTAATCCATTACAATGGCAGGCCAGTTGCCAATTTAGCAGACATACAATCATTCCATGTCATAGGCCTATTTATGGAATATACATGCATGTCTGACAGATTTTGATAATTGAATGTATTTGTGCATTTTGCATGTGAAGGCTCACACGATGAAATTTGTGAAGAGTTTGACAATTTCAATGAGAATCAACTCATCAGTTTTGATCAACAAGCCATGTGCATTCGATTAGCCTATTGTGCAAATTAGATTGCTACTGTTTTGCACACGTGCTAAAACACATGCAATTTGCTTAAGAAATTCAAATCTGATGTGATCAAAAACTTAACTGGTCAAACTTATTGTTTTGAGAAAAAGACTGGGTGTGTCACGTGACAAATGAACGAAAGACTCGTATGGTAAAGTAGGCCTAATAATTTATGTTCCCTATAAATTATTTTTGACTGCATAATAATGAGTTCTTAATTCAGAATATGATAGAAATTGCGTAGGTGGATGTGTTCGGGCAATTTGGCTGTTAAATGTAAAACACTTAAAGCCACTTAATAAACGAAACGACTCGGAAAAAAAGATTCGTTCATTTTGATGAACGAGATCGAACAAGAGAGTCAGTATGATCCGAACTTCCCATCAATCAGGCCACACGTTGCATAAGTTTGGAATTATAGTGACCCCTTGTGTTCATATTTTGTCTTGCATTCTGTGTGTCAGAGAACGAGGTTCGAGACAAAGTAGCCCTTTTAAAATTGATTTAGTAAAAATCGTGATTTTGAGGAAACAACAAAATTACTAATTGCTGATGAAATTTAGTTAGGCTGCCATTATGTTAAAATACTATTAGAATGAATATCACTTTGTTCAATGCTATCTGGACAGCAAACATTGCCATACAGTTTTGAAAAATATGTAGGCTACTGATGGAGTTACAGGAGTACTGATACCTTTTTTTTAAAGGTAAAATCGTGAAAATGTTTTTGCTGTTTAATAATAATAATTATTATACATTTTATTTATAATGCGCTTTTCTAAAAGCGCTAGATATGTTACAAAAACTAAAAAAAAGCATAAGATTAACTTAACATTAACATAATCTAGTTCAAAACATATCAAACGTCTACCTCCCCTAAAAAAGTGTATCCTATAATTAAAAGTAGCCTAGCTATAAAAAAGTTCGCCTAATTTTTTGAATTGATTTTAAAATATATGTAAAAATTATTTTATTTATTAGCTAGTTTTAATTGCATAAAACCGTAGCATTCGTGGAATATAATGTTAGTGAAAATGTGTGGAATGAAATGTTCATTAAAGCACAACCAGGAGGTAACATCATTTGGACCCTTTATACAGCATGACAGAAATGCATTTAAATAAACGTCAGCTATTTAAATTGTTTATTGCTAATAAAAATGCATTATAAAAAAACTCTGATGGGATTTTATACTTTACAATGCATCGAACATTTTGACTAAATAGTAAACAAATAGTTGTTTAATAAAATAAATATCTCACGAAATATTAGTTTAACCAGAAGTTAAACAATTTATGACGCAAACCCTTCTTTTTTATTATCATTTTTATTTTATTTTATAAAGCCTTCATGTGACTCTTAATTTGAAGCCACGGTAACCCGGAAACGCTTTTGTGACTCGATTCTTTTTGAGGGTCGGCGCCTTGACACGCAGAAATCAATACTCGCGGCTTTATAAATTTAAAACTGAGACATTTGTGAGATAAAACCAGTTAAGAGATGTTTTATCACGTAAGTCCTT
The DNA here is from genome assembly GCF_949152265.1 of Phoxinus phoxinus. NCBI lineage: Eukaryota > Metazoa > Chordata > Actinopteri > Cypriniformes > Leuciscidae > Phoxinus > Phoxinus phoxinus. The sequence goes on from NC_136887.1 coordinate 16,159,339, forward strand.
AATTGTTTTATTTTTGCGTGTATAACGAACCCCAGCATTAAGAATTAATAATTTCGGCTCGTGTTTTGCTACTTGCACACTCGCTGGGTTTCGAAAGTGTTGGTGAATGAAATGCAGCTAACGTTAGACAGATCTCGTCATTTTTAAATTAATATTGTGTTGATATATTTACTTTCCGTTTTTGATTAAAAGTCAAAATCAGTCAATTATGTTAATGCAGTGTGTTGTATAAACCGATTCTAGATGTATATCCATTACCTTAATGTAGCTTGTTGTTGTTTTCTCAATAACCATCACAATAGATCTCTTTGGAGCATGAGATTCTCCTCCATCCAAGATACTTTGGACCTAACCTTTTGAACACAGTCAAGCAGAAACTGTTCACTGAGGTGGAGGGAACATGTACAGGAAAGTAAGTCCAACCGAAGGGTTTGAGATTAGACTTTCTTCAAGTAATGCATATTTTGAAATATGAGTCTCTAATGTCTCTCTTTTGTTTCACAGGTATGGCTTTGTTATTGCAGTAACCACAATTGATAATATTGGAGCAGGTGTAATACAGCCTGGCAGAGGTTTTGTGCTGTATCCCGTCAAATACAAAGCCATCGTATTCCGTCCCTTCAAGGGAGAAGTTGTGGATGCTGTTGTCACTCAGGTTAACAAAGTACGGGTCCATTTTTATCATCTTCTAGTGCTGGACACTCGATATTCTGGATGTTCATTAGTTCATGTATCCTACTCTAGTGTGACTAATTTAAGATAAATAACTTGCATGCACCGTAATCATTCTGTGTTAATAAAGCTCATCATTGTCCCTGCTTTTGATTTTTTTTTTTTCTTCTAGTCTTCAATACAGTATTATTTTCTTTCTTTCTCCAGGTTGGACTCTTTACAGAAATTGGCCCCATGTCTTGCTTCATTTCTCGTCATGTAGGTTTTCCATGGAGAGTAAAAAAAATTATATATATATATATATATTATTGTGTTGATATTCAGTGTCTTTCGTAGTTGTCTTATATCTGTGATATTTCTGTGTCCAGTCTATTCCCTCTGAGATGGAGTTTGACCCAAACTCAAATCCTCCATGCTATAAGACAGTCGATGAGGTAAGAGTCAATAAATCACCTTTAAGAAATGTTTGTTGAAAGGATTTTTTTTTTTATCCTACAGACATAGAACATTTCAGTTTGTTTTCTTTAACAGGACATTGTGATCCAGCAAGATGATGAAATTCGACTGAAGATTGTGGGAACTCGAGTGGATAAGAATGATATTGTAAATCCCTGGCACTTTCTCTTGAATATGCTGAATATTGTTCTATTTTGGATACAAACATTTTCTTCTGTTTTTGATCATTCAAATTTTTTTTGTTCCTATTTTATTAGTTTGCCATTGGATCTCTTATGGATGACTACCTGGGTATGTATTTCATATGATAAACGTATTCTGTCACATCTCTTTGTTTACTGTCAGAGGCTTGCAGTTCGCTGTGCTATAACTTTTATGTTGATTTTATACTATTTTTGTAATTATTAAAATGTGATATCAAAACTAATTCTCTCAATGTATTTAATTCTTTATTTCTAAGTTGTGTTGTGCTATCCAACCATTGTCTAAAAGTTTCACTCTTATACTTCTAGGTCTTGTGAGCTGATTCTTCTGTCAAGAATATGGGAAATATGAAACTTGACGGTGTGAGGATGCTACGTAGTTTGTATATACTGTAATTATTTCCCCATTCATTTGATGTTTTTTTTTATGGTCTCCTTTTATCCCCATGTTGGTATATCTATAGTTTTCCTATGGCAATCGTTTGTTTTGTGAAACATCAAGTCCAATGGGAGCTAAATGTTGCAGTGGTTCTACATGATGGAAAGACTTTCAACTGTTTCATTTATAGTGAGGCAGCAGAAAAAGAGTAAATCTAGAGTTCTTCGGCTGTTGAAAGATCCTGTAAGCAGTTCACAATCACGGTTTGGAAGGAATCTTTCATCACATTGCTTTTAGAAGTTATTCAATCTCATTATTATATAAGGCCATTTTTAGAATTATTTTTGTAAATGCCAGTCAGCCTTATGTTGAATATATTTCTCTTTTGTAACACAGAACTCATAAAATTTTGAACATGTCTCCAACTTGTCTTTTTTTGTTGTTGTCTATTCTGATATTCTTTTATATTAAGCAAAGATATGTACTCCAATACATATTACACAGTGTGCGTTGCTGATTTTTGCTAATATTTTGATTCCACTCTGATAAGAAATATATCATAGCAATAATTTTGACAGGAATATATTTGCAATTGAAACATCCTGTCATGCCAGTCACACAAAAGCTCACTATTACACTATTAACAACTAAGTATTTGACCTTATAATAAATTTGCAACATCCTCCTAAAATGATTACCTTGATCATATTTAATGTTGCACAACATTAAAATTAAATCTCAAAACGGGGACCATTCACAGAAATCTTCAACATAAATATCAGAGCAAGTGGATTTAAGTCCTTTAAATATGATTTTACCGAGATCAATAAGTTGTTTAGCGTTCAGGCCTAGGAATCTGTAGACTTTATTTACATTTTGATTTGAAAGGAAATCTGTAGATTGGCTTTAAACATAGCCATATGTGTTCAAGTGAAAGTACTATACTGTTATTGTATATATGAAAGGAAATTAAATTCCAAATACGTAATATATATATATTTTTGCTGTTCCAAGCCTGTATGTATCCACTGGAACACAAAAGAAGATGTTTGGACTGAAGATCTGTCATTATATGATTTCATTTCAATACTTTCTCAGAAGAATAAATACAGGATTAAACACTTTTATAAAAAATAACAACAACATTGAAATATAATCTCCCTTTTTATTTCAAAGAAGAAACCACTGGAGAAACAAAGAACAAAAATGGAAAGGGAATGCAGGAAAGAGGTAAACAAGAACTATTATCTTATCTTTCTTACAGTTTGAGGTTTTCGTTTTAATGTGTTATTCTTATTATTATTAACGAGTTTAAGAGATTTTACATTGTGAGAAACATAAAATCTAGACAAAGTGTTGAGAACAAATTATTGGTCTTTTGAATGAAGAATTTGCAATGCAAAACAAAGAAAATAAGTTAAAACATGGCTGCTGTCAAAAATAAATAAATAAATCGTTCAGCGAAAAGTTTAGATCACATTTTAAAGAGAAAACACGTCGTCCAGCTCTCGTTTTCACGCCTTTGTGACGTATTATTTCTGCGCCAGGACCGGCCTATACGTCAGCACCGCGCAGCTCGTTCCTCCTTTCTCTCGTCCTGAAGATGGCGGCAGGGGTGAGTAAGATGGGAGAAAACCCTTACATGCATTATTACAGCACATCTCTCTCCACAATCATACCCCAATCACTCCAATCCTTATGTCTTTGAACGTTGTTTTCATACCATGTTATTTCGTAGTCTCGTATGAAGCTGTTACGATGATTATTTAAGTTGTAAATACTCCCCACACCCCTTTATACGGTGGTTACTGTGATGACGGGCAGAAGCACAGCGCTGTGCTCCTTTGTGCCACGTTTCCCTTGCCTTCCCTTCCATGCCCCTCATTCTCCGCTTTAACCTTTATGTAAAAAGCATAATGTCATGTTTGTAGTTTTACTTGCATTCCGTGAAAGTTAAGAGCATAAATTACCTGTGTGAGCTGGTAGAAAGGGTAGTCATTTATGCATTAACTGTGTAGTTTTCCGTTAGTGTAAGCCAAACGGTTTCCGTTTTAACCATTTACACGTCTGATTCTGAAATTTAGTGGTAGTGTCAAACACTTTCAGACTCATTAAAATCTCAGAGGTTTTAAAGATTAACAATAACAGATGGTTTACAGATATTGCACTGCAACACCATCCAGTTCGTTAGTTCTGCCACTAGTAACCCCCTATTTGACTATGCAAACATTGTTTACAATCTGTGAAGTAATTTTATAGCAGGGAATTCACTGTCAGCTGCGTCAGCTTGTGGAAAGTGCTGTGTAATGCTCTATGAGTGGTCTAAATGAAGGGGGCAGCTTGTGTTGGCATTTTCTGTTAGATGACAAAGGCCGAACAAGCTGCATTCGTTACAGCAATCTGACCCCAAACCTTGTTTCTGCAGACTCTCTACACATACCCAGAGAACTGGAGGGCCTTTAAGGCTCAGATCGCTGCCCAGTACAGTGGGGCTCGTCTGAAGATTTCAAACGCCCCCCCTGCCTTCACCTTTGGGCAGACGAACCGATCCCCTGCTTTCCTTAGCAATTTTCCCTTGGGCAAGGTCAGTGTTCCTCTTTCTTTTTCTTTTTTTTGGCATATGTTCTTGATGTCGAATTAATTCATTGATGTGGTTTCGATCCATTTTAGGTTCCTGCTTTCCAGGGTGATGATGGCTTCTGTCTGTTTGAGAGCAATGCCATTGCTCACTACTGTAAGTAAGCTTTATACTGCCTTTTTACACTTGGCCACTTCATGCGTTCCCTTTTATTGGATACGTTATCCGTTTTGATAAAAAAAAATTCCGTTTGCACTTGCCCAAATGCATTTTATTTATCATCTGAGCACCGAGCAACGGCTGCAATTGGAGAGAGCGGCTTCAGCTCTGGTGAGAGAATTTCATGTTCACCACATTTATTGAAGATTGAAGTTAAGCTTCAGGATGCTGAATATTGAGTTTTATTCGCGGCCATTTTGCGGCTTGCTGAAGAGAGATGCTGATTTGTGGCGGGCCATATCTGTGGAGATGCGTGCTGCAGTAGCGCTGTGCTATCTGGTAGCCAGGAGCTGACATAACATACACTCACACCTTTATTTTGTGGCATTTTGGCAGAAGTGTATTTTAAATGTGACTTCAACCAAATGCTCTTACACTTGTCCAGGTGGAATGCATCTCAAATCACACCCTAAAGGGGATTGAGCGATAGGATTGCAATCCAATTTAAAAGCATTTCAGGGGGCTTTTAAACCTGAGGCCTCATTTGTTTTAACATAAGTTTTGTGGATTTTTTTTTTTTTTTTTCCTTCATATGTAAAGAACAAATTAGGATTTATAAAGGCAGAAACCGATGTGGAAATGTTCTTACGCGCACGCCAACTGAACAAACTTTTCACTGTGGTAGTTCAACCAATTAGTCATTTATGAAAATGTAAAGATAAATAGACATTCACAATATGTTTTAATATAATTGTTTCTGCTAATCAGCGTCATTTTAACTGCTCTGTGCTAATTATATCACTGAAATGAATGATTTCCTGAAAAAAATTATATATAATATTATTGTACAGAAACCAGCCCATGCCTATCCCATATACATTTTTTGGAGAGTGTGCTTGGATTTCCTTGCTGAGTGCCTGAATCCATCAATCTTTTTTCAAGACTTCAAAAGCTATCATAGCGACATTTTAGAAATTGTTGTGTTTTTTTTAAATTTAGGATTATCATATGAACGTCTTTATAAATGAGACCCCAGGTCTTTATGCATGAAGTGGCCAATTGTAAGTGAGCCCATTATGGTGTTTTATTGCACACCATCAATGCTGATGTGTGTCCTGACAGTGAGCAGTGATGCCCTCCGTGGCAGCACTCCCCAGGCCAGTGCCCAGGTGCTGCAGTGGGTCAGTTTTGCTGATTCTGAGATCATCCCTCCAGCTAGTGCCTGGGTGTTCCCCACCTTGGGTATCATGCAGTTCAACAAACAGGTGAGCTTTGTATATCTGTTGATGTAATGCATTTATCTTCAGGAAGTGCATTGAATCTTTGTAAGACTGTCCTTCGTCTTGTATGCAGGCCACAGAACAGGCTAAGGAAGAGGTGAAACGAGTCCTTGCCGTCCTGAATCAGCACTTGAACACTCGCACTTTCCTGGTTGGGGAGAGAGTCAGTCTGGCTGACATCACTGTTGTCTGCTCTCTGCTCTGGCTCTACAAACAGGTGAGTCTACAGGGTGTTATGAAAATCTCAGCTGAAATCAGGTCTTTTTTTTTTATATAAGGGATGCAAAATAAATTGGGTCCATATTGGTTCATTTGTTATGGTTAAACCTGAGATATAATTAGTCTTGTGTTGACCTAACAGGCGATCTTTGGTCTTGTGAATCTATAATTCGTTCCCTGGCCAATTGTTTTGGCTGAGGGCTAAGTTAAGTTTCATATATTTTGGCTATTTAACTTGGAGTGCTGAATTTGTATATTTGACTGCAGGGTCCGAAATTAACACTCGCCAAATGCAGGTAGATTTTCCGCTTGGCAAGTAAATCTCAAGAGGCTATCCGCCACACTGGTGGGTGAATGTTCATCATACCAAAATAGTAATGTAATAAAATGTTCGGACACTCGGGAGGTTGTGAGATCTTGCACACGTTACGAGTCAGTTAAACTGATAATTGAGTCAAAACAGCTTGTACACGGCACGACTGTCCTGCACGAATTTTATCCCGAGCCGGCGGCAATCACATGAGCTTTCACGCTAAACTTCAGATGGAAAAATGACGACTGAAATGTGTGGGCAAATGATTTGTTGAAAAGCAGAGAACAGTAGCCATTCCTTTCAACATAAAAACGAGAGTGAGAGCGACAGTGTTTGCGCACGCTGTTGTATAGTTGCTGCCACTGAGATGTATAGCCCCATCGATCTAGCCTGTAACGTGGTTGTGTATGATTTGGCAATAGGGGACAGCCTATAGGTTGGTGAAAATCGGGCCGACTCCCCAAATTTTTTAAACATATTTAAACATTGTTGGGAGGTGCTGCTCGGCTCGTAATTCCTCACACACTGCGAGCCGCGACACTGCGAGCATAACAGATTTCCACTCGATTTCTCCCGAGTGAAAAAATAATCTGCGAGCTCGTAAAAACAGCAAAAATCGCACACTCACCTTGAGTGAAAATGTTTTTCCTCCTGTAGCTAGACTAGTGTTTTTATAGGTAGATTTTAAAGACTATTTAGCAGACGTTGGCCAGTATTGGTTATTTCTCAGATTGTGTTAAGCTTTTGGTTTACCTCAAAATAATTGTGTAAATACAGTAAAATAATAGGCCTGCTGATGCTGACATTGCGAGCTCCATGCTTTCCTATGGCTCTGTAACATTAGGTTAATGTTTGTCTCCAGATACTGTTTAAATTTAATATATATAGATTTTTTATTATACATACAGTGTTTCCTCTAGGATTTTTTCCAGCTGTGGTGGCAGGCCCATTTCCCCAGGGGGAGGGGGCGTCGCCCATGCGTGATATTCCCATGGGCCACGCCCCCTTGCCCCAGGTGTTTAAACCTCCCCTAAGTATTATAATTAGGGATGGGTATCGATTCAGATGTTCCGATTCGATTTCAATTCACAAGCTCTCAATTCGATTCAATTTCGATTCTCGATTCCACTCAATGAATATACTGTAGATTTAACACAAAACCTATATTTATAAAAAAGAACAGTGAACATAAGTTTACGAGTGGTTAATTAATAAAAATAAATTAAGAGCCAATATATTAAACTCTTATTATTTTAGGTACACTTGGGTACATTAAAACAGCATATATCAAATGCATACAATGAATAGACAGGATTTTGATGCAAGATGAAAAATTGATTATTGAAAAAGTCAGAACAGTCTCATGCCTTGATCAAACAGGATCAGGTTATTTTATGTTTAAGATAAAACAAACATAAAATCTCGCTGCATTAGAATAACATGGAGGCTGCAAGCCTATGAAGTGTAGGAAAACTAATACTGGCTTTTGGGTGATATATAAATAAATATGGGGGAAAAAAATCGATTCATAGCCTTTGAGAATCGATATTGAATTAACCACAATTTAAAAAACGATTAATCGAAAAATAGTTTTTCTATATGAAAGGTTCCAATTTACAGCGGCAATGCGATTATGCGCATCCCGTGCGCCGAATGATGCACTTGAAGCAACTCGAAGTCACAGCGCGCAGCGCTTCGCATTGAAAAGTGTTAGCAGAGTACACAGACAACACACGAAATACTGTTTCACAACTACCAGTCTCTCTGACTGGCACACTTTATTTAAAAGCACAAAGCGAAGAGATATTTGATGCTTACTGTATTATATCTATGCAACAGTTTATTTAGCCTTTTCTTTTAACAGTTTTAAATTTCAGTTACAGTGCGCATGAAGAACAATTCGAATTCAGAGTGCTCAGTGCTGTAATCTAACAGAACTAACGCAATAAACTCCAGTAACAGTAAGATAAAGTAATTTTATGCAAACCATAGACCTTTATCTACAAATAAAGTATAATAATGTGAACATTGATCTTGGAGAGTGTCATCGTGTTACTCGTAACCGAAGGTGACGCGATGTTTGAATGCTGAATGGAGAATGACTGAGGAGAGATGAGTTTTCATTAACTTTAACTTAACGACTTCAATATTATTTTTTACCTCACATTATGCTATCGAATGACTTTAGAAGTCTTGGAATATAGTGCACGAAAACTTTATGGTGCTTTACAATGTTTTTTATGCCTTTAGTGGGGCTTAACAATAGTATGCACAATATCGGACCTCACTGAGAAGCTACAGCCGTGGCGGGAGGATTTTTGGTGTGGCGGCCCACCACGGCTGAATGAATGTAGCGGAAACACTGTACATATCAAATTTTGCTCTGGGCAATTTTTATGTTTGTATTTAACATGTTTATTTGACACAAAAAGGCTGTTTATTATTTTGAATGGTAAAAAATATGCTTGACTTGTGGATTTTTTTCATCTACCAGTCCCCGTGGCAGGTGAGCCAAAAAGTTAATTTCGGACCCTGTTAGACTGAATTGTTTGCTTTATTTCTTCTTATTGTATTGCTTCTTGTACCTTTTACTTGGGCTATACTTTTATAATGGCTATTATTGATAAAACTGAAATTTGACAAAAAGAGAGAGGGTTGCGTTGTCGTTTATTTTATTACAAGATTATCACTGTAATGTTGTTTATTGCAACGTGTACAAATGCAGATATTGCCTGGAATAACAAGATAGTTTTATATGCAGTGATTATAATCAATACTCATTGCCTGAACCACATTTGTGTGCCTATAATGTTTACAATTTATTTAAATGAAAACGAAAAGAGGCAGAGTGGTGTTTTATAACATTTAGTTTTATTGTTGCCTAAAATGTACATACTGAGATAACCGAGTGGCGCTTTCTGAAACGCGCTGTTCCATTTGCAGAATTACCGGACTCACGAGTTGTATTGAGAAACGCCTAATGTCGGCGCTTGTCGTCTTGTGACATGCCGAGAAGCAAAAACAAGATCTGCTGTATGTCATGTCAACTTCACGCAGAAATGACGTTGATCGCTTCTTTCCGGCAAACACCACGCCTATCAAGTAAGGGTACTGTTGGCGGTGGAAACGCTAGCCGGATCATGGTTTACCGAACCGCACTGTACTGTACCGTTCAGTGGAAACGAGCCATTAACACAGATAAGCCGCTCATGCACACTCTCCCAGTGCTCACTATGGAAAAGCGAAGTGAACCGAGCCTTACCATGCAGTTGAAAGGCGAGCCGAGCCGTACCACGCAGTGGAAAAGCGAACCGAGCCGTACCACGCAGTGGAAAGGCCAGCCGAACCCAGCCGTACCATGCAGTGGAAAAGCGAACCGAGCCGTACCACGCAGTTGAAAGGCGAGCCGAACCAAACCGTACCACTCTGTGGAAAAGCGAAGCGAGCTGTACCGAGCCGTACCACGCAGTGGAAAAGCGAGGCGAGCCGTACCACGCAGTGGAAAAGCGAGGCGGGCTGTACCACGCAGTGGAAAAGCGAGGCGGGCTGTACCACGCAGTGTGAAAAGCTAGGCGAGCCGTACCACGCAGTGGAAAAGCGAGGCGAGCCGTACCACGCAGTGGAAAAGCTAGGCGGGCCGTACCACGCAGTGTGAAAAGCTAGGCGAGCCGTTCCACGCAGTGGAAAAGCGAAGCGAGCCGTACCACGCAGTGTGAAAAGCTAGGCGGGCCGTACCACGCAGTGGAAAAGCTAGGCGAGCCGTACCACGCAGTGTGAAAAGCTAGGCGAGCCGTACCACGCAGTGTGAAAAGCTAGGCGAGCCGTTCCACGCAGTGTGAAAAGCTAGGCGAGCCGTTCCACGCAGTGTGAAAAGCTAGGCGAGCCGTACCACGCAGTGTGAAAAGCTAGGCGAGCCGTTCCACGCAGTGGAAAAGCGAAGCGAGCCGTACCACGCAGTGTGAAAAGCTAGGCGGGCCGTACCACGCAGTGTGAAAAGCTAGGCGGGCCGTACCACGCAGTGGAAAAGCTAGGCGAGCCGTTCCACGCAGTGGAAAAGCGAGGCGAGCCGTACCACGCAGTGTGAAAAGCTAGGCGAGCCGTTCCACGCAGTGTGAAAAGCTAGGCGAGCCGTTCCACGCAGTGGAAAAGCGAAGCGAGCCGTACCACGCAGTGTGAAAAGCTAGGCGGGCCGTACCACGCAGTGTGAAAAGCTAGGCGGGCCGTACCACGCAGTGGAAAAGCTAGGCGAGCCGTTCCACGCAGTGGAAAAGCGAGGCGAGCCGTACCACGCAGTGTGAAAAGCTAGGCGAGCCGTTCCACGCAGTGTGAAAAGCTAGGCGAGCCGTTCCACGCAGTGGAAAAGTGGAAATTTTATCCTGATATAACAATCTATTGTTACGCCCCATAATCATTTGTTTCTCACCCATCTGATGACTGAACCATTCTAATGAGTAAATGTACTTTATAAAGCTACAATCTATATTAATCAGATCTTGCTTGCATTAGATAAAATATTGTATTAGTGATTGGGTAATCCGTTGCATACTTAAGTCAAGTCACCTTTATTTATATAGTGTTGTATACAATACAGATTGTTTCAAAGCAGCTTTTAATTTTGGTTTTAAATTAGCATTTGAATGTTTTGTGCAATTTTCTTTTTCACCTTTCTAGGTTCTCGAGCCTGCTTTCCGTCAGCCCTACCCCAATGTAACTCGCTGGTTTGTGACCTGTGTCAACCAACCACAGTTTAAGACTGTTTTGGGGGAGGTTAAGCTCTGTGAGAAAATGGCTCAGTTTGATGGTAAGTTTCTCAAACCAACCTTGTCGTGTAGTTTTTGCTCTTCAGCTTGAACTTGAATTAAAGTGCAGGACATCTGATTTCATGGTTATCAGCATATTGTCCTCAAGCACAATCAAAGATGTTTCCTAAATCCATGGGGTATAGGCCATACTACCATTATGGAGGCAGATACAAGTCTTTGTAGAGCAGGCTTGAGCAAAATGGTGACAAACCATATAATTTTATATTTAAATGTTCATGCTAAAAAAACAACTTGGAATACATTTTATATGTATCTCCCCAGTATATATTAGTAGTGGTGAGATGAAGCTTTGAAGCTTTCCAGCCAGATGTGTTAGTTTCTCATTCTCAAGGCTTCGAATGCACGCAGGGACACCTGCTGGTCAATGGAAATGGTGCAGGAAAATTATCATGAGTGTGACAGCTTCATGATACATTATGATGTACACTCATAAGCACATGTATGTATATATAAATAGTTCTTTGAAGTATTTCTGCTTTGAAGTATTGTGTGTTTTTGGGTGTTTCTCTTCTGATTCCTCTTCTTTATAAAAACTTGAATTGCAGCAGTTGGCTTTTCAAAAAAAAAAATTCCCCGATATTGAGTGCTATGTGCTTTTTTTTTTTTTTTTTTTTTTAGCTAAGAAGTTTGCTGAGATGCAGCCGAAGAAGGAGACTCCTATCAAGAAGGAGAAAGCTGGCAAGGAAGGAGGCAAGCAGCCGCAGCAACAACCGCAGCAGGAGAAAAAAGAGAAGAAAAAGGAGGAAAAGAAAGCCGCCCCTGCTGAGGAGGAGATGGACGAATGTGAGGCTGCACTGGCTTCTGAGCCGAAAACTAAGGACCCGTTTGCTCACCTTCCAAAAACGTACTTGAAAAACCTTCACTTTAGAGATAGCTTGAAAGTCTGTTCGCTCTCTCATCAGTCTGCCTTTGTCCTCTTGCTCTAGCTCTTTTGTCATGGATGAGTTCAAGAGGAAATACTCCAACGAGGACACCATGACTGTGGCATTGCCTTACTTCTGGGATCACTTTGATCGTGAGGGCTTTTCAATCTGGTACGCTGAGTACCGCTTCCCTGAAGAGCTGACCATGGCCTTCATGAGCTGTAATCTTATCACAGGTACAGTCAGGTCACTTTGCCTTGTCTCGTTAAACAGTGTCTGGAATGCTATAACTTTGTTTTTGGTTTGTTCCCTTCAGTTCAGCATGTACTATTTGCGCAAGAGTTTAGCATTGCATAGTTTAAAAAAAATATATACAAGTACTCTCTTGCTCCTCTCCTCAGGAATGTTCCAACGACTTGACAAACTACGTAAGAATGCATTTGCCAGTGTCATCCTCTTTGGTGGAAACAACGACGGTTGCATCTCTGGTATCTGGGTCTTCAGAGGCCAGGACCTTGCATTTACTGTGAGTGATTTACATGTACTCAGAACCCTGTTTAGTGTCTATATGTATGTTTATAGTTTGATTCCAGGATAAACACTGTATCGAAAATGTAGGGCTGCCTCCTAATAGTCAACTAAACATTAGTCAACGAGAAGAGGGTTAGTCAACCAAAATTGTATTAGCCGGTTAGTCGAGGGGAAAAAAAAGTCCACAGGAAGTAGCAAAGTCACGCAGTCCAAGGGACAGAACGGCGGGTCCTTGTGGTAATTACATTGTCAGGCAGGAAATCGAAATCAGGGCTCGAAATTAAGCCTTTTCATGGGCTTGTCCTTCAGACAAGGACATCTGTCATTCACTTGTCAGAGTAAAAAAGTTGATTGTCCGAGAAAAAAAAAAGCGTGGTGTTAAATTTATTTACGAGCCTCAACCGCACAACCTTGATACCTTCAGTAATAAATTTTATTATCCGCTATCAATCGCAACTTACAATAAAACAAATAAAAACTGTATAATTCTCTCGTTTTAGTGATTCTCTAGTTATTTTTTTGTTTTCGTTTTAATCAGACTACTTGTCCCTTCAAAAAAATCCACTTGTCCCGGTCAAGCGCATATAACATTACAATAATGAGGAACTGAAAAAGGTGGCTGCTGTTACGGTGCTTGGTGACTGACATCTGACTAACTCGTAGCATGAAACGCACTGATGATGTGTGATGTGAGCAGGGTCCGCGGAGGTATGGAAATGCGTACATTAAGGCAGGTTGGACCGAATGCAATGATTGGGTAAACATTTTATGGTCCTACACCTTCCACAATGTATACATATAAATACATTTATCCCACTTAACTTACTGACTTTCAACCAGGAAAAATAAAATATTTCTAGTGCAAATTACCTTTAAGCCTTTAAGTTAAGAGAAATTTGTGAATCATAATTTTAATCCATCTTTTTGTTTTCTAGGTTAACCAACATCAAACTTTGTACTCTGTTGTACTCTTTGTTAATTGTACTCCACATGTCATGTGCAGTACATTTAATGTGATGCATTAGTTTTATGAACATTGCAAACCACATTGATTAGATCAGTCTTTTAAAAACTGCCAGGCAGATTAGGCACAATTGAAGACACATTGTGAAAGTTTAATTCGGCGCCTTGCGTCATATTTGCAGAAAGCATTGAATAAAAGGAACATCTTTTGAGTTTTGGCCAAATGTGACCAATAACCAAACAATCTTTCCATTCCAGCACAGCTGTAGTGATCAATCTTAAAGCAGCAACAAATGCAGCAGGGTTGTCAGAAGTCTTGAACATTTCACATTAATTGAAAGTTGATAATGTTGGTAAATAAAAACCAGCACATCAAAGGAGGATTTTTTCTCAGATGTGGAAAACACTTCCTGTATGTTTTGTTGATGCTGATTCCAATCAAATTATATGGTTGGCATTAGAGTGCGGATTGGGCCGAATTTTTCAGTCCGAGCCCGGCCCGCGTCTGACAGAGCAGTAACCGAACCCGACCCGAGCCCGACAGGCATAAAGATATTTATGTTCGAGCCCGACCCGAGACCGGCAGTTAAAATCCCATTTTTTTCTCATACTAATGACAATTGTACGTTTGTTTGTGTGGAAAGCCCGCTTTTATTATGCAACTGTAGGAAGGCAATCGGAAATGTCAACAGGACAAGCGCATCAGTGCGCGGAGCAACGAGCGCTCTTAACACCTGGCGCGCGCACATTATGCACGTGTTTCGTTGCCACGGCTACATAAACAAGTGTCCGCACACAGGAAGACGGATGTTATGGTAATATTTTACATGTATTTTAATCACAAAAACGAACGTTTGCATCAAGTGAAAGCATCAGGCACATCGGCTACCTACATAATAAGCTGTTTTAAATTTAAAATGTTCAATGCCTTATCGCGCTGATGTGACCGACCCGAACCCGAACATCATTTCTAAATATCTGTCCGAACCCGGCCCGGCCCGTCGGGTACCGGCGGGTCCCGTCGTGGTCGGGTCGGGTATCCATCCTCTAGTTGGCATACATTCATCTGTAACATGTTAGAAGCTACATCTTTGAGCTGTTTTAACTGAAAGCAACTTGCACTGAAATATCTTAAAATATGCCAGTGTAACTGTCTCAAGATTTTTTTATTTCTTTTTTTCTAAGGCAAGTTTATAAAAGTTACTTAAATGCCCTAATTGAACTAAGGCCTAATTCTGGCTTAATCTAAACCCTGTCTGTGAAACCAGGCCTCAATGAGGTAATAGAATGTTGAATCTTACGCATGGCTTATTTTAATTTGTGCTTATTGGTGCAATAAGTGCAATAATTCTGATGAAATGTAAAAAATAATTGCGATTTTTATAATTGAGCAAAATAATCATTATCAGTTTAACCATTATGCAGCATGATGAAAATGTGTTTTCATTAATTAAAACCACTAGCCTTGTTCCGCCCTCTTACGTACTTCCGCTCAATTTTCGTTCAGTACTACGTCTGGGCTTGCGGTATATTCTTGGGTTTTCTCCGATAAATTTTCTACCGGTCCAATCAGCGAACGGAGGGAGTGGTTGAGAACGATGGCGTTGAGGTCGTGCGTTAGTTTGAGTTGACATGCGTCACGAGACCCACGACCAAACGTTAGCGATTGGTTATGGCAGATCCAGAGTGGCTCTGGGCAGATCCAATAGTTTAGCCAATAGGCTATAAAACCACTGGCTCTGCACCCCTATTCCTAAACGCATTACTCCAGACCTATGTCCCATCCAGAAGCTTGCGTTCTGCAAGTGAACGGCGCCTTATGGTGCTATCTCAAAGAGGGCACAAAATCACTTTCACGTACCTTCACCTGGATTGTTCCCTGCTGGTGGAATGACCTGCCTAACTCAACCCGAGCTGTATTTTCAAGAAATGGGTGAAGACGCATCTTTTTCGGCACACTTGACCCATTAAAACTAACACTAACTATTCAATATTTAGATATATTAAAAAAAAGTACTGCGCTAGACTAACTGGGACTAGTCACAGCACTTGTATGTTGTCACCTATATTGTTGGTTTGAAGTTTTTCCTTTGAGTTTTACACATTGTCAAAATTATCCTCATTACCGGATCCGCGAAAATGACTAAACGCTGTATTCTGCTGCCAGGCCATTAGATGGCGATGACACTGTAGACTGAACGTGTAATACACATGTGCTTGAGGTCATCGTTTTCACGGATTCGTGTTTTTGTTGCTTAGTTAAAAAAACTTGCACTTTGAAACCTGTTTTCAAAGCACTTTTCGGGCTCCCAAAATACCATTGTTGTGTAAATGAACGAACAAAACGTATTAACATTTTTATGCTTTAAGTGGAAAACTCTGTTGTGTAAATAGCCCCTAAACAGAAACAGGACAAGGTTTACTAAATATAACAAGAATGTACATTTGGCAGAGGACTAAGACTAAAAATGGCTCACCAAATTAACATCAAGGGTTCACATGCGAGACTGGATAACCAGGCTTAATTGACTAGCTGTTTTTGTCATTATTAGATGTGCTTCATTCAGTGTTTGTGCAGTTAAGTAGATGGATACAAATGTTAGCATTATAAAAAGCAGAAATGTTTTTAAAACCAGTGAGCTGTATATATTGATATGGTTAGTTGACAAGTATTGATACAAGTTGACTACAAATCTGTTTTGTTTGTAGTTCTCAGCATATGGCAAAGATAAATGGTGTGAAGTTCACGTGGATTAATGACCGTTTCGATATAATCAGAGTGGAGTTTAATCGCTTCAATGACATTCATTATTATTAAAATGTGAATATTGAGCATTTATAATTTATTTATTTTTTACTTTTAAAATTGTATTAAATTATTTTTCTCATCTCCCCAGCTGAGTGATGATTGGCAGATTGACTACGAGTCATACACTTGGCGCAAGTTGAATGTGGACAGCGAGGAGTGCAAGACCATGGTGAAGGAATACTTTGCATGGGAGGGTGAATTCAAACATGTAGGCAAAGCTTTCAACCAGGGCAAGATTTTCAAGTGAGAACATCTTGCGCCCAGTATTTATCAACATCCTTATCAATGGACATGACATTTGTTTGAGAACCCCATGTACAAGGCTTTGAGCTGTGGTGGAAGGAAGACTTGAGAAATAAAACTTTTTTTTCACAATCCCACTTTGTGTTTTCTTAATTTTTTTCTGTTTTGACTGTTACCTCCTGAGTGTTTGTCTCTTTAAAAAAAAAAAAAAACATGTTGTAGTTCTATAACATAAAAGTTTTATAAATGGTTGATGGCAATATTTTTGGGGGTGGGGGTCAAGCTTTGAACAAGGTTTAAAGTATAAAATTTGCTTTTAATTAGTGCTGGTTTAATGTTCCCGGAAAGTATTTTTTCACAGTGCCTGATGCTCTTTTGGGATCTGAAATTGAGAAAGCATATAAATTATGATGCTCTCTTTGAATCTGGAAATCATTGAAACTCTGGAAACAAAATGGAGTCTCAGCCGTTTATTTAAGAGAATGTTTGCCTATTTTAACTTTGGCATTTGGAAAAATGTATCCTACTAAAATCCACCAGAGGGAGCCTCAGGTTACGGATCCCATTAACGCCCCGAAATGGACCCAACTGCAAATCCTGTGGAAGTTTAAGGATATTTTTTCAACCTTGGCATTTCGTTTATTTCCCTGTACATTTTTTTTCTCTCTTTAGGTTGTCCTGTGTGAAAGGTTTAACTCCTCCCACATTCTGCACCCTTCATGTAAACTACTTTGCATTTTTAATTCCATTTCAAAGTCATGTGAGCAATTTATTTAAATGTAAGTTTTAGTCAGCCTGAGGATTTGTTGGGGGGAACAAATCAACAAATCTCCAGCATTCATAGGAGAATGGTACAAATTTAGTTTTTTTTTTATTTTAGTTCCATAAAATGCATCCTGATATTGAATATTGTCACGGTCATGGTTCTGATTCCCAGGAAACATGCATAAAGGTATGTATATATAAATGCCCTGCAAATTGCTTCAGATAAAACTGTCTGCTAAAGTTCAAAAGCATTCTAATCCAGTATACTTCAGGGTCATATTGGCCTGGCTTCACAGACGGGGCTAAACAAGGATTAGACCTTAGTTTAATTGGGACATTAAAATAACTTTTATAAACGTGCTTTAGAAGAAAAAAAAAACATTACTGGTGTATATCTTGAGACAAAACAATGGTAGGCTACTGACATATATTTTAATGTCAGTGCAAGTTGCTTTCAGTTAAACCCTCCTAAACATGCATTTATTCTGGGACTAGTCTTAAACCTCGTCTATGAAGCCAGGGGATAAAGTCTGGATCTTTACCACAGGTATTTATTTACAAGCATTTATTGCCATAGGCCAGGTTTCAAGTTATGGAATTGCCCTAATGAAGGCAAATTATTGCAAGCTTAGGCTGATCAAACAGGTCTGTTCTTTACGCAGTGATATTGTCTTGTTCCCGGATGAGAAATTACCCATTTGCTGATTTCCAAGCACACACTTCTGTTGGCATAGGAGTATGCTAGGTTGTCATATTTGTTGACACACCTGAGGTAAGACTCTGTAAACTTCAGGAGGGGGAAAAAAGCCACACCTTACCCATGGGCGTAACTGGTAACTTATCCTTTTATTTTGTTTTCAACGCTTCAGTAATTAAATGTGCTTGAATCTGGTTACTAATCCTCTGTATTTCATATTTGAAAAAAGAAAGGTATACAACCTTGATCCATGTGGGAGAGGTGAATAACATTGCCTGAATTTTGCTGTATTAAACACACATTGGGGAGCAACTTAATCAAAACTGTGAATAATTGATTGCTGTTAAGTAAATAATTCGTCAAGTCTACTTACAAAAGATGTGATGGATTTAGTGCTAAATAGTTCCACTGATAAAATGTCCTCATGATCAGTTCACAGCTGTTGCTCAATGGTGAGCACAGGGTGTGGCCTCGGCTCAAGCATGTCAATGCTTCTCTACGGCTGAATGCGATGTCCTCACTTAACCTTATAACTATGAGTGTGTCAGCAGGACATTGTCACACAGTGATAGCTGATTCACGTGAATGCCTTTGAAGAGTACAGACGTCGTTGTTCTCAGATAAAAGCGGTCTTGTGGGCTCTCATTGGAAGTTTTGCATGAAGGCTGCATGATTACAAGGCCCTGCACATAATGATAGGCTATGTTGAGTAAAAACAGTAATATTATGAAGAAATAGAATTACACCAATATACTTTATACATGTTAACATTAGTTAAGTTAAACTAACAAGGAAAAAGTCTTTAATAAACAATGTTCATTTCAACATTTACTAGTACACTAAAAACTAACGTTTGTCTCAACTTTTGTGAAGTAAAAAAAATAAAAAGCCCCTTCAAAAAGAAACAAAATATGAGGGGTTTTTTTTGTATTAAATTGAAAATTTGTATCTGTGATTAGTTAATGCGTTCACTTATGTTAACTAGAAGGAATTTATTGTTTCGTGTTACCCTGTTTTCTATTTAAAAAAATGTATTATCTATTTTAATCCTGTGCTGGCAAAGCTGAGTTTCACATGTGTCACACATGATCCTTCAGAAATCATTATAATATGCTGATTTGATGCTATATATATATATATATATATATATATATATATATATATATATATATATATATATATATATATATAATTCTGGCTTTTAACATTGATACTGAGAAATGTTTCTTGAGCATATATATATATAAATCTAAAATTCTGGCTTTTCAGTGCTTTAAGAGTCAAGCGAGTGAAAATACGATCTGTGTTAGGAAACACAGCGTGGAACTGAAATGTTTGCCAGAAAACCTCCTCTTCCTTTGTATTGGTTCAGAGGCTTAGCAGTTAAAAGGGTCAAACTAAACCAGATTCAAGAACAATATGTACTGTAATGCCAACAGCAACACTATACTAGTGCTGCCAGCTCCCCCTGAAGTTCCCCAGAGCTTCCTCGCTCTCTTGCTGTTATTCCCACCCCAGCTCTTCCCTTAGCTCCCATCACTCGACTCCTTCCGCATTGATTTTATGAGGCTACAACAAGTACTTGTGACAGAATGTTATAGTGAGGTCTGTATTGTTCATTGAGTTGAGAAGAAAAAAAAGCCTGGTATGCCTTTGTTAGGAATCTGTTCCACACATCTGGAAAGAGTGAGGGGTAGCAGCGGTTAGGAAAGCAGTCCGCTTCGAAAAACATTCAGCCAGTATCTGGAGAAGTTTAGATAAATATATATTCTCTAGATCGCAACGGTAACTCTAGAACACTGACACAAAGCAGCGTCACGTAAGTGTTACCTTGTATGCAAGTAGTGCCATGGCAACAATGAGTCAGTAATGAAACCTCAATTTAGGATGAGGAACATAAGAACAGAAACCAGGCTGTGAAAGCATATCTTTGAACGTGGTTTGTGCTACATTGTGCTGATATGTGAATTTTCCCCTGGAGTCAGTCGCCATGCTCCCGTGCCAGGAAAAAATAACCATGCAAGTTTGCAATCAGGCTCACCAGAACTCACAAAAGTCTTCCCCAACTGTACTCTTGCGCTTTAATTTTATGCTAAATTACGTCAGAATCAAATCAAATGTGTATGTGGGGATGAAGTTTGCGTTTTAACCCTGATACATTATGTCGTTCCTCAGGGAAACTGTGTGGACAGGTATGTATCGGAGTTTTAACGATGGCCTGCATATTTTTTCCCCTTTCCAGAGTGCAAGAGAGAATTTTTGGCATTCCAGTGAAGGGGTTGAAGGTCAGAGTGCCAAAGGGAAGAATGTGGATGGTGCTGTCAATCACTGGGAACCACCACAATGGTTCTGATGATTTGAACTTATAACATCCATTTCTTTGCTTTCAGAAGTTTTAGAGGTCAACCAACGCCTCTCAATGTGTTTGGACGAGAAAGTATGGACGATTTTCGTTTTCGTGCAAAGCATTGCAGAAATCAGAAGGGAGAGTGAAAACAGGCAGCCCCTGCATTTTTGGACATGAGACCCCATACATAACTCTGCTGGCTCAGATTACCATTGGGGGAGGTGGAGCATAGCCGTTGGTTTCATCCAGAGCTCTACTACAATGCTCAGAAATGTCACGCAGAACTATTCTTTTATCGTTTATGTATGATGCAGAAAGCTGGAGCTGCAACTATGTTATTTTCCTAGTGGACAAATGCGAATGCATTATATTCAAGCGCTCAGTTACTGTAATGACAATTTAATACATATATTTTATGTAGTACAATATAAGGATTATACCATATATATAAACATATTTAATACACTTTGTAGGCCATATCATAATCCATTGTAGTTGAGCGAAGTAACACAATAAAATAACAACAAATAAACAACAAAATATTTTGTTAAATGCATTTAAAAAATGTAATAAACTATTAGAGTTCAAATATGAGCCCACTAATGGATTTTTTTTTCTATTACAAAAAAAGCATCTTCATTGTAAAAAATTATATGATCAATAAGTTATGCCAACATATATTTTACATTGCTTTAACTCATCAAAATAAGTTAAGCAATTTAAAAATACATATATACATTTTTTAAGTCCGTTAAATGTAATTTAAGTTGAAATGACTTAAACACCCAAGGTGATTTATACTTAAAAATTTAAGGCAGCAACTTTTTTTTTACAGTGTTGTTATTCAATGGAAGTAAGATCATCTGACAGTCTGTACAAATGAACTCACAATGAACGTCACATATTAGATTTTTCATTTAGTGGCATCATTTCATTCATTCATTAAAACCCCTAAAACTATGGTTGAATTGGATCATCAAATGGTCAGCAGCATTGGCATTGATATTTGTGTAATTTAACATTAAATAACTCGAGGTTTACGTGCATTTCTGAGTTTGCATTTAACTGTATTTTTTATTTGAGCAATACTGAATCTGAATCAATGCTCACATTTAGTCTAGAGCTATAAGCATGAGTAAAACGATTTATCCAGAATAAGTTTATAAAATCACAAATGATTAAAATCATACTCCTGCCTAAATGTGTTAATTTATTATATTGCTGCCTAAACAGATGTTAAATGATTGTATTGTTGCAGTCGAGTGTAACCCCTCATTACTGCCGGTGCCGAAGTCTGCAACACATTCTCATTTGCAGTCAGTCAGCATATCAGGCATTTCATAGGTGAAATAACACTGACCTCAAAGGAATCTGTGGTTCTGAAACTGACACCTCTGATGTGTGTATCATTTGTGTACAATATGTTGTGTACATTTTGTGATTGACTTGGTTAAACATGTTTGTGTTTCACTGGTTTAAAGCAGCAATGACCATAAAACCACAGAAATTCTTGTGTGCCATCAAGAAGGAACATTATGGTGTGTTGTAAGGTAAGGTAACCTAAGGTTAAACCCTTATGTTAGGAAAATACTTCAACTGATAATGCAGCATGTTTGTAGTTTATTTATGTAATTTTTTTTTAATTCTTCAGAATATTAGTACATGTTGCAATTTTGTACTATGCAGTCAAATACATTTTAAATAATCTTGATCAAATTGAATTCAGTAGTGGTTTGTTAGCAATTCATTCAAGTTGAATGCGCTTGCCTATTTCTGTTATTATTATTTTTCTAATGAAGTTGTACAACCTATAATTAACTGAGAAACGGAAGGTGTCACGTTTGATCTGTGTTTGTGTTTTGCTTGAGTAGGACTAGGACCCCCCCCCCAGTTTCACAGAAAGGCTTAAGATAGTATCAGATTAAAATGCATGTTAGAGCTGTTTTAACTGAGAGCAACTTCCAAACTTATTTGTGTTATGTTGCGGGTCAATTTGACCCGTTTCGATTTTCTAGTTGTTGGAAATACTGGTTAACCTATGTTTTTTTTCTTGATATTTTGTGACTTTTTCTCATTTATCATCATGAACATGCATGCAAAGTTTCAACATGCTGATGTGTTTTGACATATACAAACAAAATTACTATTACGTTCGTGATGTTCGCGGGTCAATTTGACCCGCATATTTTAACGCTCTAAGGCAACTGTACCGACCCAAAATAATAACATTTATTGGTTATATTTTGTTATTGTGGCTTTTTACTACCTTATGAAGCTAAAAAGATAGCTTGTCCATATTTATTTCAATACAGAAAAATAGTTTGTCAGCCAGATTGAAAAAATTAGCTATCGTTTATTTTTTCAAGCTACCTGAAATAAAATTAAACCTTTGTTTTTTTTTCTTGATATTTTGTGACTTTTTCTCATTTATCATCATGAACATGCATGCAAAGTTTCAATATGCTGATGTGTTTTGACATATACAAACAAAATTACTATACGTTCATATTATTACTGATAGTGTCAATTTGACCCTCATAGACAGCTATTCAAAAGAAACTGTACAGACACAAAATAAAAACATTTATGTTATGTATGGCAGGGCACTTGTGATGTGAGGTGTGCCCATCCAAGTGTGAGAGCAAAACCAGCACCGTGTGTGAAGTGCAAGAACTTCATATGCAGAAAACACACACTTGCTGTGTGCTCATCATGTCAGAAGTAACTTCTTGACTTTATGAAATGAGTCTACAAAACAAAAGTTGAGCCAACTTAGGAAAAGTAAACATTCTTTTCATTATACAGCTAAATTTAATTTATCAGTTATGATGTTCTAAGCATAAAAAAAATGAAAAATGAAAACGTAAAAAAAAAACAGTATACTGTTAATCAATAATAATAACATTTTGTCAAAACAAAACAGTTTTAAAAAATGGTTAAAAAACATTTTCATAAATCATATGTTCGTATATTTTTTGTTGTTGTAATGTTTGACAAATGTTTATGTTAAAAGTTTACAATTTGTACCTGAATCTTTGTTGTTTTTCATAGTGGAATTTTGAGGAATTTTTGAGGAATTGTATTGAATCCAATTAGGGTCAATTTGACCCGAACCATAAGGGGTGTACACAGAAATCCAACATAACACAAGGGTTAAAATATGTCAGTGCTATTGTTTTGTCTCAAAATGCACACCAATAATGTTTTTTTCTAAGACATGTATAAAAGCTACTTAAATGTCCTAATTGAACTAAGGCCTAACCTAGGCTTAATCTAAACCCTGTTTCTGAATCCAGGCTATTGTGTTTAGTTTTGTAGTTAGGTTTCCTGTGTTAATTCATGGCTGTGCCCGAATTCACCCCCTATACCCTTAATAGGGTACTATTTGAGGGGACATGGTGACCGAAACCATAGTGGACATTATCCAGTGCACTCATTCAATCCAATAATACACCACAATAAGGAGTGTAGAGTGTAGATCCAGCCTTTTATTTTTGTTTTGTTGCATCTACTGTGTGACACAAGATCTGACTGTCAAAATGTATCTAGCAGCAGTTCGGATCTACCTCCTTTCCCAGGGGATCTCTCGCTCGAGGTGCACATGCAGAGGTTATTATGTCTCTTTCGTGCATTATGACAACATCAGCCTCTGCGAGTTTTTCCAGGCAGGTCTGAATCAAAGGACCAAGGTGCACCTTCCTGGTGAAGGCCCTTGAGGTATGTTCCTAGAATTTGTCGAGTGGGTGTTACACCAGTGCGGCTCCCCCTACACCATTGGAGAGAGTGAGGAGGATCACGACCTGCTAGCACCTTCAGTGCAAACCGCACCATCAACCACGCTCCCAACGGACCACAAGACTGAGCCCACCGCAGACTCTGAACTCTCCACCTGCCCGGTTACTGTCAAGGAGGCTGTTTCTGAACTTTCTCCCTGTCTTGTCATGGCCAAGGATGCCATTTCGTAACCCTCTGCCTATGCTACTCAGTTCTTTGGCCCTGTCTCTGCTGGCTCCCTACAGCCCTTCGGCTCCTCTTTCGCTGGCTCCACCTAGCAGCTTGGATCCGCCTTGGGCTTCCAGTTTGCAGCTCCGCCCTGGTTTGTTGACCGCCTAGCTCCACCTCGAACCACGAGTCCGTCACTCAACCTCGGTCCATCGACCAGTAGGCTCCACCTTGGATCTTCCCTCCCTCAGCTTCTCGATCGCCCCCCGGTGGCTGGTCCCAGTATAGGTTATAAACCCCGCCTCCCCATGGAGTCTACTGGACGCGATGGAAACTAAACAATCAAATTACACTTCAAATAAATGTTTTTCTTTTGTCATTTTAGTTAGTTTTTATCACGCTGATTTAAGTTTAAGTGTTCGTTTTTTAAAACAAGTTTGGTCTTAGTTAGTTGATGCTATAAAAACAGGAATTTGACGTCATGATTGACAGCTGTGATTGACAGCTTCTCTAAACGAAGTAGTCACCTAGGCATCAACAGACTTTCTTGGGGGATTTTCGGGAGGAGATTGGAGCTTCAACTTTAATTTATACATGTCCATGACTGTTTATTTCACACAGTAAATTTTGTATTAACCATTTCTGCGGGACTGAGAGCGGAACCATGATATCGTGACTTTACTTCCTGCTCGCTACTGCACAGAAGCAGGTCCCAAATCTGCGCAAGATGTCAGCGCCATATTAGGACTTTGGCGGCTTCACTTTTCACCAATGAAACAAAGTGAAGGGGTGTCATCAATGTTTTTTTTTTTTACAGTCTATGGCTCCACCTCAGTCCTCCAGACCCCTGGCTCCACCTAGGCTGCTCTTCACTGCGGCTTCGCCTTGGCTTCCAGATCCTCCGGTGTCGCCCAGTCTCTTCGGCTCCATCCGGGTCTTCACCTTCACCAGCTCCGCCTCTGTCAGTCATCTCTCTGGCTCCACCCGGCCTCTCCACCAAGGCTTTACCATGTCTCCTCCCTCCATCAGCTCCACCGTGGGCCTTCAGCCTGTTATATTGTTTGAAGTCACTCCCAGGCCCCTCCCCGTCCGTGGTGGTCACTTCTCCCAGCTCTGCGTCCTCCTCCTAAGTCCCAGTTCAGCTGTTGCCATGGTTTTTGATTTGCCCTCATGTGTTACATCTGTGTCTAGTTAATTATCTTGTTTATTCCTTGGTGTTTCTCTGTGTACTTATAGCCCTGTGTTTGTTTCTTTTTTCTTTTCTTTTTTTGTCAGATCTCGTCATTTTTATAGTGGTTGTTCTGTTTACAGTATGTTTGTCTCTTGAGATACCCTGAGTGTTTTAGTTTGTTTTGATTAAAGATAATGCTTGCTTTACAACCTTTTATTTTTGTTTTGCTGCATCCACTGCGTGACAGACGGCATTTACTGTAGTGTGTGTAAATATCAAATGTGTGTGTAATAGTAAACCATTTTTACTATATAAAACTAAATTATCTTGTTTATTTCTTAATCCAACCATCAAGGCTTTTGTTATGCAATGTACTTTCGATGTACACATTGTTCTTTGGGTAAAAGATTGCTTGACATTCCTGTATTAACAAGGCTTGAAACTTGCCCATAGAAGACTGTTGTCGTAACACTTCACAACTATGAGAGGAATGCAATGATTATAGGTTGCCTATTGCGTCTAAAAACAAGACAAAATGGTACAGTGAAGGTAACATAAACAGTGCTAACCCCCCGCCTTTTTTTTACCATGAGGCCGAAATAATGTAAAACATTTGTAATCCATGTTGTTAAAATGGCAATGTACTAATATATAATACAATTATAATAAATAATATTGTTGTTTAGTTCAAATATTGGACAGAAATTGAACTGTAGATATGTGATACAATTCTAATTGGAGCAGCTCTGAAGCACGTGCATTACTTTAACATGTAGTATTTATGGCAGTGTGGCATGATTAGAGGTGTGAATGTTTTCAGCAAAGTGAAACCAGTGTTAAAGCATTTCAAAGTCCTCGAGGCACATTTGGCAGAAATAAAAATAGTTAAAAACTAATTTGTCTGTGCTCGCATCTCATTATGCCATCGCTGACTGCACAGCAACGCAACATGTTACTACTTTTGCAAAAGTTTTGACATTCCCTATTTATATACACAGAGGAGATCGCCATGGAAACATCTCTGCAATAACCTTCCTCCTGCTTATTATGTTGCCATGGCAGCCATCCCAGAATAGTCCTTTTCAGTTTGTCCCTCCCTCGTGTTTATGACTCACAACCTGCAGGGGAAACCGCAATTCAGCCTGTATCTCATGATGTTCCTCCTCTACATTTCTACTAGAACAAATGGATCTCAAAGAGGGGAACTCCATTAAAACACACAAAAAAATGTGGCTATGGAGACCACAATGATCAAAACCATTTTAAGGGGGGATGGGGCAAGATTTTCTACTTAAGAGAGTTTAGTGTTGCATGAAAAATCAGTAAATAAAACACGTAAACAAAGAAATAAACAGTAAACACAGGAAATTTTCTCCCTTTTGGACTTGATCATATTAACTATTGTGGCAAAAATCTATGCACTTATTCAAAAACTCTTCCATCCTCATGGGGAACACCAACTGAAATATTAATAATATTTGCTGTCCTCAGAAGTAACCTACATACACAGGTAGCCAACGCCCTTGCTGTGCAACAAACCCTCCCACAAAGAACAGGATGAACCTATTGAAAAACCGAAAACCTTGCTTTGTGTTGTACTGTACTCTAGATACAGTAACATATATGTCTGTTATGCCTCAGCAGTGTTAAAAAACACCTGGCACTAATGTGTGTGGATTCAGTTTACGTTATCTAAATAAGTATGCACAGCTGTCCGTTAGGAGGGATACATTTTTTGAAGTAGCGCATGCAGATTATTTTAGAAGTACAATTATACTATGACATTTTTATCTTCTGATAATGTGTATTTCACCTTGCCCATGCATGTATGAAAAGGACATTAACAGAAGCTAAAAATATATTTATTATAAAAAGAATTGTACTAGTAAAGGTTAACATAGTAAGCCTAGTCTATTTTTAAATACAAATAATAATAAAACGTTTTAATAAAATAATGCAATTAATAAAAAATTGCAGATATTTTTTAATATTTTTTTTTTTAAGTATAATGATATATTTATATGTAATTAAATACAAAATCTATATAACATATAAACGTTACATCTATTTTTTATTTTGTTTTAACTATTAAAGTTCATTTCAAAAAAATGTTGACTAATTTGAGTTTGGGGAACAAAAACTACCCGTCACCTGATCAGTTGTGAAAAAATGTCATATCCTTTAACAATACAACTTATATTTATTGGCTGGATGGGACTATGATTTTTTGCCCATTGTGTGGCTGTGGTGAGCATCAATGAAAGCTTTCAAGCTTTATATTAGAGACTATGCGTACTCCCTGGAGTAAAACTAGCTGTTCTCTGATTTACAAGTAAAAACACAACCAAGAATGCACATTTGAGATCACTTTGTTCTGTGGTGTTATCTTTAAACTTCAAATAAAGTGGCTCCTCTTATCCCCTAAAGTTGATCCCAGGACACACCCAAAAAAATTCATCCTCTCTGCCCCTCCTTGTTCTTTTCCCTTCCTTCGCTTCTTGGTATAGCACTGCGTGCATTGTAGTCATACGGGATGACTCACCCTGACACACCAACCCTGACTGCTGTTATTCACACTAGTTCATACAAGCAGACACACCTATGAGCCACTCACCAGGAAACACCCGTTCCCACATATCCTAGTATTGAACTATTACTATATTTTTTATGACTACTACTCCAGCATCGTTGGATAACTCACTTTATCCAAATGAAAAGCATGAGATCCTCTTGTTTAGATTACAGTGACTAATCTCACAAATATGCATTTGCCTCAAACTACAGAGCTTTGTTGCATTTGCTGTGGCCATTTTGTGTCTCCCCCTCTCACATGGTTTTTGGAACTCTGCAGAAAAGCATGACTGTTTTGTTCCTTGACATTCTTCGCCTGTTTGTTATCCAAAAGTTTTTATTGCATTGGGGAGACAAAACTCCTACACCACGAAAGCAACAAGAGGACACTGGAACACATGCACACTGTACCAGTTGTTTCAAACGTTTTGTCTGTTCTTCTGGTTACAGGATTTCTAAGATGTCTGATAATGTCGTAAGGTTTTCAAGTACTGGCTTCTGCAACATATTTCTTATATATTTCACGTGTTTTTACTCAAAGCAACTTGCCACTCCCTTTGCTTCTTTACAAGGCAGACAGTATAACCCCTTTCTCGTTTGGAGAATTCATCCTTTGCTTACCATTACACAGCCCTGAATATGGGTGTGACACGTGGATTTGTTCACCATGCGCCTTAGGGTTTTCTCTCTGCCTGTCTGTCTTTCCGTCTGTTTGCCTCAAAACCAACCAACCAACCACCCTCCCATCCCAGAACCACATATGCACACCTACACTGTTTACCTGCATTGCTGATGTGATCTAAGGCAGCTGGAACAGCCCTTTAAATGAAGCAACCACCGACGTCTTACTCAATCAAATGTGAATTAGACCTTGTGAAACCTATTTTGTGAGATTAGGGCAGGTTAAAACGAAGCAAAACTAGTGAGGGAGAATTTAGGGGTTTAGAGGAACATGTGAGATGCTTCAAGTAAAGGCTGCTTTTTGACAAGGTTGAATGATTGATTTGGTCGCTGCAGGGTAAGTCCTGCAGCAAACGAACCCATTGCAGTAAACATAAAACAGGAAGAACTGAAAAAGTGTCAGGGTGTAGGTGGCAAGTCTGATTAAATCCGTATTCCAGGTCTTCCAGGTATCTCATCAGACATGCAAATCATGTGAATTTCAATTGTTGCTTCGGGTTAGGTATACATTTCACATCACTTTACTCTTGGGGTTACTTTTTATCTAAAAACTTTACAGTTAGTTGTGTGTGTGTGTGTGTGTTAAATATTAAGTTGATTAAAGGGGTCATGACATGAGAAACCAAATTTGCCTTGATCTTTTAGTATATAAGAGGTCTTTGTACCATTAAAACGTCCTGCAAGTTTCATAGCTTAAGACTTCCTCCCCATTATAAACGAATCATTTATTTAATCAAGCTCTAAATACAGCTCGTTCTGGATCCATGGTAAGAAGTGACGTCATGGTACGAAGTGACGTACCAGCGTTTGCATATAGACCGCCTCCAGCACAAGACAACTACGCTTTAAGCGCAAGACAACTACGCTCATTTCGTATCGTTGTCGCGCCCGCGCGCGCCTCACAAGTGTTCAGTCGACGGACAGCGAGTGGGTCTGTGTACAGGGAAATTGCGATGCCACGCAGATGTGCTGTTCCTGGCTGTGGACAAACAACATCTTTGAATACGCTGCGAAAGATCCAGTCGTCAGAGGAAAATGGATGCACTTTATTTTTTGCGGACGTCTCAGTCACGGCAGTGTTAGTTTAAGCGTTTGTTCTATACATTTGAAGGATGACTGTTTTGAGAACAAATCCCAAAATGATGCTGGCTTTGCCAGAAAACTGTTGCTCAAAGATAAGTCCTTGCCGACTATTCTGGGCTCAACAACGACGACTCAAACTGTAAGTAATGTATTTAAAACTTTAAACTACTTTTTAAATACGCTGAATCCGCACAGGTTCTGGCTGGGGGCGTTAATAATTGATGCATAGGCACTGACGTTAGCCAATCATAACAGTGGGCGTTAACACTGAACTCTTAAAGGGGAAACACCCCCAAAACAGACTGTTTGAATCAGAGGATGAGAAACAGGGTGGGAAAAGGTCACAAATCACTACATTTTAAAAGTAAAAAAAAAAAAAAAAAACTATAGTAATACTATATTTGCACCTAAGGGAACATAATAATAAAATAAAAAAAACCCATGTCATGACCCCTTTAAGACATTTTTGAGAGAGACATGCAAAGGCCACCACATATCTTCAAGTTGCAATTTGCAACTCATCTTGAGTTAGCTTTAGATACAGAGAATCCATCTTCAAAGGTTTGTGCTCTGAATTGCATACTTGCCTCAGTGAACTATGACACTTTTGGATAATTACATTTAATTGAATACTGAATTAAAAATGTTCACAACCTTTATAATTTGAGTTAATTCGATTAATTATTCTATTTTTTTTCAATATTTCGTTCATTGCATTTGTCATTGCGAGCATCTGTAATTTGTCTCCATTCATTCATTCATTCACTATCTTGACTATGTTAAATGAAAAATTGGAACAGCTGATAACAAGCACAACAATGCATTCAAACTCTTGCTGCATAAAATAGATCAAGCTCTGCATTGTTATAATAAATTCCTGAGATATTATTCAGCTTTCTTAAACGTTCTGACTCATGTTTATATAACGTTCAAAAAACATACAGATTGTATTTGTCTGACTGTTATTTTGCCATTTAAGTTTGTTCGTATTTGTTGGCTGTCTGATCAGTTTGAATGAACTGTTGTCTTTGTAGCTTTTTTAAAATTAATAAACAAATATCTCTACTTTGTTACCTCATTTTAGACATGCATAAATCATTTTGTCAACATGAAGGTAATCAACCTGAAAGGTAATCGATTTTAATTCATAAAATGTAGCTTTTAACCATACAAATTTTAAATACTCAAACATGGAGCACTAAGACCCTTAAAAAACAAGACTTTATGTTATTTTGACTTGTTATTCATATTCAAAGATTAAATTGTTTAACTGCAGTGATGTTTCATCAATCCAGTTGTCACAAAATGAGAATGAAACTCCTCAGAGATTTACACTGGATTTTCTATTATGAAAATGCTATGAAAATTATGTTGGACTACAGACACAGTAAACACATATCAAAGGCAAGAAGCCCTCCTTCAGATGGCAACACATATTTGATCTTTGTCATTAAAAACAAATTCAGAAAAAGTATGCATTATGCATACACACAGGACATTGTGGGAACACATTGCACTCACAATGAACAGAACAGAATGTTCTGTTCATATCCTATAGTGAGTGCAATGTGTCCCACGATGTCATGTGTCTACTCTATATACCCTAAGTATTGAAAATTAGTAATGTCTCATATTATGTATGGATAGTATGCACATTGGGAATTGTCATGGGGTCACAAGAGCTATACCCAGTATCATTTGATTTAATTAAACCTCACAAATGTTTTTTTTTTTGGCTTGTATTTTTCTTTGAACATCTAGTTAAAAACTCTATTCTACTATGCAAAGTAAAATTCCAGTATCATTATCGCTGTATCTGGATGAGCACAATAAAATAAGACTAGCATCAACAGTCAAATAATGAAACTAATTAAATAAATAAACAGATATATTTGTTGTAATGTGTTATAGGTCTACACTTTTTAGGAAGAGACATGCAAAAATATATAATTTTACAAATGAACACAGTCTTTGCTTAGTTTGTGCCCTTCCTAAAAGATTGGGATCATGTGCCACCATCCCATGTGACTTTTATTTATTACGCAATAGTATAGGGCAACGGGGCTAGTTGTCACAGTTTCTACTCCGGTTTACCCCAGACTAATTTTTGAAAGTCAATTTCTGCCTTAAAATCTTGACTAAAAAGAAATTCCACCATTGCCCCGGATTTTTTTTATTGAAGATCGTAGGCCTATAATTACAATGCAACACTCAACAAATTGCCTCAATAAAGCTTGCACCAACCTGATAATTAAAATGAGTTTGGCTCTTGTCATATAGTTTAAATCTGAGATTCCAATCCACATTCACGCGCTTTATCGCTGCGTTAAACCTACATGTCACTCAAACAGTAGGTGGGCTGGACTAAAATTATAAGGGTCCACTCCTCTACTACACCGTTTCCCCCGCCCTCTTCTCCAGTGAAGAACTCCACAGACCTAGCCCAAACTCTGCCATTCTCCATAGCCCGGAGTTACAAGCACACTGAGGAAAAGAAATAGCACCAAAGTGAGAGGAAGAGAGAGAAGTAACTAACAAAACCAAGAAAATAATAAAGCGAGGCTTCAAGCCTCGAGAAAGAAAGAGAGTACACGAATACGTCAAAGTTTAGTTTGGAAAGCGTGGTGGAAAACTTTTCTGGGCTGTGGCAGAAAGCTGTGGACCGCGGAGGATGCCAGAGCAAAGGTGTTGAAGGTTCCAGGTATGTTTGTGTATCTCCTGAGGTTACGCAGTTCTGGTGTGCGACGCTCACGTTGCATTTAAAGTAGTTTTCCAGAGACTGTATGTAAATTTATAATATTCTTAATTATGCCGAATAACGCTATATGTTTGCTTATTTGGTTCTTAGAAAGTCTATTACATGTCATAAAATCTCAAACTTATCATCTCTATTGTTGAGGATGTAGAGGGTGGGTGTGTATCTGCTCAATTGTCATCTGTTGCGCACGTTATTTTTTCTCCCAACATTACTAAAGTTTGTTCAGAATTCAGCGTCTATTTAGTTAAACTCGACCTGCTAAATCATTCAGAAGAAAAAGGGATTTATAAGTAAGGCAAATATTCTGGGTTTTTGCATGTCATGCAAAATATACACCCAAAGAGTGCAACGTGGATAAGAAGGTTGTCTCTGACTTTGGTTGCATGACTTTGCCCACGCTGTAAAATAAAAAAAAGTTTAAAAGAAAGATCTTATATTTCCCCTTCCACATAAATGTATTTTTATACAGTAAAATAAAGTCGTTTCACACTTCCATAGAATTTGTATCTTTCCTCTTGAAACGAGTATTATCCTGCCATACCAAATCTGGTCATAGCTCAAGATTTTTGGTCAACGTCAGCACATGTATTCTGCACTGGATGAATCGTTTTCTCATATTTTTCTGCTTTTTTTTCTAGACTGAGTTTTAATTAGTTTTAAAGATTCTTAATATCCTTACAAAATAAAGTGTGAATGTTTAAATTTAGTTTGGGAATTCTGTCCTGTTTTTCCTTGATTTTCTTAACCTGGAGCCCTGGCCAGGGTGTGGGTAGTGAGTAAGAGGGGGTGAAGGGAGGAGGGGGTAATGGAATGTAGTGGTTTGGAAAGACTTACTAATTGAAACCAGGTTTGAAGCACAGAGGGGGAAAGTAAGGCTTGCTATGCAGGGGAAAGAATAAGGTGTTTTATTCACGCCCGACTGCGCCATGACTTTAAGTTATGGAGCTGTTTTTCAGTAGGATCACTGAAGGTTTCTTAAAACAAAATAAGAGAATAAAGGAATAGATAAAAGAGAGTGAGACTGACATAAAGGGGAGCATTGCACATAAGTGCTGAGAGATTGGAGATAAACCATGGAGTGTTGTCATCTAAAAAGCTGTCTTTCAGTTTATCTGATTTAAGATAACTTTTAAAAATGTCCACAAGCATATTTTTTCACATTTGGAGCCCATCCCCCTTCTCCTGCCACACCCAAAGCTTTCTTCTGTTTTGTCAGAACAGATGACTTCATAGCAGACTAAAGCAGTCAACCAGTAGTACTGTACTATATTAAAGCTGTAATAAAGCAACTTTATTGAAATTGTTATAATTTTAGTCCATTTTTTCATAAACTAGAAAAATTTGGCTGTGCAAGGGTGTGTCTTTGGAGTCCGATGTTTAGTTTTCTATGTGTGTGGCTGCCTCAATTTCAGCAATCTCTTTCAACCTTGGTTGTATTTGAAGGTTACAAAGTGTTTGGTTTAAAACAGTGAGCTTCTTGCTTATCTTAAATGATATAGGATTTGAATGTTGAGTAGAAACAATGTTTGGTGGGCCTGTGTGTCTTTATCTGATGCGTGATTGTCCTGGAGGTTTACAGTGGAGGCACAACTTTCTCCTCTGTTTTGATAGGGCAGATTAGGGTGTGCTTCAGGACCTTCTATTCCAGTGTGAAAACGGAAAGAGTCTGGACTTGTGCACACTTCCTTTGTCGTTTCCTTAAAAGCTTGTCGAGGACTTGCGAGAAGAATGCCAAGGGAGGAGTGGCAGGCTTCGTAACGGAATGTTTCATTCTCTTATTTGTTTGTTTTCTCACATCTTGAATCTTAATTTTTTGTTCTTCCAAAAGGGTACAGAATGATAGAAGTCAACTCCGTGAATATGTGATTATCCATCACAGATAAGTTATCAGCACTATTGATTTCGTAGATAATACCTTACAGGATGTAGGGATCATTTGAAGAGTTTTGAAGTATGAAGTCTGAGCTGAAGACTTTGTTGCATTATCTTTGTACACGTCTTCCTGTTCAGACAGACCCTGAAGTTATCGTCATTCCATGGTTGAGAAATACTGGCTTGAAGCTAAAACAAAGTTGGACAATACATTATGGGTTTGCCAATATGGTTCAGGCATTCATATTTCACAATTTAGCACAGAGAACAGAGTAACATCTTGTGCACATAAGGGCAGATTGTCAAGATTTAAATGAAGTTGTTTTTTAGACCTTATGTATTTTTTTTAGTATCAAGAGATTTGTCTTCACATAGATCTATTCTATGGTATACTTTTATTATTATAGTACATTTTGGCGTTTCCAATTGATCCCATTTACTGCCTTATGATTTTTTAAAAATACTTATTTATTATCTTCTGTGAATTGTTTAACACAATGTTAAAATTAAAATTATATTTAATATACTTTTTTTTATTCTTTTATTGTCATTTTGGTCATCATGTGAATTTAATTTTTGTATGCACGTCTACAACACATGATAGACTGTACTTCCATTGTACTTCTGCAATCCAGTTGGATTACTAGATTGCATTTGCTGTGTGTACTTGAAATAGAAGATACGGTCTGCATTTGATTAAGGTTTACGATCACATGACAGTAGGATGGTTAGTCTGTTTATAGTTTATAAGCTTCAATTTCCAAGGCTGGCCATTTTGCTCTGACATTAATGCTTCAATTATGTGCGAGTCCTCTTGTTTTCAGAAACAGATTTAGAAATGATATATATAATATCATATACTACTTTTAGTGATTCATACGCTTAAACCCTAATTTACTGGGTTAACTAGTAAATCGGTTATAATTGTAGCCAAGGTTAAAAGCATGCATTGGATGCACTTACTTGCATGACATGTAGCAATTATTTCCTGATAGCCACACCTGTCATTGCTGATTGACATAATGGGTTAAATATTGATTTTGGTTTGTGCATTTTAATTGAACAAGTATAAATTAGTGCCATTAGTGAAAGAGTTAACTGCTAATTACTAGTACCTATATAGTTAAAGGAGTAGTTCACTTTCACATAAAAAATCCTGATTATTTACTCACCCCCATGTCATCCAAGATGTCGATGTCTTTCTTTCTTCAGTCGAAAAGAATTAAGGTTTTTGAGGAAAACATTCCAGGATTTTTCTCCATGGACTTCAATGGCAACCAACGGTTTGAAGGTTCAAATGTCAGTCTCAATGCAGCTTCAAAGTCTTGACACGATCTCAGTCGAGAAATAAGGGTCTTATCTAGCGAAACAATCTGTCATTTTCTAAAATAAAATAAAAATGATATACTTTAACCACAAATGCCCGTCTTGTACCATCTCTGAGATGCGCCACGCATTACGTCATCATGTTGGAAAGATTCACTGTTTACAAGTTTGGAGTAAGTGGACAGTTCAAAGTTATTGTATGTTGAATAACACATATTTATATGTATTTGTGTCAGTTTATTGTTTAAAATGGTCCTTATGTGTGCACATTCTGGATGTTTAATGATGTCACGCGTGACCTTTCCAACGTGATGAAGTAATGCGTGGCGCATCTCAGAGATGGTACAAGACGGGCATTTTTGGTTAAAAAGTATATAATTTTTGTTTTATTTTTAGAAAATTACTGATTGTTTCGCTAGATAAGACCCTTATTTCTTGACTGAGATCGTGTCGAGCCTTTGAAGCTGCATTGAGACTGACATTTGGACCTTCAAACCGTTGGTTGCCTTAGAAGTCCATTATATGGAGAAAAATCCTGCAATGTTTTCCTCAAAAACCTGAATTCCTTTTTGACTGAAGAAAGAAAGACATGGACATCTTGGATGACATGGGGGTGAGTAAATTATCAGGAATTTTATATTTGAAAGTGAACTACTCCTTTAAAGGCCACTGTTTATTTTGTTCAGGTGATATTCTATCAGGATTTGATTATAAAATGCTTCAAGTATGTTTCAAGTAAATGTAAAATGACCAAATAATATTCCATATCATTGAATAACAGCAAAGATATACACTGCAGCCAGTGACACATACATGGCTTCCTGACGTAAGAGCTGCTTGTGACGAATCAATATTATTTCAAAGTTGCACGCTTATTTGAAAAAGTGAGGCCATATTTTAATAGTTCTATGCATTCAAAAGTATTCTTTAAGGTTATTAGATGATTTATTGACGTAGACTTAACGTTTGACTACAGCTCGGACTACATCACACCATTTCAGTAATGTAGGTATGCACATCTAGGCTGCTTGTTTACAACAGCACAAGGAGACGCAGCAGAGGATAGATCATTCTAGGTGCAGTTTACATGAGTTCGTTTCTAGTTGAATTGTAGATAAGAGTTAAGATCTGACTAATTTAGATGTTTCAAACCACATGCCTTTTCACTTCTACAAAACACTTGCCATTGCTGTTTCAGACCTAACTATAAAACCATCTGATGGGAGCTGGTAAGCGAACCTCCTTCCCATCAGTCATCACTATGTATTTGATTGCTGACTCATATCCTTTGAGTCCGTTTGAAAAGCTTTGTTAACAGGATAAACAAACATGTCAGGATAGACAAAAAAAACGTGACTCAATGTGAATACTGACAGCCTTTAGCTAATATAGCCTACATGTATCTGAGTTATGTAAACGTTTCTCTAACATTTCATTAATCAAGATATATTTAGTGTAATTCACGACAGCACTTTTTAAAAAAAATGGTTTCATCTGTTTGATTCCTGTTTGTTCCTCTAAATAGTTGATATTTCCACAATAATATTGAAAGCGTACAGTATGTATTTCCACGAGTGTTTGGTCACTGTGGGTTTGAATTGAGTCCATGTGGAAGTAAAAGTTGAAATTGGAACCAAATTGTAGTTATCCCTTTTTATGTATGAGCTCTTGCTTTGTCAAAATTGCCTGCCTCTTGCAGGAAAAATGAATGATGAGCATTTAATGGAGAAATATGACTTACACTTGTTACAATAAAAAGTATCCTGTAATTTGCTTTGGAAAAACGTGTCTGCTAAAGAGCCAAGTAACCAAGCATCTCCTGTAAGCAAAGCCAAAGGCCACAATTTATGTTATTGCATTTTGTAATGGCTGACTGTATGTGTGTGCGTCTGTTATGATACATTACGACACTTTAATGGAAAAAGTGTGACATTAAACCCTAGCAGTGGCTTTTCTATAATTAGTGGTTTGGTTGTTTGCCCAACAATTCTATCACTTATCTACCCCTCTGCATTGCTGAACCTTTACAAATGTGAGCTATTGCACAACTATAAATCCACATTTACTTTGGAGCACTAAGACCTTTTAAACCATGCAAACAATCATTTTACGACTTCTTTTGCTGTGCATTAATCAGTGTCATGAGGGGCTTCTGTTAGTCTTTATACATTAGGAAATCGGCTGGCTTCCTTTAATGTAATAAGAAAAGGATCAGGTTTCATTGCTTCATTGGGTGTCAGTAAGTGGAAACTTTGAAAGAGTACCCTGTTTTTGTACCCAGCTCAGACCCACTGGGTGAGTTAAGTGGTTGGGTAGAGAGTAGGACATTGCTTTGGAGTTAGTCACTGCAGGAGAGGCTGGGCTCTCTTCCAGTTGGCCTGACGGCTCTATCAAGGAATGCGTGTGACTGGAGGCCTGGGTGGGGCTCTCAGCTCTCTGTGCGCTATGTGCGGGCTTGAGAGATGGTGTGCGTGTAGTTTCTCTCTTGTTGTGCGAAGGGCGTGTCCCCAGCTTTGGATTTGCAACGTTTGCCGGCTGTGTTGTGCTATAAAGTCTGCTCCTTTTAGATTTGCGCAGTTGTTGCCAAACGACCTCTGCCAGATGGAAGCATTGCGGTGTCGTCTGACACATCTTAGACCTGTGATTATGGTCGCGTTTTGTTCTAGTACCAGTCTTTCTCATGCACGACAATAGAAACTTTATGCAAGGATATTTATTCTGTGAAATTGAGTGGTCGCAAAGCTTTTTAAAGCTAGATGGCATTCTTTTAAATTCAGTACGTGTAAAACTTTTAGTAAAAATTATTAGTGAGCTTGTTTAAAACCTGGTTTTGTTCGGCTAGCTCCACCTTCAGCGAGGTGACAGCAAACTTGATACAACTAAGTGCAGGGTTAGTAGATGTCACCCGTTTGAGTGTACACAGCTGCTCTGCCAAATGTTGTTCTTTGCAAACAGTGTGACAGCCCCGTTCAGACTGGCCTTTATCACAGCGAGCCTATGACTATTTCAGTCACAGCTCAGAAATAACCATCCGTTAATGAAACGACAGGGTAGTGATAGGTTCTGGCAATGGTTTCCAAATAATAGACAAAGAAGTTCGAGCTGGCAAAGAGAACAATCAATGCGTTTTCGTTCCTACTGATTCGACCCCTTCAGAATAGCAACTCATTTTCAGGACATATTGTGCAAAGTCCTCATCAAGTGATTGCTTGTAAATGTTTAGAGCAGCGTTTTGTCCATTCTTTTTTCAGTGGGACGGAGAATTACTTTGATTATAAGTTAGGGTAAATATACTATTTTCTTAGGACAGCTTTAAATGAACACTTTTGCTGTTAACTGTTGTTTTCTAGCAGAGTCAATAACAGTGGAATTGTACAGAGGAGAATTGATATCAGGGCAGGTCCACGCAAGCATGTACCTGTCTGTGCTGATTCCAGCATTTGTTTGCAGTGCTAGTGTTACATGAAGTCTTTTTGTGCTTTTCTGCTGTAGAGGAAAGTAATTCACATGCATCTAGTCTTGCTTTAAAAGCCTGAAAGGACATGTTTATGTAACGAAATAAATTCCCAACATTTCTCTAGCCTAGACCAAAAGGCTTAAAACAGATATCTCTTTGTCCTCCTCATCCTCCTCCATGCAGAAATTATCAAAAGGGAATGCTAAATTGGACTGGAAGCCACGGGACAGCTTCAAAGGCCATGCAGCATGAAGGACAATTCAACACTTTAAAGATTTCAATAATGTATATACCGTAAGAGCGTATGGCACTTGCATGCTCAAACTCCGTAGTTTGTCTTTCTCTGTGTTGAGGGAGTATTTTATTTAGTAGTTTTGTAAGAAGTCATTTGATTCAGCCTTGCATGAGATCAAACAATTGACACTTATCAGTTTTGGTTAACTAGAGAGTTGCATTATTTAAACAAATACTGAGTGGAGTAAATATTGAACTACTTGACAGAGGAGTTGTTTCCCACATGAATTGGCCATCTAAACCTTTTCATTAAATGAAATTAAAATTACTGATCTCCCTCCCTATTTTTTTCATGTAAGATAAGAGTGGATAATGACGTTTGATAATTTGGTTTCTGTGAAATTAAATGAGCAAAATGACTGCGTAGTTTAGTGTCTTCGGCCGTACCATGTGACTCGTGGAGCTTTTAGGCGATCAAATGAGGATTTGCACATGATGTTTGCTTTCCTGTGAGAAACTTGCATGAACTTTAATTTTGCCTGTGGCAAGTGACAGTTTCATGGCATTGTCATGGTTACTATGAATGGCTTGCTACATCTCACTTGGTTTTAGTTTACAGTCATCTTGAATTACTTCCTGACATCAACGTTGCAAACAAAGGCCTAGGTGACAGTGTGAGAATTTAAATTCATTTTTAATTCTAGACAACTGAAATTGTAATTTAATTGAACCGTAAAATCTGAGTATGACATTAAATTTCGCTCTTTCTGTAGCTGTTCAAACATATTCCCAGTGTTCAGAGCACAGGGTGGATTTGCAGTCATGTGAGGATGAGTTTATTTTGAGGGAGTGATGTTGGTAATTGTATTTAACAATAGCTACTTATCAAACTTGGAATTTAAACACAAAGCTAATTTCATGATTCTGCCTAGTATAGGCAAAAACGAATCAGACAATTATTTGACAGAAACATCCAGAGGAAATATTTAAGCTTGTGCAGACACACAAGCTCCTGTCTTGCAAAGGAAAACTCCCTGTGTTGTGTGCTCATATTGCAACTGGTTTAGTCACTGTCGCCCTCTTAGGGCAAACCAAAGTATAAAAGCAACTAGGGTGGGGCTGCATTTTTGAAGGAAAAGGGAAATTAAGTCTGTCTGATTCACTAGCTTAAGGTCTCGAAACCATGCAAACATTTATATTTAGAGCTTTTCTCTTTAGATAACAGGCTGGTGGTTGTTTTATTCTTTTTCCACTGAATGTACATTTTGTAATTGGCCGTTTTAGATTGGTCGGACTGTTTGATGCATGGAAATATTTGGAAAATACATAGCTTTCTTTCAGAATATAACGGAAGACGGGAGAGAGTTTGAGCTTTAGCCTCGGCAATTCAGTAGGTTCCCTTATCCTCCCGGAGTTAAAGTAAATTTTTGCAAGGTTTTATTTTATTAATTTGTTTGGAATGTTAATGCTAAATGGAATTATTACAATGCACTCAAACCTGATATGATTTTATAGTAGGTGCATTCTAAAATATTTGTTAACTAAATCAATTAAACTTTTTAGATCTTAAAATGATTTTAGAATTAAGATTTGCACTCATTTTATTGTTAATCATAAATTCCACCTCGAGGGTTGCACAAGCCTTCCTACTGTGACAAGTCAACATTGAGAAGTACTGGTTTTCCTCAATGCTGCAAAAGATGCTTGCTTGAAAAAACATATTTGATTATATCTTAATGCATAGAAGAAAACAACTGCAATATTCATGTTCATTTGTTCAGATGTCTTTAGTGTGAATACTTCTACTGCAGTCAGACCATCTCAGGAGGCACTCTGAGTGTAAAGTGGGGTTGGCTTATAACGTGTATAAAACATCAGCTACTGTATAAGACCAACTAGAAGCTCCTGCTAATCAGTTCCTTTGACAGTGGACTGAATGAAAGCATGAGCAGTAACGCCTACTTGCCTATCAGCAAGAACTACTTGGTGTATGTTATGTCACCTAATTAGGATTCATGGGCCAAGCTTTTTCTTTTCAAATCTACCAAGTAAATTTTTAAAACTGTTAAATCCAGGGGTTTCCTTTTTGCTTGTTTTGTTTCAATGTCTTACAACTCAACAGTTAACAAAGATGTTGTCTATTTCATTGCTGAATTCTTATGGTTGCTCAAACACTTGCGGTATTATGAAGTATGTGCTTACATGGATCATAGCAGATCATATGATTTTGGGTGAGAGCCATATTTTAAGCAGATACCCTACAAATAATGCTCTAGGAGTGTCATGGTTTAGACGTTATGTGCCGCTGTTGCCTCTGATTGTTCCACATTTCAGACATGGATGTGCAGATGTGCCTTTTTCCCCATTCACAGAGTTTGCTCCTCCTGAGATGCATTACGAGGAATCTGTCAGAGCTGTGAGAACAATTTCCACACAAATAGCACTGTAGATCATATAGTTTAACAAAAGGGTGAAGTGGAACATATACACAAGATTGAGTGCAGGGTGTGGCATAATGTTAAAGGGATAGGTAACCAAACAGTTGACGGTAGCCATTGGCTTCCATAGTAGGAAAAAATAAACTATGGAAGTGGATGGCTACCGTCAACTATCTGGTTACCAACGTTCTTTAAAACAAATTATTTTGTGTTCAGTTGAAGAAAGAAACTCGTGCAGGTTTCAACAACTTGAGCGTAATGACAACATTTTCATTTTTGGGTGAACTATCCCTTTAAGAGGCAGAACATTTAACAAACTGGGAGTGAAATAATAAGCTATTGCCGTGCTTGCTAGGGAGTTCTTGAGTACACAGCACTGTAGGTCTTCCCCTTCTCCTTTCATAAATACTGGCTTTAGCCAACAATAATAAGGGTTTTTTCCTGGCTTTGGTTTCACAGCTTCCATGTCTCATGTTTTACATTTCTCCCACTGTGGACTTTGTTTTACTGAAATTGCATGCACACTGTAGAAAATGATATGATCAATAAGTTATGACAACATGTGTTTTTACATTGCTTTTACTCATCAAAATAAGTTAAGCAATTTAAACTTTTTTTATAAGTAGCCTAATACAAGATTCAATTTTAAGTCAGACTCGAATCAGTTTAATGTAACTTAAATTGAAATGACTTAAAATCCAAGTTGATTGTATACTAAATTTAAGGCAGACACTTTAATTTTTTTTTTATATACAGTGCAGATAGTTCTGATATCTATTAAGTGCAAAATGTTGTGCGTTATGCTGTTGCATGTGTGATGCAATAACTATTTTTATTTAACAACCCATGACAGTCACATAATAAGTAAGGGATAATGAGCGAGGCGGTTGTTATAGCGAACACAACCCCGACAGACTGATCAGGACCCCGACGCCAGGACCGAGGGGTCTTTCAATCAGCCTGAAGGGGCTGTATTCGCTATAACCGCCTCGCTCTACATTATCCCTTACATATACAAGCCTTGTAATCTTTCATTGCATGGCACAGTGTTTTTTTTTTTTTTTTTTTACTCTTCAGTGTTGTTTATAATGTTGAGGCTGTCTATCCCCTAATATTTGTCCGCCTCCCTAATGGTCCTTTAGCCATAAGTAGAATATTTTATGTACTATTCAAATGGGTCGCAAATGTTTTGTGGCCTGTGCCTGGAGAACAATGGTCAACATGGACTCAAAACCAGGCCTCTTTCTCCCCATATTTAGTGGGAGGCAAGTGTTATTTATAATTTAGGGGGGAGGGAATGTTCTCATTCTAGAAAGTAAACAGAATTTCTCCGTTCTATTATGATGAATCTTTTTGGAGTCCCTATTCCCATAAGAGAGAGACTACATTTTAAAAGCATAGGCCTATATCTTATAAAGGTGAATTATCAACTTTTAGAATGAATTATTTAAGAATCTTTCTTATTTAAGAATATAACATTAAACATGATCTAAGAATACTTTTCTTACTTATAGATTAACTTAAAACTAATATAGACACAGACTAAAACACAGAATAGCCTAAAAGCAACAACTTTAACAACTTTAACTTCCTTGACCATTGCTGAAAGAGTAAATATATTTAAATTTATATAATTAACTTTATCCATCATTTCTCAGTTTCATGAATAGTGGAATAGTGCCTTCAATATTTTTCAGCATTGTATTCACACATTTTATTTTGAGTGTACATTCCTTCAGTAATCCACTAAGGTCAGGGTCAGGCTTTTTTCAGATGTGGGTATATTTACAATTTTCAAGGGAGCATTCAGGTTACTTGAATAACTATCATACATGATCCCACCAAATTCATGATCACATGAGACAAAGCTTCTTTCCGTTTTAGTCTACAGATTTGACTTTAGTTGTGCTTGGCTTTTGCTACAACAATTCGTTTTTTTCGCCCTTTTGATTTAAGCAACGTGCTGCTAATGGCTATGTACTTTTTTAAAAACTC
This sequence comes from Phoxinus phoxinus, assembly GCF_949152265.1. NCBI lineage: Eukaryota > Metazoa > Chordata > Actinopteri > Cypriniformes > Leuciscidae > Phoxinus > Phoxinus phoxinus. The sequence continues at coordinate 16,203,167 of NC_136887.1, forward strand.
TCTTTCAGCATGTGCCCAGTTTCTAATTATTTCCTCAGATTCTAGAGATTTCAAAATGCTGAATCTAATTAGATATTTTGTAGCTGTTATTTTATATTTATATTATGTTTCTGCTATTACGTACAGTTATTCTGAGATCATACAAGAAAATAAATTCAGTGCCACTGTATCAAGTATATAATTTATAATTAAAGTGAACTAGAACATTATTTGAAAATGTTTAGTGAAATATGCAAGTAGGTGTTTTCATATCCAAAAGGTCCTGTGTAATTGTAGTGTGGATGATTGTGAGGGGGTGATATCTCTAAAACAAATAACTTATTGTTTTGAAAGCTGGAATGCCAGGCCCACATGCCAGCTAAATAACTCCATGTTAAGCAATGCTCATCAAGTAAAAACCTCCCTGCTCTGCAAGCTACTGTTTGATATTCATTTTAAGGATATCAGATGGTTTTAAATGTTTAAGCTGTATACTAAACTGAGCCTAATATTTAGTGACTGTAGCGTTTGGCTTATTTGCAATACATAAGTTATTGCTCTGGTTGTGAAGTGTTTTACGCTGTTCAGTGCATTGGGTCAATGCTAAATAAATACATAGGATACAGATAGTCTGTTCAAACTAGAAACATGAGCTAAGTTCCCAAAGAGAAATCATGCTTGTTTAATCAACTTTTTGTTGGAGATTGTATTGCCATCTAGTGGTCACAGGTTGATCCTCATTTACAGTTGTTTTTTTGTGTGTGTATTAAGGAAAGAACAAGTGCTGACACGGTCCACACTAGGGGGCAGGCGAAGAAGCAACACATTTAGAGGTATAGTGAATGAATGTTATATGTTATAGCTATGTGATGTTAATAGTTACATGTAATTTAAAGCATAGTAATTGGTTAAAAGTTTTGTATAACATTTTTAGATAATTGCTTGTGCTCATTTATAACTCAATAAAAACTACACATTAGGCATCATACATCTAGTATATTTGGTATTGTATTATAACAGTTCTACTCTGTTTTATTGTATATTGTGTAATCTCATTTTATTTATTTATTTATTATATGTATTTTTTTTTAAAGATGGCTGACGAGCAGGAAACAAGGGAAGTGCTTTACCCACAGTGGATGGGCCCTGATAAGCATGGGCTCACCATAGAACAAAAAGGTCAAGGAGAGATTTTTGTCACAGAGGTGAACGAAGAGTCCTCTGCTGCTCATACTGGAAATGTATATGAAGGTATGTAGTTAAAACAACCCTGCATGTTCTTATTTATTGTACAAACATTTAGAAAATCTTATTTTCTAATATTTCTAGAATGTTTGATACTTAGAGCAACATTTGAGCATCATTCCCTTATTTGGTGTTGAGGTATTGTCTGTGAGCTAATGCTCTTGTAGTTCTGCCAAATACAATTTACGTATTGTTTAGTTTGAACTTTCCATGTACTGCCCTTTGTAACAGGTGACCAAATTGTGGGGGCCACTATTTACTTTGACAACATGAGCTCAGAAGAAACAGCTGATCTACTGAAGACTCTAAACCGACATAAGGTTGGACTAAAATTACAAAACAAGACTGGAGACAAGTCACCTTGCCGCTCTCCAATGGGAACATTGTCGTGGGAAGGACGTGGAGGGTTAGGAGGCTCTAGTTCAGACATTCTTCTGGTAATGTGACCTCAGTTGTTGGTCCATGTGTTATATGGTACCAGCACCATGACCATGTGACCTATACATTTAGTTAATTTTAAATGTTTTTATTCAGCATTGTTACACATAGTATTAGAACAAACATTATTACAGTTAGTGTCAATGGATTTTAGTTTCATCAGTATTTCCTTATTGAACTAATTTAATTTTTTTTGGTATATTTGTTTCTTACATTTAAATCTCACACAGACATGGAAATTTCATACTAATATTGTAATTCCTTTACTTTAGAGTGGAGATGACGAAGACTACAAAAGAATCTTCACTAAGAAGATTAAACCTAGACTGAAGTCTGAGGATCTGGCTGAGGGTGTTGATGTGCGAACAGAGCGTCACAGCAGCACAAGCAGTGATGGTTGCACCGTTACTACAATCACTCGGAGAATAACTACCTACACTGTGGACATGCCGGGGGGGACTAGTCAGCAGATTGATTCGTCAAGCCCTGAGTTCAAAATGCAGGTCTTGCAGCATGAGCAGTCGGAGGGGGATTCTTCTCAAATCAGATTACCACATAGTAGCCTTGTTAGCAGTGCACACGGAGGTATAAAAATGGGGGACACATCTCTTGGCGGGCCCCATATCACTGGCTCCTCTGTGAAGCACTGTAGCACAGGATCTATCACAGCAACAAGTGAATTAGATGGTAGTGGGAGAGAGATTGCATTTAATTTGTCAGACACTGGATTGTCAGGGGGAAAAGGACAGAGGATGATAGAACGTTTTGGAAGGACTGAAACTTCTACAGGCAGCAGTAATCTCTCTGGCAAAGTAACCATGGGTTTAGACAAAGAAGTGGGAAATGTTTATTCTCCAATGGAAGCTGGTTTTAAAGCATCAAGTGTGATAAAAGAAACTGGGTTTGCTACAGTTAAGGGCCCTGTTCTGAACACTCGTGTTTCAGGTTTTTCCATTAGTGGAGAATCAGGGGGCAGTTTTGACAGGGAATCTTTTGCCATCCCAGATGTAGAGGGTAAAGTCAAGTTACCAAAAGTCGATACTAGTGGATCGGTTGTTCACGCAGAGGAAATTGGTGGTGAACTCAGGGTATCCCATGTGAAAGAACCACAATTTGGAACTAAACAGTTTACTGTAGAAAGTCCTAATGTAGAAGTGATTTATAACAATCAAAATCTTAAAGATGTTGGTCAAAGAGGTTTTAGCATAACTGGCAATCAGGATCTGTCAGCTTCATCATTTAGAGTGAAAGGCACTAATTTGGAGGGCTCCAATTTGGGCACTGATGTAAAACTGTCCTCATTTGGACTTAAAGGTCCAAAGTTTCAGGTACCCGATACAGTAGTAAGTCTCCCAGAAGCTAATGTTAAAATTACACAACCAGATATGGACATCAGTGGTCGTGAAAAACACACTGAAGGACATGAGGGTAAAGTCAAAGAAGCCAAATTTAATGTGCCATCAATCTCTGGTCAGGGAACTTATAAGCCACATGTGGACTTAAACCTGAAAGGACAAAAAGTGAAAGGAGATGTTAATGTGTCTGTTCCAGAGGTTGAAGGGAACATTATGACACCAAAATTTGATATTAAAGAATCAGATCGTGAGAGTGCTAAGGGTGAGTTTACGGTTTCAAAGGTAAAAATGCCCTCATTTGGAATGAAAAGTTCAGAAGAGAAGGGTCCAAATGTTGCAAAAGCAGAAATGGAGATTAAAGCAAAAAATGTAGATATCAAGACTCTAGAGCTTAACATTGAGGGATCTGATAGAAAAGTTAAAGACAGCAATGTCAAGATAACATCAATTTCCGGTCCAAAGGTTTCTGTACCTGATGTCAACTTAAACGTGAAAGGGCCAACACAGAACGTCTCCACTCTAAATGTGAAAGGAGATATAAAAGCACCGAAAGTTGAAATGGAAGGTCCTGGCATTGAGGATGGTTTTAAGCTACCAAAAATCAAGATGCCCTCATTTGGAATCAAAGGTCCAAAAATGGAGGCACCTGATGTTGACATAAATCTTCCCAAAGCAAACATGGAAATTAAAGCTCCAGATGTGGATATCAAGGGTCCAGAGCTTGACATTGAGGGACCTGATGGAAAAACCAAGGGCTCCAAATTCAAGATGCCATCAATCTCTGGTCCAAAGATTTCTATGCCAGATATAGACTTCAACCTGAAAGGTCCAAAACTGAAAGAAGTTGATGTGTCTGTTCCAAAAGTGGATGGAGATATTAAAGCACCAAATATTGAAATTGAAGGCCCAGACCTTGAGGGTCCTGAGGGTGGGTTTAAGATGCCAAAGATTAAAATACCATCATTCGGGATCAAGGGTCCAAAAGTGGAGAGTCCAGACGTTGATGTGAAAATACCTAAAGGCAATATTGAGTTTAAGGCACCAGATGTGGATATTAAAGCTCCAGAGCTTGACATTGAGGGACCTGATGGAAAAATCAAGGGCTCCAAATTCAAGATGCCATCCATATCCGGTCCAAAGGTTTCCATGTCAGATGTGGACTTCAACCTGAAAGGCCCAAAACTGAAAGGAGAAGTTGACGTGTCCGTTCCAAAAGTTAAAGGAGACATTAAAGCTCCCGAAGTAGATATCACGGGCCCAGAGCTTGACATTGAGGCACCGGAGGGGAAAATAAAGGGCCCCAAATTCAAAATGCCATCCATGTCTGGCCCAAAGATTTCAATGCCAGATCTTGATTTCAACCTGAAAGGTCCAAAACTCAAAGGTGATGTTGATGTGTCCGTTGCTAAAGTGGAAGGAGATATTAAAGGACCAAAAGTTGAAATTGAAGGCCCAGACCTTGAGGGTCCTGAGGGTGGTTTTAAAATGCCAAAGCTCAAAATGCCATCATTTGGAGTTAAAGGTCCTAAAGTGGAAGGCCCTGATGTTGACATCAATCTCCCAAAAGCAGGTGTTGATGTTAAAGGACCTGACATTGACATCAAAACTCATGATCTTGACATTGAGGGACCCGAGGGGAAAATCAAAGGTCCAAAGTTCAAAATGCCTTCCATATCTGGTCCAAAGATCTCTATGCCTGATGTTGACTTCAACCTGAAAGGGCCAAAACTGAAAGGTGATGTTGATGTATCGGTTCCAAAAGTTAAAGGTGACATCAAAGCACCAGAAGTAGATGTCAAGGGCACAGAGCTTGACATTGAGGGACCTGAGGGAAAAATCAAGGGCCCCAAATTCAAAATGCCATCTATGTCTGGACCAAAGATCTCTATGCCAGATGTTGACTTCAACCTGAAAGGCCCAAAACTCAAAGGTGATGTTGATGTGTCCATTCCAAAAGTGGAAGGAGATATTAAAGCACCAAAAGTTGAAATTGAAGGCCCAGACCTTGAGGGTCCCGACGGTGGTTTAAAGATGCCAAAGTTCAAAATGCCATCATTTGGGCTTAAAGGTCCTAAAGTGGAGGGCCCTAATGTTGACATCAATCTCCCAAAAGCAGATGTTAATGTTAAAGGACCTGAAATTGACATCAAAACTCCTGATCTTAACATTGAGGGACCTGAGGGAAAAATCAAGGACCCCAAATTCAAAATGCCATCTATGTCTGGCCCAAAGATTTCTATGCCAGATGTTGACTTCAACCTGAAAGGCCCAAAACTCAAAGGTGATGTTGATGTGTCCATTCCTAAATTGGAAGGAGATATTAAAGCACCAAAAGTTGAAATTGAAGGCCCACACCTTGAGGGTCCTGAGAGCGGTTTTAAGATGCCAAAGATCAAAATGCCATCATTTGGGCTTAAAGGTCCTAAAGTGGAGGGCCCAGATGTTGACATCAATCTCCCAAAAGCAGATGTTAATGTTAAAGGACCTGAAATTGACATCAAATCTCCTGATCTTGACATTGAGGGACCTGAAGGGAAAATCAAAGGTCCCAAGTTCAAAATGCCTTCTATGTCTGGTCCAAAGATCTCTATGCCAGATGTTGACTTCAACCTGAAAGGTCCAAAACTGAAAGGTGATGTTGATGTGTCCATTCCAAAAGTGGAAGGAGATATTAAAGCACCAAAAGTTGAAATTGAAGGCCCAGACCTTGAGGGTCCCGACGGTGGTTTTAAGATGCCAAAGTTCAAAATGCCATCATTTGGAGTTAAAGGTCCTAAAGTGGAGGGCCCAGATGTTGACATCAATCTCCCAAAAGCAGATGTTAATGTTAAAGGACCTGAAATTGACATCAAAACTCCTGATCTTAACATTGAGGGACCTGAGGGAAAAATCAAGGGCCCCAAATTCAAAATACCATCTATGTCTGGCCCAAAGATTTCTATGCCAGATGTTGACTTCAACCTGAAAGGCCCAAAACTCAAAGGTGATGTTGATGTGGAAGGAGATATTAAAGCACCAAAAGTTGAAATTGAAGGCTCAGACCTTGAGGGTCCTGAGAGTGGTTTTAAGATGCCGAAGATCAAAATGCCATCATTTGGAGTTAAAGGTCCTAAAGTGGAGGGCCCAGATGTTGACATCAGTCTCCCAAAAGCAGATGTTAATGTTAAAGGACCTGCAATTGACATCAAAACTCCTGATCTTAACATTGAGGGACCTGAGGGAAAAATCAAGGGCCCCAAATACAAAATGCCATCTATGTCTGGCCCAAAGATTTCTATGCCAGATGTTGACTTCAACCTGAAAGGCCCAAAACTCAAAGGTGATGTTGATGTGTCCATTCCAAAAGTGGAAGGAGATATTAAAGCACCAAAAGTTGAAATTGAAGGCCCAGACCTTGAGGGTCCCGACGGTGGTTTTAAGATGCCAAAGTTCAAAATGCCATCATTTGGAGTTAAAGGTCCTAAAGTGGAGGGCCCAGATGTTGACATCAATCTCCCAAAAGCAGATGTTAATGTTAAAGGACCTGAAATTGACATCAAAACTCCTGATCTTAACATTGAGGGACCTGAGGGAAAAATCAAGGGCCCCAAATTCAAAATACCATCTATGTCTGGCCCAAAGATTTCTATGCCAGATGTTGACTTCAACCTGAAAGGCCCAAAACTCAAAGGTGATGTTGATGTGTCCATTCCAAAAGTGGAAGGAGATATTAAAGCACCAAAAGTTGAAATTGAAGGCTCAGACCTTGAGGGTCCTGAGAGTGGTTTTAAGATGCCGAAGATCAAAATGCCATCATTTGGAGTTAAAGGTCCTAAAGTGGAGGGCCCAGATGTTGACATCAGTCTCCCAAAAGCAGATGTTAATGTTAAAGGACCTGCAATTGACATCAAAACTCCTGATCTTAACATTGAGGGACCTGAGGGAAAAATCAAGGGCCCCAAATACAAAATGCCATCTATGTCTGGCCCAAAGATTTCTATGCCAGATGTTGACTTCAACCTGAAAGGCCCAAAACTCAAAGGTGATGTTGATGTGTCCATTCCAAAAGTGGAAGGAGATATTAAAGCACCAAAAGTTGAAATTGAAGGCCCAGACCTTGAGGGTCCCGACGGTGGTTTTAAGATGCCAAAGTTCAAAATGCCATCATTTGGAATTAAAGGTCCTAAAGTGGAGGGCCCAGATGTTGACATTAATCTCCCAAAAGCAGATGTTGATGTTAAAGGACCTGAAATTGACATCAAAACTCCTGATCTTAACATTGAGGGACCTGAGGGAAAAATCAAGGGCCCCAAATTCAAAATGCCATCTATGTCTGGCCCGAAGATTTCTATGCCAGATGTTGACTTCAACCTGAAAGGCCCAAAACTCAAAGGTGATGTTGATGTATCCATTCCAAAAGTGGAAGGAGATATTAAAGCACCAAAAGTTGAAATTGAAGGCCCAGACCTTGAGGGTCCCGACGGTGGTTTTAAGATGCCAAAGTTCAAAATGCCATCATTTGGAGTTAAAGGTCCTAAAGTGGAGGGCCCAGATGTCGACATCAATCTCCCAAAAGCAAATATTGATGTTAAAGGACCTGAATTTGATATCAAATCTCCTGATCTTGACATTGAGGGTCCTGAAGGGAAAATCAAAGGTTCCAAGTTCAAAATGCCTTCCATATCTGGTCCAAAAATATCTATGCCAGATGTTGATTTCAACCTGAAAGGTCCAAAACTGAAAGGTGATGTTGATGTATCAGTTCCAAAAGTTAAAGGTGACATCAAAGCACCAGAAGTAGATATCAAGGGCCCAGAGCTTGACCTTGAGGGTCCTGAGGGAAAAATCAAGGGCCCCAAATTTAAAATGCCATCTATGTCTGGTCCAAAGATTTCTATGCCAGATGTTGACTTCAACCTGAAAGGTCCAAAACTCAAAGGTGACTTTGATGTGTCCGTTCCAAAAGTGGAAGGAGATATTAAAGGACCAAAAGTGGAAATTGAAGGCCCAGACTTTGAGGGTCATCAGGGTGGTTTTAAGATGCCAAAGTTCAAAATGCCATCATTTGGAGTTAAAGGTCCTAAAGTGGAGGGCCCAGATGTTGACATCAATCTTCCAAATACAGATGTTAATATTAAAGGACCTGAAATTGACATAAAAACTCCTGATCTTGACATTGAGGGACCCGAGGGGAAAATCAAAGGTTCCAAGTTCAAAATGCCTTCCATATCTGGTCCAAAAATTTCTATGCCAGATGTTGATTTCAACTTGAAAGGTCCAAAACTGAAAGGTGATGTTGATGTATCTGTTCCAAAAGTTAAAGGTGACATCAAAGCACCAGAAGTAGATATCAAGGGCCCAGAGCTTGACATTGAGGGTCCTGAGGGAAAAATCAAGGGCCCCAAATTCAAAATGCCATCTATGTCTGGCCCAAAGATTTCTATGCCAGATGTTGACTTCAACCTGAAAGGCCCAAAACTCAAAGGTGACGTTGATGTGTCCATTCCAAAAGTGGAAGGAGAAATGAAAGCACCAAAGGTTGAAATTGAAGGCCCAGACCTTGAGGGTCCCGACGGTGGTTTTAAGATGCCAAAGTTCAAAATGCCATCATTTGGAGTTAAAGGTCCTAAAGTGGATGGCCCAGATTTTGACATCAATCTCCCAAAATCAAATGTTGATTTTAAAGGACCTGAAATTGACATTAAATCTCCTGATCTTGACATTGAGGGACCTGAAGGGAAAATCAAAGGTTCCAAGTTCAAAATGCCTTCCATATCTGGTCCAAAAATCTCTATGCCAGATGTTGATTTCAACTTGAAAGGCCCAAAACTCAAAGGTGATGTTGATGTGTCCATTCCAAAAGTGGAAGGAGAAATTAAAGCACCAAAAGTTGAAATTGAAGGCCCAGACCTTGAGGGTCCCGACGGTGGTTTTAAGATGCCAAAGTTCAAAATGCCATCATTTGGAGTTAAAGGTCCTAAAGTGGAGGGCCCAGACTTCGACGTCAATCTCCCAAAAGCAGATGTTAATGTTAAAGGACCTGGAATTGACATCAAAACTCCTGATCTGGACATTGAGGGACCCGAGGGGAAAATCAAAGGTCCCAAGTTCAAAATGCCTTCCATATCTGGTCCAAAAATCTCTATGCCGGATGTTGATTTCAACCTGAAAGGTCCAAAACTGAAAGGTGATGTTGATGTATCGGTTCCAAAAGTTAAAGGTGACATAAAAGTACCAGAAGTAGATATCAAGGGCCCAGAGCTTGACATTGAGGGTCCTGAGGGAAAAATCAAGGGCCCCAAATTCAAAATGCCATCTATGTCTGGCCCAAAGATTTCTATGCCAGATGTTGACTTCAACCTGAAAGGCCCAAAACTCAAAGGTGATGTTGATGTGTCCATTCCAAAAGTGGAAGGGGAAATTAAAGCACCAAAAGTTGAAATTGAAGGCCCAGACCTTGAGGGTCCCGACGGTGGTTTTAAGATGCCAAAGTTCAAAATGCCATCATTTGGAGTTAAAGGTCCTAAAGTGGAGGGCCCAGATGTTGACATCAATCTCCCAAAAGCAAATGTTGATTTTAAAGGACCTGAAATTGACATTAAATCTCCTGATCTTGACATTGAGGGACCTGAAGGGAAAATAAAAGGTCCCAAGTTCAAAATGCCTTCTATGTCTGGTCCAAAGATCTCTATGCCAGATGTTGACTTCAACCTGAAAAGTCCAAAACTCAAAGGTGATTTTGATGTGTCCATTCCAAAATTGGAAGGAGATATTAAAGCACCAAAAGTGGAAATTGAAGGCCCAGACCTTGAGGGTCATCAGGGTGGTTTTAAGATGCCAAAGTTCAAAATGCCATCATTTGGAGTTAAAGGTCCTAAGGTGGAGGACCCAGACTTCGACATCAATCTCCCAAAAGCAGATGTTAATGTTAAAGGACCTGAAATTGACATCAAAACTCCTGATCTGGACATTGAGGGACCCGAGGGGAAAATCAAAGGTCCCAAGTTCAAAATGCCTTCTATGTCTGGTCCAAAGATCTCTATGCCAGATGTTGACTTCAACCTGAAAAGTCCAAAACTCAAAGGTGATTTTGATGTGTCCATTCCAAAAGTGGAAGGAGATATTAAAGCACCAAAAGTGGAAATTGAAGGCCCAGACCTTGAGGGTCATCAGGGTGGTTTTAAGATGCCAAAGTTCAAAATGCCATCATTTGGAGTTAAAGGTCCTAAGGTGGAGGGCCCAGACTTTGACATCAATCTCCCAAAAGCAGATGTTAATGTTAAAGGACCTGAAATTGACATCAAAACTCCTGATCTGGACATTGAGGGACCCGAGGGGAAAATCAAAGGTCCCAAGTTCAAAATGCCTTCCATATCTGGTCCAAAAATCTCTATGCCGGATGTTGATTTCAACCTGAAAGGTCCAAAACTGAAAGGTGATGTTGATGTATCTGTTCCAAAAGTTAAAGGTGACATCAAAGTACCAGAAGTAGATATCAAGGGCCCAGAGCTTGACATTGAGGGTCCTGAGGGAAAAATCAAGGGCCCCAAATTCAAAATGCCATCTATGTCTGGCCCAAAGATTTCTATGCCAGATGTTGACTTCAACCTGAAAGGCCCAAAACTCAAAGGTGATGTTGATGTGTCCATTCCAAAAGTGGAAGGGGAAATTAAAGCACCAAAAGTTGAAATTGAAGGCCCAGACCTTGAGGGTCCCGACGGTGGTTTTAAGATGCCAAAGTTCAAAATGCCATCATTTGGAGTTAAAGGTCCTAAAGTGGATGGCCCAGATGTTGACATCAATCTCCCAAAAGCAAATGTTGATTTTAAAGGACCTGAAATTGACATTAAATCTCCTGATCTTGACATTGAGGGACCTGAAGGGAAAATAAAAGGTCCCAAGTTCAAAATGCCTTCTATGTCTGGTCCAAAGATCTCTATGCCAGATGTTGACTTCAACCTGAAAAGTCCAAAACTCAAAGGTGATTTTGATGTGTCCATTCCAAAAGTGGAAGGAGATATTAAAGCACCAAAAGTGGAAATTGAAGGCCCAGACCTTGAGGGTCATCAGGGTGGTTTTAAGATGCCAAAGTTCAAAATGCCATCATTTGGAGTTAAAGGTCCTAAGGTGGAGGGCCCAGACTTCGACATCAATCTCCCAAAAGCTGATGTTAATGTTAAAGGACCTGAAATTGACATCAAAACTCCTGATCTGGACATTGAGGGACCCGAGGGGAAAATCAAAGGTCCCAAGTTCAAAATGCCTTCCATATCTGGTCCAAAAATTTCTATGCCGGATGTTGATTTCAACCTGAAAGGTCCAAAACTGAAAGGTGATGTTGATGTATCAGTTCCAAAAGTTAAAGGTGACATCAAAGTACCAGAAGTAGACATCAAGGGCCCAGAGCTTGACATTGAGGGTCCTGAGGGAAAAATTAAGGGCCCCAAATTCAAAATGCCATCTATGTCTGGCCCAAAGATTTCTATGCCAGATGTTGACTTCAACCTGAAAGGCCCAAAACTCAAAGGTGATGTTGATGTGTCCATTCCAAAAGTGGAAGGAGATATTAAAGCACCAAAAGTTGAAATTGAAGGCCCAGACCTTGAGGGTCCCGACGGTGGTTTTAAGATGCCAAAGTTCAAAATGCCATCATTTGGAGTTAAAGGTCCGAAAGTGGAGGGCCCAGATGTCGACATCAATCTCCCAAAAGCAAATATTGATGTTAAAGGACCTGCAATTGACATCAAAACTCCTGATCTGGACATTGAGTGTCCTGAAGGGAAAATAAAAGGTCCCAAGTTCAAAATGCCTTCTATGTCTGGTCCAAAGATCTCTATGCCAGATGTTGACTTCAACCTGAAAAGTCCAAAACTCAAAGGTGACTTGGATGTATCAGTTCCAAAAGTTAAAGGAGACATTAAAGCACCAGAAGTAGATATCAAGGGCCCAGAGATTGACTTTGAAGGACCTGAGGGAAAAATCAAGGGCCCCAAATTCAAGATGCCATCAATATCCGGTCCAAACATTTCTATGCCAGATTTTGACTTCAACCTGAAAGGACCAAAACTGAAAGGTGATGTTGATGTGTCCGTTCCAAAATTGGAAGGAGATATTAAAGCACCAAAAGTTCAAATTGAAGGCCCAGACCTTGAGGGTCCTGAGGGTGGTTTTAAGATGCCAAAGATCAAAATGCCATCATTTGGAGTTAAAGGTCCTAAAATGGAGGGCCCAGATGTTGACATCAATCTCCCAAAAGCAAATGTTGATGTTAAAGGACCTGCAATTGACATCAAAACTCCTGATCTTGACATTGAGGGACCTGAAGGAAAAATAAAAGGTCCCAAGTTCAAAATGCCTTCTATGTCTGGTCCAAAGATCTCTATGCCAGATGTTGACTTCAACCTAAAAGGTCCAAAACTCAAAGGTGATGTTGATGTATCAGTTCCAAAAGTTAAAGGAGACATTAAAGTACCAGAAGTAGATATCAAGGGCCCAGAGCTTGACTTTGAAGGACCTGAGGGAAAAATCAAGGGTCCCAAATTCAAGATGCCATCAATATCTGGTCCAAACATTTCTATGCCAGATTTTGACTTCAACCTGAAAGGACCAAAACTGAAAGGAGATGTTGATGTGTCCGTTCCAAAATTGGAAGGAGATATTAAAGGACCAAAAGTTCAAATTGAAGGCCCAGACCTTGAGGGTCCTGAGGGTGGTTTTAAGATGCCAAAGATCAAAATGCCATCATTTGGAGTTAAAGGTCCTAAAATGGAGGGCCCAGACGTTGACATCAATCTCCCAAAAGGAGATATTAACATTAAGGCACCAGATATGGATATTAAAGCTGCAGAGATTGACCTTGAGGGACCTGAGGGCAAAATCAAGGGCCCCAAATTCAAGATGCCGTCAATCTCCGGTCCAAACATTTCTATGCCAGATGTTGACTTCAACCTGAAAGGCCCAAAACTCAAAGGTGATGTAAATGTATCTGTTCCAAAAGTTAAAGGGGACATTAAAGCTCCACAAGTAGATATCAAGGGCCCAGAGCTTGACATTGAAGGGTCTGAAGGAAAAATCAAGGGCCCCAAACTGAAGATGCCATCAGTATCTGGTCCCGAAGGTCCTAATGTTGAGGTCAATATTCCGGACACAAATGTGAAAAAGCCAAAGTTCAAGATGCCAAAATTTAAAATGCCAAAATTTGGTTTTAAGTCACCCAAAGGAGATATTGATGTTAATGTGCCGAGTAGTGATGTCGCTATTAAATCTCCAGACATTGACATCAAAACCCCTGATCTAGACATTGAGGGACCTGAAGGAAAAATCAAAGGTCCCAAGTTCAAAATGCCTTCAATGTCTGGTCCAAAGATCTCTATGCCAGATGTAGACTTCAACTTGAAAAGTCCTAAAGTCAAGGGTGATATGGATATCTCTGGTCCAAAGATAGCAGGTGACATAAAGGCTCCAAAAGTGGACATTGAAGGTCCTGATTTTGATATAGAGGGCCCAGAAGGTGGCTTGAAGATGCCTAAATTCAAAATGCCATCATTTGGATTCAAAGGACCTAAAGTGGAGGGCCCAGATGTTGACCTCAATATCCCAAAAGCAAATGTTGATGTTGAAGGACCTGATCTTGACATCGAGGGACCTGAAGGAAAAATAAAAGGTCCCAAGTTCAAAATGCCTTCCATGTCTGGTCCAAAGATCTCTATGCCAGATGTTGACTTCAACCTGAAAGGTCCAAAACTGAAAGGTGATGTTGATATGTCCATTCCAAAAGTGGAAGGAAATATTAAATCACCAAAAGTTGAAATTGAAGGTCCAGACCTTGAGGGTCCCGACGGTGGTTTTAAGATGCCAAAGTTCAAAATGCCATCATTTGGAGTTAAAGGTCCTAAGGTGGAGGGCCCAGACTTCGACATCAATCTCCCAAAAGCAGATGTTAATGTTAAAGGACCTGAAATTGACATCAAATCTCCTGATCTGGACATTGAGGGACCCGAGGGGAAAATCAAAGGTCCCAAGTTCAAAATGCCTTCCATATCTGGTCCAAAAATCTCTATGCCAGATGTTGATTTCAACCTGAAAGGTCCAAAACTGAAAGGGGATGTTGATGTATCGGTTCCAAAAGTTAAAGGTGACATCAAAGTACCAGAAGTAGATATAGAGGGCCCAGAGCTTGACATTGAGGGTCCTGAGGGAAAAATCAAGGGCCCCAAATTCAAAATGCCATCTATGTCTGGCCCAAAGATTTCTATGCCAGATGTTGACTTCAACCTGAAAGGCCCAAAACTCAAAGGTGATGTTGATGTGTCCATTCCAAAAGTGGAAGGGGAAATTAAAGCACCAAAAGTTGAAATTGAAGGCCCAGACCTTGAGGGTCCCGACGGTGGTTTTAAAATGCCAAAGTTCAAAATGCCATCATTTGGAGTTAAAGGTCCTAAAGTGGATGGCCCAGATGTTGACATCAATCTCCCAAAAGCAAATGTTGATTTTAAAGGACCTGAAATTGACATTAAATCTCCTGATCTTGACATTGAGGGACCTGAAGGGAAAATAAAAGGTCCCAAGTTCAAAATGCCTTCTATGTCTGGTCCAAAGATCTCTTTGCCAGATGTAGACTTCAACTTGAAAAGTCCAAAAGTCAAGGGCGATATGGATATCTCTGGACCCAAGATTGCAGGTGACATAAAGGTTCCAAAAGTTGACATTGAAGGACCTGATTTTGATATAGAGGGCCCAGAAGGTGGCTTGAAGATGCCTAAATTCAAAATGCCATCATTTGGATTCAAAGGACCTAAAGTGGAGGGCCCAGATGTTGACCTCAATCTCCCAAAAGCAAATGTTGATGTTAAAGGACCTGAAATTGACATCAAAACTCCTGATCTTGACATTGAAGGACCTGAAGGGAAAATAAAAGGTCCCAAGTTCAAAATGCCATCTATGTCTGGTCCAAAGATCTCTATGCCAGATGTTGACTTCAACTTGAAAAGTCCAAAGGTCAAGGGTGATATGAATGTCTCTGGACCCAAGATTGACATCAAAACTACCGATCTTGACATTGAGGGACCTGAAGGGAAAATAAAAGGTCCCAAGTTCAAAATGCCTTCTATGTCTGGTCCAAAGATCTCTATGCCAGATGTAGACTTCAACATGAAAGGTCCAAAAGTCAAAGGTGATATGGATATTTCTGGACCCAAGATTGCAGGTGACTTAAAGGCTCCAAAAGTGGACATTGAAGGTCCTGATTTTGATATAGAGGGCCCAGAAGGTGGCTTGAAAATGCCTAAATTCAAAATGCCATCGTTTGGATTCAAAGGACCTAAAGTGGAGGGGCCAGATGTTGACCTTAATCTGCCAAAAGCAAATGTTGATTTTGAAGGACCTGATCTTGACATTGAGGGACCTGAAGGGAAAATAAAAGGTCCCAAGTTCAAAATGCCATCTATGTCTGGTCCAAAGATCTCTATGCCAGATGTAGACTTCAACCTGAAAAGTCCAAAAGTCAAGGGGGATATGGATATCTCTGGACCCAAGATTGCAGGTGACATAAAGGCTCCAAAAGTGGACATTGAAGGTCCTGATTTTGATATAGAGGGCAGAGAAGGTGGCTTGAAGATGCCTAAATTCAAAATGCCATCATTTGGATTCAAAGGACCTAAATTGGAGGGTCCAGATGTTGACATTAATCTCCCAAAAGCAAATGTTGATGTTAAAGGACCTGGAATTGACATCGAAACCCCTGATCTTGACATTGAAGGACCTGACGGGAAAATCAAAGGTCCCAAGTTCAAAATGCCATCTATGTCTGGTCCAAAGATCTCTATGCCAGATGTAGACTTCAACTTGAAAAGTCCAAAGGTCAAGGGGGATATGAATGTCTCTGGACCCAAGATTGCAGGTGACATAAAGGCTCCAAAAGTGGACATTGAAGGTCCTGATTTTGATATAGAGGGCCCAGAAGGTGGCTTGAAGATGCCTAAATTCAAAATGCCATCATTTGGATTCAAAGGACCTAAATTGGAGGGTCCAGATGTTGACATTAATCTCCCAAAAGCAAATGTTGATGTTAAAGGACCTGGAATTGACATCGAAACCCCTGATCTTGACATTGAAGGACCTGACGGGAAAATCAAAGGTCCCAAGTTCAAAATGCCATCTATGTCTGGTCCAAAGATCTCTATGCCAGATGTAGACTTCAACTTGAAAAGTCCAAAAGTCAAGGGGGATATGAATGTCTCTGGACCCAAGATTGCAGGTGACATAAAGGCTCCAAAAGTGGACATTGAAGGTCCTGATTTTGATATAGAGGGCCCAGAAGGTGGCTTGAAGATGCCTAAATTCAAAATGCCATCATTTGGATTCAAAGGACCTAAATTGGAGGGTCCAGATGTTGACATTAATCTCCCAAAAGCAAATGTTGATGTTAAAGGACCTGGAATTGACATCGAAACCCCTGATCTTGACATTGAAGGACCTGACGGGAAAATCAAAGGTCCCAAGTTCAAAATGCCATCTATGTCTGGTCCAAAGATCTCTATGCCAGATGTAGACTTCAACTTGAAAAGTCCAAAGGTCAAGGGGGATATGAATATCTCTGGACCCAAGATTGCAGGTGACATAAAGGCTCCAAAAGTGGACATTGAAGGTCCTGATTTTGATATAGAGGGCCCAGAAGGTGGCTTGAAGATGCCTAAATTCAAAATGCCATCATTTGGATTCAAAGGACCTAAATTGGAGGGTCCAGATGTTGACATCAATCTCCCAAAAGCAAATGTTGATGTTAAGGGACCTGAAATTGACATCAAAACGCCTGATCTTGACATTGAGGGACCTGAAGGGAAAATAAAAGGTCCCAAGTTTAAAATGCCATCTATGTCTGGTCCAAAGATCTCTATGCCAGATGTAGACTTCAACCTGAAAAGTCCAAAAGTCAAGGGGGATATGGATATCTCTGGACCCAAGCTTGCAGGTGACATAAAGGCTCCAAAAGTGGACATTGAAGGGCCTGATTTTGATATAGAGGGCCCAGAAGGTGGCTTGAAGATGCCTAAATTCAAAATGCCATCGTTTGGATTCAAAGGACCTAAATTGGAGGGTCCAGATGTTGACATTAATCTCCCAAAAGCAAATGTTGATGTTAAAGGACCCGAAATTGACATTGAAACTCCTGATCTTAACATTGAGGGACCTGAGGGAAAAATCAAGGGCCCCAAATTCAAAATGCCATCTATCTCTGGCCCAAAGATTTCTATGCCAGATGTTGACTTTAACCTGAAAGGTCCAAAACTTAAAGGTGATGTTGACATGTCCATTCCAAACATTGAAGGAGATATTAAAGCACCAAAAGTTCAAATTGAAGGCCCAGACCTCGAGGGTCCTGAGGGTGGTTTTAAGATGCCGAACATCAAAATGCCATCATTTGGACTTAAAGGTCCTAAAGTGGAGGGCTCAGATGTTGACATTAATCTACCAAAAGCAGATTTTGATATTAAAGGACCTAAAATGGACATTAGAACTCCTGATCTTGACTTTGAGGGACCTGAGGGCAAAATCAAAGGTCCCAAGTTTAAAATGCCTTCCACATCTGGTCCAAAGATCTCTATGCCAGATGTTAACTTAAATTTAAAAGGCCCCAAATTCAAGGGTGATGTGGATGTTTCTGGACCAAAGATTACGGGTGACATAAATGCTCCAAGATGGGACATTGAAGGTCCTGATATTGATATAGAGGGCCCAGAGGGTGGCATAAAGATGCCAAAAATCAAAATGCCTTCATTTGGAATGAAAGGCCCTAAAGTGGACGGTCCAGATGTTGACATCAATTTCCCAAAAGCTGATTTTGATATCAAAGGACCTGAAATTGATGGTAATGCTCCTGATCTTGACATTGAGGGACCTGAGGGGGGTTTCAAACATGTTAAGTTCCCAAAATTCAAAGGGCCCAACTTTGGAACAAAGTCTTCGGGTGTCAGTCTTTCAGTACCTGAAAAAGATATTAAGGCAAGCGGTGATGTCAACATTAGTGGACCAGATGCTAACATCAAGGTTCCAAAAACCAAAAAATCTAAATTTTCACTTGGAGTTAAGAGCCCAAAATTGGATGCAGATATTCCTGATGCTGGTGGTAGTTTAGAAGGACCTGATATGAACATAGATGTAAAAGGAAAAAAGGGTAAATTCAAACTGACCAAAGGGAAGTCTAAAACTGTTGATGGTGATATGAAGACTGAAATTGTCAAGTTGGAGACAAATGAACCTGATTTACAGTTGAAGTCAACCAAAGTAAAGAAACCTTTTTTTGGAAAGTTACATTTTCCTGATGTGGAATTTGACATTAAATCTCCAAAAGTTAAAGGTAGTTCATCTGCGTCTGGAACTATAAAATCATCTAATGTTGATTTGCCATCTGCAAGCCTTAAAACTGATATTCAGACACCAGATGCTAGTTTAGACAGTCCGGATTTCAAAACAAAAGGGGGAAAAATAAAAATGCCAAAAATCAACATCACTGGCTCTAAATTAAAAACTCCTGAACTGGGTGTTAGAGGTGGAACATTGGAGACCTTGCATTCCCCAGATGTCAGTGTAGCAGGATCAGGCATTAATGGGAAAGGCAATGTTAAAATTGATATGGAAGGAAAAACACAGGGGACAGTGCAGTCTGTAAATGTCCATGGTGTGGCTTTAGATGCTGATTTAAATCTCACTGAACGAAAAGGAGTAGAAGGGAGCATTGAAATACCAGGCTTTAATGTGAGGGGACAAAAGGGAGTGGCTGCAAGTGGGTTAGGCATGAAGCCAGATGCATCATTATCTGGGGTTGAGTACCCAGAAGGTAATGTAACCTTTCCTAAAATCAAAGTACCAAAGTTTGGTGTTGCATTGCCTAAAGTAGAAGGAAGAGAGATGGGTGTAGATGTAGGTTCAGGTGAACTGGCTGCTGGTGTTAAAGTTAGTTCCCAAAGTCTAGAAATGCAGAGCACTGATATGAAAAGCAGTGGTGGAAAAATGAAAGTCAAAATGCCAACATTTTTCAAATCTAAATCTAAAGGTGGCAGTGCAGCTGATCTTTTTGTTGAGGGAGAAGATGCTGATCTTACCACTAAAGGTGGTGCAAATGTGTCTAAGGAGTTAAGTCTTAGTTCTGGGGAATTGATAGGTGGCAAGTTGGCAGTAGAGGGAAGCTCTGGATTTAAGGTTTCACCAAAGAGTAAATCTGCCTCCCTTGATTTCTTCAAAAAATCACGACATCACTCATCCTCTGTAAGTGATGAGGGAGGTTTAGCCATCCCTGTTTCTACTGAAGGGCACTTACAGGCTGAGGGTGGCAACATTTCAATAGATGGTGGAGAAACGATGATTAAAAGCAAAAAAGGAAAGTTGAAGTTTGCAACAATTGGAGGTTTTAGCTCAAAAAGTAAAGGTTCATATGAAGTGACAGATGAAAGTGAGGTTAGGATTGAGGGTGCTGGTGGAGTTGCTCAGCCTTTAAAGAAGTCCAGAATGTCGTCGTCATCTAGCAGTGATGGTGGTTCAAAAGGTAGTTTTCGGTTACCACATCTCGAAATAGCCGTTTCGCCAAAGAAATAGTTTTTACACTAGTATATATACACACAGTACATTCACTTTTTTTTTTTTTTGTCAGTCTTGATGGCTACATGCAAATCTGTCTTTCATTTAAACAATAGTGCACTGTTTCTTCAATTTCCACAAATGTTCTTTACAGGCATTGATATTTTTTGAATCACAATTTAACTGTAAATAAGAGAAATCTGTTATGTAATTTTAATTCATTTGTTTTGTAGATAGGAATTTCATGTCCAATCCAACAATGTGTGTAGGTGATATGAAATGTTCTGCATCTAGCTTTGAGTTGTCATCTGATAACTTTTTATATTTTTGTACCTTTTGAAAGTTTTGGGACTCTTGTCCTTTCTAAAATTGTCTGGATACATTTACACACAAGAGGCATGATTTTACAGTAGTTACATTTGAAAGGATTTTATGACTTCAACTTCATTTATATATTTAGTGATGTATCATATGTACTCATCACAGATTAATAACTAATTACAACAGTGATAAACCAGATATAATTTGTAAGCACAATGAAGTTTAAGGGCTGTACAAACTGTAAATAAATTGATTCAAAATAGATACATTTGATAACATAACATTGTCTCCCAAATAATATAACACTTCAGATATTATGGAATTTACACAGAGATTATAATCTTCTAAAGTATTTATATCTAAGACTGTCTTTTACATTGATTGATTGAATCTCTTTAAAATGCACACCAGGTAGCAGTTGACAAAAACTTGCTTTGATTTTTAATGGTTTCTAAGGCATTTTTTTTTTTCTTAGTTATGTCTTCCACATTTCTTTACGTCCAGTTGGCTCTCTCTCTTCCTCTCACTAAATGTATGAAATGTCGTACTGTCATGTGGGGATATAACTACAGGAAATCTAATGCCAATGGTTAAACATTAATATTTTTTAAAAAGTCATAAAATGTGCATTTCCCTTGTAAATAATGGGACATTTAGGCTTCAAGTTGAACTCTTTTTCTTGTATGAGTTGCAAAATTAAAATAAAGTGATCAACTATCAATACATGCTTGTGGTGAGAATGTTACTCTTTTCATTTAAAATCTATATAGGCTATTAAAATGTAAAAACTGTAAAACCACACATAGAACTGTTTTGTTGGAACATTAACTTCAGGATTAAGATCACTGAACTCCTTAAAATAGGACTGGATTTGTTCAACCCTGTTAAATCTAACCATTGTGCTTTTAGCTTTCTATGAATACTTTGATAAGAGCCAAAACCAAGAAAACAGGAAATGGGTTTTCCTGTCCTGCATGGTTCTTCAAATCATCACTAAGGAAGGAAATGTTCAGGAAATTCCTTTAAGGGAGGAAAGTGTGGTTTGTTTTGTATGCAAATATTCGTTAGCAGAACTGGGATGAGCAACTGCATGCATTCTTTAGTTAACTTGAAGGAACTTAAGCTGAGAGGAATACAGGCAAAAATCCATATTTTTCTTATTTCATTTGAAAGGTAAGACATATGACTTTCTTTTACTATGCAATGCTACTGACATTACACAAGATATTGAGTGGATTATATGATTATAAAATATGCTGTTTTACGCATTGGGTTAATTTTCAAATTGCCAATTTTTAGTGACACGGTCCGTGTCAAATTTTACAAAAGACAATATGTTACAGAATTTATTGAATTAAACTGGTTTCCTATTTGTGTGCTTGGCATCATGTTATCGCTTCATTCCAAGACATGCCTTTTTATAAATCAAAGCCTAGAGAAAACAAAAATTTTGACGGTGAAAATATTAATAATAAATAAAAAATATGCAGTGCAAAATGACCAGTGGGTTAAGGGTCAGTGTGTTAAGAGTGTTGTTCAACATCAAATGCCCCTCTTTGTAGTTGCATATAGAATTATGAGGTATGCAGGTAGAAAGAATCAACTATCTCTTTTTATCTGGTAAGAAGTTGTTTGTGGATAATACAACAAGCGGCAGTCTAGGCTGAAGTCTCTTGTATCAAACGCAAACAGATGGTGTCCATGACTACAGGAATAAGAAGTATGGACTTATTTCAGTTCATGCTGGTGTGTTTTATAGCGACCCATAAAGCAAATATACATTTTATGGTGGAATTCTCAAACAAAATAATCAGTAATATATGTATTTCTTAGTCAACCCCCTTGGCACTTTAAGGACAGATAACAATTTATATATATATATATATATATATATATATATATATATATATATATATATATATATATATATATATTATATATATACATACACTAAAATTGTGGTATGGCCTTGGATCTTTATATTGGATATGGATATTTAGTACTGATTTAAATTATTTGATAAATCTTCAACCTCACTGTTTAGTTATGGATCTTTAAAGCTATTTACCATTTAAGATAAATTGTTGTAGCTTGAAAAAATTATTTTCAAGCAAGCTAAAATGTCCTATTCAAGCCTGTAATTAGTCTAATTGACCAAGATGACAGAAATCAGTTTCTAAATATTAAGATAAATGCACAATTTATCTACTGTAGTGCTGTTGTTTCATGATTAGTTTGTGCAACCAAAGGAAATTCATCCATCCTACATGCCCTCCACCCCCTGCTGTTCACTGCTTACATAATGCATCAAGGTACAGACATTGGTAATTAAACAGTCTCACACAGCTGAGGTGAGAACATCTGGATGACAGAATTCTCACCAAAAATGTTAAGATTCAGAACAACTACAGCAGTGATGGCTTAATTTTACAATTTTGCTGTAGTACTATGTGCATTGCACAGATCAGAAGAATCTTTCAAAGCCGGATCTCATGTTCTAATTACAGTTATACATGTTTTCAGTGCACTTTGTCATTGTTTCAAAACATAAGATTATTGTAATTTGTAATAAGAACATTTGGTTTAATCACCAAAACACAATTTAAATACCTATTTAACAATTAGTTAATTCAGTAGCAAACAATGCAAGATCATGTTTCAAATCACCCATGTTACTGAAATAATTACAGTAATAGAGGCTATCAACTGTGAAAGCTCTGAAACAATAAGATCGATCGTCATCTAAATTAAAAACAAAAAGGTAACACTTTACATTAAGGTTCCATTCGTAAACATTAGTTAACTAGATAACATGAATTTACAATGAAAAAAGAATCAACTAATGTTAATTTCAACATTTATTAACAGATCATTCAAATGAATAGTTATATAATGGACCTGAGCTAACATGAACTAACAAAGGACAGTTGTAACTAGCGTTAAACAAAGATTGTAACAAATGCATTAGTTGATGTTAGTTAATGCATTAACTCTTCCTAGACAGCAACTGTCGGCCCAGATCCGCCCCACATCGGGTACACGTGGATTACACACACACACACCAGATGTGGGCCGAATCTGGGCCGACACTATGTTGCCGTCTGGGAAGTTAATTAAAGGGACCTTAATGTAATTTGTTATCAACAAAACCATATAGTAATGAAATCTGATGCTGACAGGAAAAAAAAAAAGAGAAGAAAACTTGGTACTTCTTTGATGATTTAATGCATATCACCTTAAAACAATATATCACTCACTATTTCTTTTCTTCTTTTTAATGTTTTGATTTGCAAATTTGTCTGAGGCTCAAAGCACCTCCATCACACTAAGGAATGAAGCAAAGGGAACCTCCTCACCATAATGGATACCATAAAGGACAATGGTATCCATATTTTGAGCATAACAAAAGAACCATGAACTGAAGGCACTGCACATGAATAAATCATTGACTATCTGCAGTATAAGACCAGCAAATCTTTGGATACAAATAGAGGCAATGAGCAATATGACGCACACTGCAGTGCATTTAGATCCACCTTTTTCATAGGACAGGATAAACAACATCAGCTGTAGAAAATGAATTAATGTTATCACATCCCCGTGTGCAAACATCAGGAAATATTAGCATTGTGATAAAAAAAAAAAAACTCAAAAAAACTCACTTTTTTTTAGCTTTATATGTATTTCAAGGAAGACACATGCAGGATTTTATTTTTGTCTTTTTTCAGGTTGTGTGTTGTATTAAAAAAATTAAATAAGTTCAGAATCAGAAATAATAAGTTGATACCATCGCCAAACCCTGAGCAAAATAGTTTTAAGCATATTAAAACTAATACACCGTTCATACATTTTTTGTTATTTTGTTCAAAGTGCAAAGACTCTTTTAGATACTGCAGTAAGATGTACAGTATATATTTCTTAATATACAGCATTTTTATTGGGATTCAACAGCATTACACAGTCAAATACTAGACATTTCTTGAACATTTATTATAGGTGAAACACTGACTGGTGCTGCAATGAAGAAGTCAAAACAGTGGTACTCTTTGGTGTTTATCTGTCACTATGGCTTGAGACAGACAGTGAGAGAATAATTTTTCTGCATGGTTTCCTCCTTCGTTGAGAGGCTGAGACTGTCTCCCTCGGGATCCCATCAGATCGGGGAGGGGGGGGGGGGGGGGGGGTGAGAAGTCTATGTGCATGCGTGAGCGAGAGAGAGCTGGAGCGAGGGAAAGAGCATGTGTGCACACATAAAGGAAAGGGGCAGAGTGTGAGTGCGAGCGCAGATGATGCTGCTCGTGGAAGGAGATGGTGCTGGTTTTGGCGTTCCTTCCTGTGCTACAAGATTTCCCCCACTAAGGTTTGACCTCTGCGTCCTGTCTGTTTGGCACCTCACCTTCTCGGGTAAGAGCTGTTCATATTTTTGCTGCTGGAATCAGATCAGGTTGCTGTAAGCGTTCCTCATTTTTTGTGTTTTGTGTGTGTCGTATGTGCAGAGAGACACAGAGCGACAAAGGGAAGGGAGGAGGGTGGAACAGGCAGAGGATATCATGTGTGTGCTATAAGTAAGGACAAGGAGAAGACAGAGTTGGAGAAGAGGGGAAATAAGACACAAGGCAGAAGCTGCAGACATCGTCTCTTTTTTGGCCAGAACCGGCAACAAAGACAAAAGAGGTAAAGCCTCTGAAGCCGAGACTCAGACGTTCTGCCTTGTTATTCCTCGTTATTCCTCCATGTGCCACTGCGATTGAGGGCGAATAGGATGTCTGTGTCTGGGAAAAAGGAGTTTGACGTGAAGCAGATCCTCAGGCTCCGCTGGCGCTGGTTCAGCCACAGCACTCAAACCTCAGCTGGGAATGGGGGCTATATCCAACAGGAAGGTTTCGACCACCGGGGAACACCGGTCCGGCTGAAGAGTCACTCTCGGGACAGAGGAGGACTTCGCAAGAGCAACAGCCCCGTGCACAGCATTCTGGCTCCGAACCCTGGACCCACGCCGGTTTATGTCAGGCCGGGCAATCAATCATGGCACCAGCAAAACATCATCCAGCACCTCCAAGCTAGCGAGGAGCTTCCCAAGAGCAACTCACCTTGCAGTGCCAGGAAAGAGGAGGCGAAGAGCAGCTATGAGGATGTGAAGAGCAATCCGGAGGATCCCTCTGAAGAGGAAGCCAAAGACAGGTAAAAAATAAATAAAAAAATCAGTGCAGAAATAGAACCGTGCGTGAAAATGTGTGAAGAGGTGCCTGCTGTTGTCAGCTAACACATTCAAGCGGCTAAGTTTTGCCTGTAGGCATAACATACATGCGGTTTTTAGATGAAAATCCTATTTTTGCCCTTCATGCAGTAATGAAAACAGACAGTACGGTGCTGAGAGATGAGCGAGGTGTTATTTTGGCACGAAGTGGATTTACGGTAAGCCCCAGGGAGCGACAGGATTGAGTACAAGTACAGTATTTAACTGTCACTTTATTTGAGCTCATTACGCCAGTGAAATTCTCTCAGAACTGACAGTTTGTTTTATTTTCATTCGCTGTGTTGCCAGTGCTTAGGGCCGCCGCTTACACGTTGGTTTGGTCTTCGGAGAATATAATTTTTCAATCAACTCCACCATTGCAGCTGCCACCACAGCTCACCTGGGAATAGTTCATTCACATGGCATACGGGTTGTAGAAACACAGCTCTGAAATATCCATGGATAAATTATTCATCAAGCAGACATTTCACAAAACACAGAGGAAAACATAGAGGCGTCTGGATTTAGCTGGCAGAATAACACATTCTGTAAGCCGTGAGGTGGTTCGCTCTTCATTTTAGCAGCATGCATTTTCATAACCTGAAGCTGGAATATTTCACGGCTTGTTAATGCATGCATCCGCTGCCTTATAAATGTTACAGAGAGTATACCATTACATCAGAGACCATTGGCGCAAGGGCTATAAATTTGGGAAGGGCAACCGGATGAATTATCTTTAGTGGGGATGATATTTACACATCAGTGCAGTTCGGAGAAAAAAGAACATTTAATTTGCTTGCGCCGATCGATCGAAATTTATGAGATTATAAAGGCCTACTACCTACTTCCACAGATACGTTTCAATTCACATATTAAGTGCTGGATGTTTCGAAGAGAAAGATCTTGTTTTTTTCCACCGAGTAGCTCTGTCTAGTATAATGTCATTGTAGTGTAATGCAGGAAGTAAACATTTTCTCAGATAAGGAAGTGGAGAGACTGACCCACAATAAAAGATGATGTCATGAGAGATAAAAACCAAAACACACTCTTTTCTAAAGAAATGTTTCAACATAAAGTACATAACATACACCTGATCAACAGTTATAGTCTTTTATGCATATAAAGTCCTATTTTATATATAAGTATGACTATAAATTCATCACATGATTTTGACAATATTTACATTAAATTTAAATATTGGTTAAGAATACAATTGTACTTGTTCATTATAGTGTGTCAAGTGACTCAAATATGTAATCAAATCAATATCATGATGTGCTGATTAATTCAACATAATTAATCACAAAGCTGTGAAATGCACCCGAATGAAAATATAAACACAACATTATTTGGAAGCAATAACAGGTTCAAACAGATAACAGATTTAAAAACACATGCTTTTTACATGGGTCAGAGGGCATTAAATGCATTTTTTTTCCTTTAAATTTTTTTTATTGTACAGTATTAATATACTGTAGATGGCCATGGGTTGGTACCCACTGAAGCTCTGCTATATCTCCTGCTAGACACATCTCTCGTGGATATTTACGAGTCTATCAATATTTTAGTGTGGTTTCGGCCTTTTATCTTTAAACAGTATGGTAATAGAATCAATTTAGGTCAAATACAATAAATAAAATGGGGAAATCTGGCAAGATTATTCCTTATTGAGCCATCTTCACGCCAGTCTTATCCGCATTGCTTATCTGCGCAACTCTCAAACATCAAGTTTTGACCCTTTAAAAGCTTATGTTAATTACTTTGCTATGAAAGCTTTCTTTGTGTTAGTCCTCTGCACTGATTGATATGGTCTTGTGAACTTAAGTACCATGACTTCATTCTTCATCTACCATAGAAAATACCTATTTTCAGACTGAAATGGCATTAGCTGCAACATTAAAACAAATTGCAAATGTAATATTATACACTAGAAAATGATAACCCCCTGAAAATGACCTGCTATGTTTTCATGAACACCACAGTGAGGCTATCATGCATTGCGTTATGAATATTTAATCAGAGAATTAGATAAAACAAAAGAGATTTGATCTCTTAAGACTTCCCCATCATGTGCTTTAAATAATACCTCAGAGCCTCTAGGTATACAATGATACATCTGCTGTTACATATGTTTGTTATTCTGTGTTTTTCTTCCCCGTCCTTTTATCACTTTTCATTTAGTATGCGTAAATAAAGCATAAATTTGCCTCACAGGCACAACGTGATGGAAATGAGGCCTTTAATGTGCCTCTAGACTCGGGATTTTGTTGTGCATCTCTGTGTGTGAGTTAATAGTGAGATCAGACCAAGTTCCCAATTGCACGTTTTTACCCAAAAGGCAAAATAATGACTATTCATTATTTATGCATTTTATTTCCCTTTAAGACATTCATCAGTAGGGGAGAGCTAACTGAACAGGAGGTGGTAAAGCATTGATAGAGTTTATACAAATTATCATAAATCAGATCAAGAGAATATGCATGTAAAATTATTAGCATTATTTGTTTTTTGGTCTCATAGGTTGCTATAAAAATAATTTAAACACATAAATGTTCCGTACTTATCTTGGCGTAACGGTTATAGGTTTCATGGCTTAGGTTTCCATTCCCTCTTGTTTGCTGTCCTCTCTACATTTGCACTGCTAATAAAATGATGAAAAGGCTAAGGAAGAGTTATTGACATGCAATGTCTCAAAACAAATGCACAATTATGTTAGCTTTTAAATATATTCCAAATGAATGCATTACTAGAGGAGGTGCCAAACATCTCATGCCTAATAATGTAAGCTATATAAAATGTAAGCTATATTCATCTGATACAACCCTCATAGATTTTATTACCAGTAAAAAGTCAAACCGTGGAACATCAAAATCTTGTGAGGCAGCCAAGGCAGTAATGAATAAAATATTTTAGGAAAGAAATTAATCTGGATTCAGCATGGAAGCCATATCACTATGGGAATTGATGAAAACTGCTGAATACTATGTTTAGAATGTTTCTGTCGATCTTCTGTAATATCGAGGCTGCTGACCTGCTCAGCATAAATAATTCAGAGGGGTTAATGAAATATCTATCTGTTTTAGTATTATTTGTTCAAACAGAAAGCGAGATGAAGAGGCGTGTATAACATATACTGAAATTACAGAGGTCATGGTGATTTTATAATGATGCACAACCAGTAAAATAATGTTAGTGGAGAGCAGACTGGTATCCCAATCAGAACGAAATATTTATTGAACCTAAATGGCTCTATGAATAAAGTTTAGAAACATTAATTTGATGTGTTTTTCATTCAATTTAACATCAAAAACAATATCTTACTAAATCTAACATGTAGAATCCCAGTTACAAACAAATGTTTACTATCGACACTCATTTAAAATAAATTTATATTTCTGTGAAACATTTGTTTCTGATCTTTTCAAAAAACTGAGAGAAATGTTTGATGTCCTACATATCCCTGCAGGCGTAAAGGGCTTAGAGCCCTGTCAGTGATCTGTGTTACCATTTCTTCAATAGTCTAACAAGCTGACAGCATGCTGCCTTGCAAAGGGTCATGGGTGTTTATCTACAACACTGTCATGCGCACATTAATAGTTCATATCAAGCATTCTCATGAAATCACAGTGGAAAATCGTCTATGGATCAATGTTTTTTTTTAAACTAATATAATTTTCTGTATTCTGTATTCTGATGACCATATATATAATGACAGACATGATAACATGTTTGATAAAATGCTAATGACAATTCAGTAGTTTGAATGCATTGTCTTGAATGCACTGCATTGAAAGGTTACGAGTTTAAAACGATTATGTAATAACTTGCTGGAAGTAATTTTGTTGAAGGATTTTATGTAAATCCTTTGTAGTTTCCATGTCTGCACAAAGAACTACATAAAAAAAAAAAAATATATATATATATATATATATATATATATATATATATATATATAGGCCTATATATATATATATATACATAGGATATATATGTATATAAAGGTAATTGCAACTCACAATTTTTTTTGCGAGTTTGCGATTGCGAGTTTATATCTCACAATACTTGACTTAATTGTGACTTAATTTCTCGCAATTCTGACTTTTTTCCTCAGAATTGTAAGATATAAACTTGCAAGTGGGAAAAACAAGCCCTTAAAGGGACGTGATGGAAAAAAATTATTCAATGCGATTTCCCTCGAGAAACTTCGCATTCGCTCGCAAAGAAGTAAAAAGGTTTGCAAGCGAATGCGAAGTTTCCCGGGGGGAACGCAAGGCAGAAGCATTGACATATCATTTTTCCTCCCATCTCATATTTTTTTTTCATCGCCATGTACCTTTAGGGGCTCCGTAGAATTGTGAGATAAAAATACGCAATTGCCTTTTTTTTTTTTTCATGGTGGAAACATACGGAGCTCCAAAAGGACATGGTAAAGAAAAGAAAAAAATACGAGATGCGAGGAAAAATTATATGGCAATGCCTTTTGCGATCTCTTGCAAATGTTTTGCGATCCCCCGATAAACTTTGTTTGCTCACAAAATGTTTGCATTCCCCCGAGAAACTTTGCGTTCCCTCGCAAAGAACACAAAGGTTTCGCAAACGAACGCAAAAGTTTTGTGAGCAAACACAAAGTTTATCGGGGGAACACAAACATTTTGTGAGCGAACGCAAAGTTTCTCAGGGGAACGCAAAACATTTGCCAAATAACGTTTCCTCCCATTTTTTTTAGGCTTAGAGGCTCTAGAAACAGGTTTCCATACAGAACATGACATCAATATTGTACAAAAGTATTTTGTTGAATATATGATTTAAATATTTAGACTAAAAACATCCTATAGTCCTTATGTTAATCTGTCCATGAAATAGTGCACATACTTTTTTTCTATATGTCTATCATAAACACAAATTTACATTTTACAACTTTTAGGCTCTTAAATCCTGAAATTGTCAAAATAATAATAATAAAGTAAAGTCAAGTCACCTTTATTTAAAAAGCACTTTATACAGTACAGATTGTTTAAATGTAGCTTTACAGTGATAACAGCCCAGGTAAATTATGCATTTCGGCTGCATACGACGTGAAGATCATCAATTATTATATTTGTTAATTTCATCTATAAAGCAGTTCTACAAAAAATGATGTCATCTTCCAGCTCAGTTCAGTTCTCATACAACAGCATCAGTAGGCTATAGTCAGATCAATAATAGTGTTGAATATTAAGCATCCCCAAGCAAGCCAGAGCCGACAGTAGCAATATATTCGGCTTGAACAGTCCTTGTAAAAAAATAAAAAAAGAGGGAGAAAAAAAAGACCACCCCTTTCTTTTTGATGAAATGCTGTCTATAAGAGGAATTTTAGCCCTGACCCTTTAATAAGGAAACAGCAGAGACTTGAGTCAGCAGCTGTTAAGTTGAATGATATCTCAATTTCCTCTCAATTGCCTTGGAAAATAATGACACCATCTTGTCCTAGGATGAGTAGAGCTTCATTTCAGGGAGAGATTTATAGTATGTTCATAAAGCATTGGCAGGGCAAGAGACATTGTCCAGGTGGAGGAATAGAAATGTAGTGTTGGAGGGGTGGGGGCATGAAATGTTTGCACAGCAATGCTAGTTTGTTTAAAGTATAAAACACACACTGACGCTTAAACAGATGGAGAATATAACTATTGAACACTATTTTTAACAAACATTGTATTAAAATTGGCTTTTCAAAAGCTTGTTTTACAATCTTTATAAATTAAGACTTTGGCTTGAAGCTTGATTTTGTGCGGGCTTTATTGATTAATCAGTGAATTAAGTTTTTATGTGTTCAAAAGAAAGCATCACACAACAGCCTTGGAAATATCTAAACTTCACAAGGGCTTATTTAACATTTTTAATAAAGGGCAGCAGGAAAAAAGAGAACATTGAAAATTGTTCTTTTCAAAGGGTAGATTGAGACGGCAGCAGACTGTTATTCCAATTGGTGCAAAGCTCAATAGCCTTTATAATTAGTTTCATAATTCACGTTTACATTAAATATCTAAACACAACACCATCTGTCTTACAGTTCATCTAGGCGTAATACACAATGTAAATATTTGTATGTTTAAAACACACTATATGTGTAAAAGTGCCACATACTAACACTCACGTCCCCATTCCGCAGAATGTATTTTGTCTTTCGAAATGCAGCATTAGCATAATTATTGATAATTCAGGTCTTGTTGTCATTTTAAGTCAATACATTAAAGCCAAGCAATAAATTATCCTAACACTGCTGAGTGTTCCACATTCAATCAAATTATCATTCAGCTTTTCAACATGTCTATTAGCCTCAGCATAATTTGTAGATATTCATAATTTGCATTTGCTGAGAATAGGATATTAGAAAAAAAAAAAAAATGCATACTTAGCAAACATCTGGCTTAATTTTTCTTACCGAATATGATGGGGAAAGATTATTTAACAACATAAAGAATTCATGCGTATATTTTAACTAGCCCATTTAAATGTACTTCTTTAAATAATGTATAGAGTGCAGGAAAGCCCCTCTGTCAGAGGACTCCTAATGGCATAAGACTATGACTACTTCTAGCATTTTCTGCACAGCTTTTATAACCCTTGAGGTAAGCACTATTTAACTTGCAGTTGGTTAGCAATTGTGATGAGACACTGCACACTGAAGGGGCAATATAGTGTGAAGATAAAGAAGAAGAAGAAAAAACAAGTGCAATACTTATGATAATAAGAAGAGGTCTGACCTGGAGGTTCTATATCACTTTGAAAAAAACAGGCTTTCATCTTCACACCTGTTCGGCTTCTGAAGGGCTGTGCGTGGTTACGTTTACAAATATCCTCAGTGACTTTATCTTTGTTTTAAAGTGCAGCTCTTGAAAGACAGAAAAAATTACAAACACGTCTGGGGGTGTTGTTTTTATGAATAACTCATTTTATCTCTACAAAAGGGCAATAAATAAAACAATGAATCAAAGTAAAACGTCTTTAATGCACTCCACCATGTTTTAACTACCACATGGCGAGTGTTATAGCACTGAATATGAAGACATACTGATACACTAGGTAATTGTTCCTTCCGTTTCTGCAAGAGGTACGTTTATATGCAATACAATCTAATTAAAGGCCTTGAAGATCTGTGACCTGTATTGCTACTCATAATGTTTTTGTTGTTGTCTCATTAATAATGCATTCACAGAAGTTGTTCACAGAATGTGGATTATTAAAAACCAATTCAGTTAGGCAGTTAACCTTGAGCTTTAAATGCAATGCATCATCATTCGACTGTGTTGACACTAAATAGGTGCGGGAATATTAATTACCATTAACAATAAAAACGGCTTATCTTGGCATTACCCCCTTATTCAAATCATGTATAAAGCCGTATATAGTCTAATGAAAAATACATCCTTTCTCATTTCAGCATACAGGCCTTAACTTTAGGAAAGGAGCCACACCTTTGATCTATTCAGTCAGGATTGAAAGCTGAAAGGACTTGAGTTTTTGACAAGTGGAATTCATATACTGTGGGGATTTTGAGGCAATAAGTTATTTTGATTGCTACAGCAGTAGCAATTTTATGTGTTCATGGTCACAAAGGCCTCAACTGTTCTATTGGCCTACATGACTTTCCTTGTTAAAGGAGTTTGGATGGTTTATAACAACAAATGTGGATAGGGTCATTACATCATTACCACAAAATTAGCAGAACCCATTCAGTAGGTAGGGGAAATAAAGGGAACTCAGACAGCACCATAGTGCCGGCCCAGATCCGGCTCACATCTGGTATGTGTGGAATCCACGTGTACCAGATGTGGGCCGGATCTGGGCCGACACTATGTAGCTGTCTGGGAAGCTGGTAGCAAAATGAACCCTGTCAGGTATCACTTTCAAGGGGACATCTTGCAATAATTATCTCGCGTATTACAAGGCTACTTAAAAAATAGATGGCCTGAAATATCAGCTATGGATATTTTTAATCTATTACATTTGGTAAAATTATTTTCATATCTCAGATTTAGTGGTGTTGGTGTAATGGTAAAATAAATGTTAAGAAAAAAAGTGTTTGAAAATATTAAAAAAATACAAAGGTACAAGACTGTGAAATTAACAGCTTTAATAAGGGAAAAAACTGCATGAAGCATTAAAGCTTAGCAGATAAGACCAGCATCAAATTAAAAACAACGGAGTAATATAAAACTATACGCATTTAAAAATGTTGATTATAAATACAGTATTTATTTTATATATTGATTTAATTGCAAGATATGCATAGATTGAAATATTAAAACATTTTGAGAGTGTAGGGACCAACTTCCCTTTCAACACCAACTTCTTTTTCAACAGGTCACTCGCAGTGCTTCATGGGAGTGGGGCGGGGCTAAAGAGCTCTTTTGAGTTTTTGCTTGTTTTGACTTTCTGATAAATAATTTCCACATTTTTTGTATTTTTTCAACACAAATTCTGCTGTTAAACTCGATTGTTTTAAAACTAAGTTGAAATAATGTGCTGGCGGCTTTAACAGAAGCAAATACTATCAATTAACAACCCCATAGCCCACAGTAAGGCTGTCTTTACATTTTTATAAGTCAAAAAGTTGCAAAATATATTTTTTTACTTCTGGAACCCGACTTGTCTGTTGCACATACACTCCTTCTGTTTGACTCCGTCTGCAAAACGAGACTCGCTTTCTGTCAGAATGAGCCTTTATGCAAAATATAAATACTTGTGTGAATTTCTAACATTTACAGGTAGCCCTAAGTATACAACCGTAAGATATTGTGCGCTGTGGTCGGAAAACCTGTCTCAAACACATTAAACAACAAGTATGGCAAATTGTGTAGGTTTATGAGTTTGTGTGCTTAATCTAAACTCGTGCACTTTTACAGCAGCAGCTCTGTGTCATCTGTGTTCGCAAAAGCTTGTAAGGTGGAAAATCTCT
The DNA here is from genome assembly GCF_949152265.1 of Phoxinus phoxinus. NCBI lineage: Eukaryota > Metazoa > Chordata > Actinopteri > Cypriniformes > Leuciscidae > Phoxinus > Phoxinus phoxinus. The sequence continues at coordinate 16,237,230 of NC_136887.1, forward strand.
TGCAATTGTATTGTTTAAGGCAATATTTTACTCATACTCAATCTGTTTATTTATCCCCATTCTGACAAATAATTTGGACAAAACTCTTTCTGAATGCTGATGGCTGGATATTTATCTCTTAAACGGTCATGTTCTTTGAATGCTGGAATTGAGCAATTGAGCCAAAAGAAAATAGTTCCTTCAGCACAAATCCCGGGGCTTACATGAAAACAGATCCATCTTAAAAATGAGGTTGAGCCCCTATGTACTCACTACACCAGACTTAAAGGACAGTGTGTGAAAATGCTGGAGGAATGAAACCCCAGTTAAGCTGTCTGGGTGATAAAGATGATTTCTACGCACGGCTTTGAGCGAGCACAGATAGCTGTAATCCTCTTTTAGAAGTGAGGTTCATTCATCTTTCTTAGTTTATTGTTATGGCATTGTCTGTTAGACACACACGGCATATTATTAGTATTCTATGAACTGAAGAATTATAGATATGCCAGGTGCTTTAAAAGATATGCAAGGCAGAAAATAAAACACCTTGCAAACATTGGCCTGGTATTTTTTGAACACTGTAGGCTCAAGACTTTTTGAACATAGGCCTACTCAGTATTTTGTCTCAGCATCCGACCGTACCGTTACTTGTAGTATTTGAACCCTTAAATGCATAAATGTTTCGCCAATCATTATTACATATTTGGGTCTTTAGCGACCCGGATCTGTTCTCAAGTAAATGCGTCTCTATAGCACGCAGTGTGTTTATCGTGCAATTTATACGCGAAAATTTGTTTTTACGTGCATATGATACGCAGTTTTTGCATGCATTTGATACGCACTTCATTGCGTGTAAAACACACACCACTAATTCTACCCAAACGTATAATACACACGCACCCCACCCCACCCCACTACTAAATCTACTCTAACCAACCCATGCATATCCTATGCACATAAACACAAATTTTCACGTATAAATTACACGATAAACACACGGCGTTAATTCTATAGTTATGCGCATTTGAATATATGTGAGCAGGTTTGTAATTCCCTACCTTAACATACTTGTCTGGCCTTAAACATTTTTAGACAGAATTGTATCACTTCGGGGTAGATACGTGAAACCGAAATTATCCCGACAACGCTTTATCTGTAGAGTGGTAAGGGGATCCTCCATAGGGAGAGGCTAGTTGGCACTTCAGCACTGCGTTGTCATCGGGTCTAGGCGAAGGTCCTTCGTCAGATCTGGATACAGCCTGGATCCGGCAGGCTGCGGGAAAACCTCGGGATAAACAAAGACACTAAAATGAGCGTAGATGCCATTCTTCTTATGATGTAACAAGTACATCAGGATTTATGAGAAGTCTTCCCAGTTCCGGCTGACCTAATCTATGCAGCCTAATATTATAGAAGTCTATAATGTATTATGTGAATGCTAGGTCAGAGATGTGTCTTTAATCTAGCTTTGAACTGACAGAGTGCATCTGCTTCCCGGACAATGGTAGGAAGACTGTTCCAAAGTTTTGGTGCTAAATAGGAAAAGGATCTACCGCCAGCAGTCGATTTTGACATTCTAACATGGATGGAGCTACCAGTTGTGATAATATAAAACTCTCTGTCCTGAAATTTAAAGTAACAATTACAGAAGATTAAATTAAATACAGTTTGTTACCTTTAGGAGCTTAGAAGGGTTTGAGCAGATGCTTTATTCCAGCGTTTCCCAACAGGGGTGCCCATGGCGAGAGCAGGGTGCCATGTAAAAACTCCTGTCAAACATTTTAAAATTGCTAAAATGTGTAAAAAAAAAAAAAAAAAAAAAAAAAAAATGACCATCATTCTCGGATCGTCGCATGTCTCTAATAACAACAAATAATGCACACAAATTAATAAAAAAATGCAAATGATACGTTTTTGGCGTTGAATTGCCAGCCAGTGACAGCAGAATCAAAGAACAAAGGGAACAGAGCAAATCACTCACTGCTCTTGACTAAATAATGCTTGTAGCTTTTATAAGGATTAATCTATATTTAATTTATAATTTGTGCAGTGAAGACTGTAAAGTGTTTGATAACTTTATTTATTTCTGTGCATTTCCTACCCATGGACAGGGCACAGGTCAATATGACATTTATTATGGGCCTGTGTGAAGGTTGTTTTAAGCTCACTTAAATTAAAAGTTGTTATATTTTTTGGAGCCTGATACATTTTTAAAATGGATAGCTTTCAATTATACTGTAGTGTTGAATTGTGATAATTAATGTTTAAAAAAACCCCAAAAACATTTGAATACATCAGTAGAAGTATTGGTATCAGTGATACTGGCCTTCATTCATAAAAAGATGCCATTAAACAATTATTTAAAATATACTGTCTTTATGTTGTTTCTACATTTATTTTGAGATTAACTGTGAAATTATTACATTATACAATATATTAAAAACAAGCTATTTTGTGCAATTATAACAAAATTATCCCAATATAAAAATACAAATACACTGAGTGAGCCAACATTTAGGTGAGATTTGCAATGGTAATTGAGCAAAGTTATAATTAAAAGCCTTAATTAAATATGTCATCATGTAAAGTGATCTCTCCAGAAGAAATTAATGATTTCCTAAGCTTAAAATGGATTAAAAAAAGAATAATAATATTAAAAATATCTATATGACCGCAGGCCTAATATACGGCGGTTCTTCCCTGTGGTATTGAAAATCGATACATTTCAAGGTGTAGTATCAAAGTATACATAGTATAAAAGTAACATAGTGTTGGGGTGCCACAATTGTTTTTTATTTTCAAAGGGTGCCTTGACTGAAAAAAGGTTGGGAAACACTGCTTTATACCATCATCGCTGTCCTCATCAGAACTCATTTCCCAGTACATTCAGCATCTGGCTCATATATTCGACATCTCAAACATATTCTCAAAACTATAATTTTTTGCTGACAGCTTCTTTATCAAATGCACCATCATTTGACAGTGACACTAATATTTGATTGCGTTCAGTTCTTGCTCTGCAGTAAATCACTGAGCCCTTTCAAGTTTTGCTGATGATATTTCCTATTCTTTTGTTTTCTGTCTGTGGTAACTATGAGTAAAACGTCACTTCATCATTGTGTATCAGACATTACCACCTTGTGGAATAAAGGTGAATTACACTTATTCAGTCATCAAAAATTCAATTACTGCTGTGCAGAAAAATATACTTACACTGTTACACAACTCGGGTCGTTTGAGACCCTATACATTTTGTACACAAAAATAATGGGAAAACAGGCGTTCTTTTATCATTTTCTTTTTCTTGTTATTTTGATTCTAATGAATAGATTGAGGAATACTAAGAAGGTTGATGTCTAACTTTAAAGACCCGAGGTATGCATCTAAGGGTTGAACATGGAGAGAAGATTCAGAAGCTGAATTATAATACATCGTTTACATTAACAATGAAACATCTTGTTCAATGACATTTTGGAAAAGAGAGGCAAATTGCAATATGGATGAAAACCCCACAGACACACAGAACTGGTTCAGTTATTCTTTTTTAAGCAGGAAAGCACTGTTGTGCAGCTTCAATGTTTGCACTGTGCATCACTGAATAACAAAGCACGCTTCAGAAACCAGGAAAGAGACACTGACACGCTGTTCTATGAGGAATAAGATCCTGCCACTTAAAATCGCTTAGGGCTGCTTCAGTATGTTTGCAACCACTAGCAGCTATTTCTTGAAAGGTCAACCGAATACATGCGCAGAACACACGTGGGCAGAGATGCTGACACATATTTCATTATAAGATCCTTGAAAAATCCTTCAAAACTACCTCCTAGCAAAACTCTCATTTGATTGACAGCGACTCTGAGCTGCACCTCTAAAATTGTGAAAGCATGATTATAAATATTTTTGAGCAATTTTTGTTGAGAGCATTGATCAAAACACCTATCAGATATGCAGAGCTAGTGCACTTTAACAAATAGCAGTTTTTAAAGAATAAAACATTCAAAGCAGATGATACTACTGATGATAAGGATCTGTTTTTGAGAGAAGGGGGTGATGTAAAATCTGGTTAAGCACTTTGTGGTGCTCCACTCTGTGTTAGGCTCTTGAAATAGCGTTTGAAGAGCCTGTTGGCAGGCACTTGTCAAGAAACGCTCAGGTAACTGTAACAACTTCCCACTTGTTATTGATCTGGTTGAATGGAGTGATACAGTTCAAGTTCAATAACTGCTCAGATGCTGTACTGATATGGAGATATGATGGGTTATGTAATACACCACAATAGATTCCTATAAATGCCCTCTGAATACAGTACGCAATATATCATATAGCAGTTAAACTACTGAGCTGTTCATTCTTCCTGTTTATAGTGCATAATGATTTAAATTTTACAGCTAGTACTCTAAGACCAGTGTATTATTAACACACACACACAAAAAAACATTAAAAGATAATCATATAAAAACAAGCAACGATAAAACTTCTCAAAAGCAATTCCAATGTTATATTAATACATATAATATGTATGAAACTCCGATATTATTTAGGGGTTACAGAAATGTGGTTTTGTTTGCTATACATCATTTTCCAGCTGCATTGTGGCTCTTAAAGACCCTTTATATAAAAAGCCAATTTCACAAGCAGAAAGAAAACATTTTCAGTAAATTTACAACCTTTCAGAAAGTGATACAGAAGCAATTTGGTTCTCCGATATTGGTAGACATAAAAGTCCTCTCAGCATTCCTTTGAGCAAAAGCAATGCATCTAGGTTTTTACAGCCCCTCTTATGTTGGCTTATTTCTTATTCAGTACACCCAGCTCTGTGCCAAAATGTAGTTATAATGTCATGGAGATAAATTACCCATCTATTTAGCATAAAAAACAACCCTATAATGACCAGAAGGAGTCTGGGACTGGTAGCCTTTGCTGTCTACACAATATAAACACGCTAATATTAAAGTTTTAATGCCGTGCAGCTGCAAACGTGTCCCTTTTAATTCATAAAAACATCTTGGCATAATGCAAAGAATTTGATGTACATTTATTGTCTTCTTTAACACTTGATTGTCTTATGCAACACCAGCAGCTGCTGGTTTTAAAACCAATAATCGAAGCACCACACATATTTCATCTGAACACTTAAACTGTTTCTCCCGTGGTCTGTTCAACTAAAGTACCATTATCTCAAAACAGAATAAAAGGGAAGCATGGAAACGTACAATATATTTCAAGCAAACCCACTTTTTGGATGCTCTGCAATAGCCTAAAGTATATGTGAAATAACAAGCTATTTGATAGGATCCGTCAGCCAGACAGCATGAGTTTGGCTTTGCATGCTGCATTAGATCAGAGCAACCCCAGGACAATTCTTAATGTTTAGAAGTCAACCCCCCTCCGCTTGTAAATATCAGTGTGATCACCTACCCCTGACAGCTGACCAGAGAGATAAAGATAATGTATTCCGTATGAGAGTCACCTTGCTCATCAAGCCAACTCATGTCAAGCCAGCTCCATCTTTTTAAATGGGCCAACTGACTGCTTATCACAGGTATTCTGCTATAAAGTGAGAATAGAAGTGTGTCTCTGGAATTAATGTGATATATATGGCAGTATGTTTAAAAACGAGCTCATATGATGGAGCATGTCTGCCTTCAAAGTCGAGGACACAAGGGTGAAATTCTGCTTCATGCTTTACGCCTCTAAGGACGGAGTCACAGTTCACAAAACCATTGATCCCAGCTTTCACTGGGATTTACTTTGTAATTAAAACTTTTACGAGATCATAACGTTTCATCAGGTGCTTAATATTCATTCCCAACTTTATTGTTTTGCGACTCTTGTTAAAGATGAAATGGACAACAGGACGTGCAGTTATTAAAAATATCATAATTAATACTTTGTTTTTGTTATGCAAATCTCGGTTGACTGCGGCTAATATAACCAATCATGCAAAGCAATCCATAATTGCAGAGATTTTGAAAATTCCTTTTTTTTTTATGGCATATAATTACAGAAAAGTAATCAAAATGCATACTGTGCGTCCCTACGGCAGCTAGACTTTTTTGAACAGTGTTGTGGACTGGTTAAATGTCAGCCACGGATTTGTTCCGTGAAGGACAGCAAAATGAAGGCTTTAGATTGTTTGCTGTGAGTCAGAGGGATTATTCAGATGCAGCACAATGGCTTGTAATCTACCGGTCCGCAGGGAGAGCAGCTCAGAATTTACATTATCAAGGCTCTATGAAGAGACCAGATCCCCGCAAAGTCCCGTGCATCCAAAAGAATAAATAAAAACAGTAAAGTTTGTGCAAATGGTAATCTGCCCCTTTGGAAAACTCTGGCTTTCAATCCACTTATTTACGGAGTTTAGCTCTAATGGTTTCAATTTTAGCTCTGACAAGTGTGAAGGAAGATATGTATAGAATCACTAATGTCCAATTGGAAGAAAAAAGAGCATTGTTATGACTTCCGCACAGTGTATAATTCACGCATACAAAAACGGCATCATCCAACATGATGAGAGTCATTGGCAGAGCTTGTTTTTGTGGGTGCAAATAAAAAGCCATCAAATAGTCTAATATTATGAAGGTAAAATCGGCCATTGCTATCATTCTTTGATATGCGTTTCTTTCATTATGACATTAACAGCATGTGTGCTGCAGAGAAAATTGATGGAAAATGGCACAAAATTGTTCATGACATACTTATTAGGTTTGCTCAAGCTAACTGCTTTTCCAAGTAATATTACAAATGTATATTCAAAAACCTTGCCAGATTAGTATGTCATGGTTTCTAACGTCAGAGTCAAATAACCCTTAAATCTGCATGTCCAAATAATACTTTGCCATACACACATTTCAGGAATATGTCCACCCAAACGATAGTTATAGAAACAGTTGCCCCCAAAATGAAAATTCTATCATTGTTTAATCACCCTCATGTCATTCCATAGCAACCAAGCGTGTACAATGGGGCATTTAACTCTAAAAGCGAAATCTCAATGGCTGATGTCAATTTCTGACAACGTGATTCGTTCAGATGCATCACGTGACGTGCTCTGACGTGTGTTTTTGACTGTTTTTGACATGGGTTCTGCTCAGTTGAAGGCCATAAATGATGTGTTATAAGTTTTGATGTGTTTTAGGTGGTTTGTATTGTTGTTGCTAATGATTTGATAAGATATTGTGTCTGTAAAAATAGTTGTTTCCACTAAAAAAAAAATAAGAATTTTTACATTACAAATCTTTAATGCCATTTTCTCAAAATGAGTTTTTTTGTCATTCTCCAGTACAAACATCTAAGTAGCACCAAACTTTCCAGTTATACACTTAGCAGTATTCTGATGATATTTTCAGAGGGATTTGTTAATAAATCATTCCTGGCCTGATTTATGTGACATTTTAATCAAACAAATATGGTGAAAATAATTTTTTTTTAAAGCTATGGACAGTATATTTTGATTTCCTATGACTAGGTAATGAAAGCATATATCCTGAAATCCCTCTGCATTTTTTTTTTCATCCTGTGTGTAAACAAAATGAAAAAAGAATTTTGCACCTGGCTTTATCATATGTTCAGATCTATCTACCTAAAATATATGCACAATCGCGCATATTTATTGAGATGATAATTTATTGAGATTTTTTACTTGTCTGTGGAACACAAGAAAGAAAAGTTTAAGGGGTCAAAAACAAACATTCATTTTGTATGGACCAAAGAAGGGAAGTCATACAGGTTTGTATCATATGATGTAAGTAAATGATGACAGAAATGCCATTTTTCTCTTTGATCTAAACAACTAACAGCTATTAGAGTTGGAAGAGTGTTCTATAAACACTGAAATGCACATGTCCGTGACTCATGCTTTACCGCAATCCAAACACATTTTCTCCAACATGACCTGTCAGTCAGTGTAACTTTGTGGAACCTCAGAACTGACGGGTCAATTGAGGGGAAAACAAAGTCACAGGTGGACACAGCAGCTTGTGCAGGTGTTAAGTTTTTCCTGTCACCCGCGTAGATCAAATAGCCATATCAAACTGACAGAAGTGCACATCGCTCGGTCTCAGCTCAACTCCGATCTTCCTCTTTCCCACAGGTTGGCTTTGAACAGTATATCTAGGATGAGCTCCAACTGCTCAGATGAGTTTTTCCAGGCCACAAACCATGCGGAACAGACCTTTCGAAAGATGGAGACCTATCTTCAGCACAAGCAGCTGTGTGATGTACTTTTGATAGCTGGAGATCACAAGATCCCTGCACACAGGTGAGTCTCCACCGAATCAAGGCGTTTCAAATGTCCTACTTTCACTGCAAAAACAGACAGATGAACCGGACATAAGGGAACGCTGCTTAAAATTCAGTGCAATACTTCTCTAGAAATCAACTGAAAAGAGATTGAATTTACATTCATCTTTCTTAGACAAAATCAAACTATTAGTACGGCTACTTAAAACAACTAAATGCTAGTCATAAAGATTGCGTTTAACTCTTACCTGTAGTTAACATTAGAGGAATAGTTCACCGTAACAGACTCCAAAAATATGACATTATTCTTCACAACACAAAAGGAGAAACATTAAAGAGCTGTACTGGTTTTTTTTTATGCTATAAATGTGAACTGGAGCTTTCAAGTTTCAAGAAGGCTGCACAAGCACCATAACATTTTTTATTATGATTCATGTACTATATATAGTCCTCTGAAGTCATATGTCTGAAGTCTTCGTGTAAGGAAATAAAATAAAAAATAATTCACACAAAAAGGAAAATTCTATCATTTACTCACCCTAATGTGGTTCCAAACCCAAAAGTCGTCCATTCTTCTTCAGAACATAAATGAAGCCTCATTGGTCCTTATGCATCAAACAAGTATAGGCTACTACTGAGCTTTTGTACTTTTTAATGAGGAAGTTTTGTTGGAAGATGAATGTGTCAACAATTAATACTCTAATAAGACTTAGTTGACATTTACTTGCAAAGTCACTTACTAGAATGTCTAAAGTGGACCATCAAAATAAAGTGTAACCTCACGTCCAAGTACAGAAATGTACAGACTGGTTTTGTGAAGCAATCTGTCATGTAACGGATATAATTCTCTCATGAACGTGTTAAAGGATTAGTTCACTTTTAAAATGAAAATTCTGTCATCATATACTCACCCTTAAGTTGTTTCAAAACTGTATGAATTTCTTTCCTCTGCTGAACACAAAGGAAGATATTTAGAAGAATGTCAGTAACCAGACAGTTTTTGGTTCCCAATGACTGCCATAGTATATTTTTTTCCTACTATGGAAGTCATTGGGAACCAAAAACTGTCTGGTTACTGACATTCTTCTAAATATCTTCCTTTGTGTTCAGCAGAGGAAAGAAATTCATACAGGTTTGAAACAACTTAAGGGTGACTATATGATGACAGAATTTTCACTTTAAAAGTGAACTAATCCTTTAAGGAGCTCTGGGGTGCAGGGTGTGCAAGATTTTCAGTGAATAATATTTTTTACAATATTCTTACACAAAGATACAGTATGCCTTCAAAAAACTTGAAATATATCACACAACGAAACTTTATGGCGCTTCTGCATTCTTTTTGAAGCTTGAAAGATGGAGGGTAATTCGTTGTAATTTCATGGAAAATTACAATGAGTACCTTGATCAAAATTCTGAAAAACTCATGGGTTTGCAACAACATAAATTAAGATAAAAATGATAACACAATTTTCATTTTGTGTTCACTGTTCTTTTAAGGACAGATATGCAAATAGTAGCGTCAAGAAGTGTCAAAACTGTGCTGCATGCTCCATTTCAAACTACAGAGCGTGTTGAACTTTCTTCAAGGACTCTAAAACAGTGTTTATTTAAAGAAATCTCTCGGCCGCTGCTGAGTGTTTTGATGCTATTCTGTTGGAAAAATCTCTGTAGCCAAAGCTCTGCTGCATGTCCCAGTTTGACACTGAGCTCAATCAACATCATCCCAGAGCCGCATGAAACAACCTGGTGAAAATAGCTGCTCACACAGCACTGAGATAAATCTTTTTGTACGGGAGGAATTTTCTACGAAGACGACTCCGGAGAAGTTGTTTGAGTTCATCGTGAAGTATGCGGTTGCATGTATAAACATTTTTCGCAATTGTTTGCAGACTTGTCCTGAGTGCAGTTTCAGACTACTTTGCTGCCATGTTCACAAACGATGTGAGGGAGGCAAAACAAGAGGAAATTAAAATGGAGGGTGTTGATCCTGAGGCGCTGAAAGCACTGGTTCATTTTGCTTATACTGGTGAGTATCTACATTCCACTTGTGGACTTCTTACGTGCACTAGTAGTAGTACATAGCAGAAGTGTGGCATCCACAAACAGGTCAATTTTTTTTCGTTGATGCCAGTGGGCAAAACACTAATTTACAGACACAAACGAACTGTTTAACATATTGCACCAGTTAAACATAGCATTTTATTCCCAGAATAATTCTGAAAAGTTTCCTGCATATTTTAGTCTTTTCTCTAAATTTACAGGAGTCCTGGAGCTAAAAGAGGAGACAATTGAAAGTCTTTTAGCTGCTGCTTGCCTCCTTCAGCTCTCACAAGTTATTCAGGTCTGCTGCAACTTTCTGATGAAACAACTGCACCCATCCAACTGCCTGGGGATCCGTTCGTTTGCTGATGCACAGGGATGCATGGATCTTTTGAATGTCGCTCACATCTACACTATGGTAGGACCTGGCATACAAAGTAGCTTGTCTAGGATAAATTATAAATTATCTATAAATAGCGCTAACATTTGTCCTGACTGCTAGTTGCTGACCTTTTACAGTAATGTTCACAGTAGTAATTGTAGAATTACAGTTAAATAACGCCCGTATACTGTCACAGTGAATGGGAGTTGAATGATTTTGATGGTTGTAGAATCCCAATGATTATCTGTGTCTGCATTACAGTAAGCTCATGCATATTTACAGATTAACTAGTATAATGTCTAGAGTACAAGCTGGCGATGTTCCCAGCATGCACTCTGGCATGAATAAATTATGCGGTTTCATTGTTTTACTATTTGCCGGTTTCTATTACGGTTGCGTTTGATTTATTTTGTAATGTACAGATGCATTTAAATTTAGGCTTGTTGATGGTCAGAATAAGTGATTTTTAGTATGAATATCACATACTAAAGGATCACTAGAGATAACAAGCATCTGGGGAATATTCATATGAGATATCAACATTTAGCATACAAAACACAATAATCCTGACAATAAACAAGCATTATTTTACCAAAAAGGAAAGCACCCCCCCACCTCAATTGTAAAAAGATTATGAATTATTTCTGTACTATAACACACAATGTTTCCACATACAGTGTAGGGAAATAAAGATACTATATTGTAAGTTAAATGTAATTAAAGTGACAAAGGTCTAAAATCCCAGCCAAAAGAAAAACTAAACCCTAATGATTTCAAAAGAAAATGAAAGATGCTTACCCAATTATCTTAAATTATATTGCAATATTTATTCATCTGTTTTTTTTGTATTAGAGTACGATTCTAGACATAGTATTTTCATGTAAGAAACTACTGCTAAAGTAAAATGACATACTCAAAAGGAGAAATGTATCCCAGAATATCAGCTCTTTTCCATACAAAGAAAGTTAAATAGTTATCAGAACTGTCAATCAATTATTTTAAGGCTAGATTTTGAGTAAATTACAGATTGAAATATACAGTATTGACTTCAGAGTACATGTAGTGCATGTTTTTTGTAGCAATCCCCCCCCCCCCCCCCCTGCTTGACCACTCTAGTTTTCATTGTATGGAAGATAGCAGCAAGAACATTCTTCTCAACGTCCCCTTTTGTGTTCCATTGACCAAACTAAATTCATAAAGGTTTGAAGCAACATTAGGGTGGCAGAATTTTCATTTTGAGGTAAACTTTAAAAATGAAATCTTGTACCTGTCAACTTCTTTCCTGCATATTGAAAAACAGGAAATACCACAACTTTTAAAACCTAGTCACTGACATAGAGAATTCCAAGCATAAAATTAGTTGATGTGACATTTTGTATCTCAGCATGCGGTCAGTTTAAAGGGATGTGCAGAGCTCTTTGATGTGTGAGAAATATAGCAAAAGCAGCTTTGGTTAAATAATGCCAATACATTAAGTATTCTCAGGAGCCCAAGGATCCACAGAGCACATTTGCTTGATGGGCATTTCTCTGCCCAAGTGCGGAAACAACTTAGGAAGATAGCCGTTATCTCCTGAAGGACATCTGCACAGGCTGTTTACAAAGGGCTTTCCAGAGCAGAGAGGTTAATCTAATCAGAGAACACAAGCAGAAAATTTCCTGTTCCATCGCTTCGGTAATGAACACAGCGTTAAACAGAGCTTCCTGGTTTGCTTGCTGTGGTGTTCAGATTATAACGTTATTTTTTGATAAGCTTGTTTTTCCTCGTTTCTGTCTCATCCTGACATTACATCTTTTTTTTTGTGTGTATGTGAGAAGCTGCAGTCTTACATGTGTCAATGTCTCAGTTCAAGACATCTATGGCCTGTAGCATGCTGGAAGTCAATGTATTTTCTTTTGAATGTAAAAGGGAGATTCGTTTGCAGTCACAAAAGGAAAAGCATGTGCAGAATAAAGCAACTGAGACAATACTTAGATAAATGACTGACAACACAAACACCGCTCTAGGTCAAATTTCCCCTCATGAATACATTAGATTTGGTGCAACCCATTAAATTCTCACATCCTCCCTTACAATTTAATCCAGTTAGATCTTACGGAGCCTTGTGCCTCTCACACTAATATTGCTGCAGGACCTGTTACTTGCTGTTCAGTTTAATGCCCTTGCCTAAAATATATGCCCTGAGAGGCCTTTAAATGAATGTTTGCAGTGAAACAGAATTAATGTATTCAATTAATTGCCAGGGTGCTTGTGATGGTAATTGCGAATAATGAATCTATATCAATGTCACCAGAAGAAGTAGAGTTTAAATCTATATTGAGGAGGGGCTGAAAATCAATGCATGGTACTCATTTAATTATGTGTGTCTGAGCTAAGCTCCGAGAGCCCAGGCACGGCTTTAGCAGAGATGATGCTGTTTAGATCTGATTAATGATCAATAGGATGTTTACTACCCTTATTTGCAACAGAATCAATGGGGATTACTTCTGATGCACAAAGGAGACTCTGGAAGTGCCATAAGTAATGAACAAGCTTGTTAGAGAGATTTCCGGCATTCCTCTTTACTTGCTACAAGTTGAACCTTGCAAAATGGTTTTATCAGAGAGCAACTCGGATGTCCTTGTGGACGCATTGGAGCAGATCATTATATCGCTGATACGACATATTTTTAAACATTTATTAGATTCTCAAAAATGCATTATTTAAAACAAGATGTTATATTTTGGGTCAGTGCCATCCACTTGTTAAGTTCTGACATATTGAATACTCTTTCAGGTCCAAACCTCTACACCGTTTCAAGTGAAAATACTATCTTAATAGTATGTGAGCGTTGATCCTTCATATCACTATTTTAAACGAAGCTTTAAAAAAAATTTAAAAATCATGCTATGCACTACACTCTCCAGGCTCACAAACTCCAATTTTTTTTATGATTCCTGAATTTTTTTTTATCACTGAGATTACAGTATAGGGATTACACTTTATTTCGATAATCCACTTTAGACATTCTACTCATTTTGTAACTATGTCAGACAACTCTCAGTAATTTGCAACAACATGTCAACTAACTCTCATTAGAGACTCCTAGGTTATAGTTTTAGGGTTAGTAGAATAAGTTGACGTGTAATTGCAAAGTTACTTGTAGTCAGTCGAATTTCTATTGGGGGACCATCAAAATAAAGTGTTAGCAGACATTAAAGGGGACCTATTATGCCCCTTTTTAAAAATATGTAATATAAGTCCCAAGTGTCCCCAGAATGTGTCTGTGAAGTTTGAGCTCAAAATACCCCACAGGTAATTTATTATACGATGTTGTTCCATTTTTGAGTGGAAAGAAAAACATGCTGTTTTCGTGCATGTATCTTTAAATGCAAATGAGCTGCTGCTCCCCAGCCCACTGTCCAGAAGAGGGCGGACACACATTCATGTTCAAACACCATGTCAAATTTAATTTTACACAATAGGTCCCCTTTAAGCAGACAGTCTAACACACCGATAGTAGAATGTTTAAAGTGCACTATCGAGGAAAAAAAAAGGGTCACCCGGTATGGAGATAAAGATTAGGATAGTGAGTAGTTGGTAGTACTACAGCACATAAGTGTATGTATGTTTGCGATTGGAATCTGAAGAAGTGTTTGAATAAGTGGTCACTTGTAAGACTTAACAACTGGATTGCTGCATTAGACACAGCGAGAAAACATTTAAATATTTACAATCATAAAATATAACTAATATTTTAAACAGGCCTAAATAAATATATTTTGGAATTGTACATGTAGTTCAGGACTTGCAATTAATGTCTCATTGCATTTATCAATGTCTCACTTATTTATAATATAAGCAAATCCATTTGCTTAATATTTCAGGAACACTTTCTAGAGGTCATTCAGAATCAGGAGTTCCTCCTGCTACCCACAATGGAAATTGTCAAGCTTTTGGCCAGTGATGAAATCAATGTTCCAGATGAAGAAACGATTTTTCAAGCACTGATGATGTGGGTTCGCTATGATGTGCAGCCCCGGCAGCAGGATCTAGGAGTGTTACTGGCGTATATTCGACTCCCCCTTTTACCGCCACAGGTTTGCCAACAACATGCATATGAGACTATTGTTCGTTTCATACAATTGAATGTAATACCTAAAACCTACCCTAATCTAATATTTAAATGCTATTCTTCAACATTCCACTGTTTAGTCCCTTTTTCTGTTGAATGTTAATGCACAATTTTCTTGATTTAGCTTCTTGCTGATCTGGAAAACAATAAGATGTTTTCAGAAGACTTGGAATGCCAGAAGCTCCTGATGGAAGCCATGAAGTACCATCTTTTACCAGAGCGCCGTCCCATGCTACAGAGCCCAAGAACCAAACCACGTAAATCCACTGTTGGATCGCTCTACGCTGTTGGAGGGATGGACGCCTCTAAAGGTGGACCATTATTTAGCTCTTTCCTGACTTTTTCTTATAGCAGTACCTCTCATTGCCATAACATAGATTTTTTTTTGTAAGTCATTATCTATTTGATGTTGTCTCTGAGAGACTTTTTGTCGCTGACAGCTATTGGCAGTGCAGCATGCAATGAACTAAGAGTCTGTCTACATTTAGGGTCTACAACAATCGAGAAGTATGACCTTCGCACAAACAAATGGATCCAGGTTGGCATCATGAATGGGCGAAGACTTCAGTTCGGCGTGGCAGTGATCGACAACAAACTCTATGTGGTTGGAGGAAGGGATGGACTCAAGACCTCTAACATGGTGGAGTGCTACAATCCAATCACTAAAGTGTGGTCCACCATGCCTCCAATGTCAACCCACAGACACGGATTAGGTGCGTTCATTGAATGCTTCAGATATTTGTGTAATCTTATTACACATCATGTTCATATATTAATAACTGTTACACAGTAATGTTCACTATCTGCTTCCAATCCGGTCACACTAAATGCGTCTCTATAGCACGCTTTGGGTTTATCACGCAATTTATACGCGAAAATGAGTTTTTACGTGCATAGGCACGCATGTGTAGGTTTAGGGTAGGTTTAGTAGTGGTGTGGGGTGCGTGTGTATTATACATTTGGTTAGGATTAGTGGTGTGGGGTGCGTGTGTATTAAGTGCATATCAAATGTTAGCGATCATATGCACGTAAAACTCATTTTCGCGTATAAATTGCACGATAAACACAATGCGTGCTATAGAGCCCTGTTATTGACAAGGTATGAAAATAGTCAGAACTTTTAGACAAAAAACAAAAATTGCTTTTGTTTTTGTTGAGTATCATTTGATACATCAGGCTTTTATGGCTCATATATTATGATAAATGAGAATATGAATCTCACATTTGAGGAGGCAAAACAATTTGGTCCAGTTGCAATACAGGATGAAATACTGATAGCTTGTAATGTAAATCAATGAGATCTTTATAACAGTAAAGAAAACTTCTTTCATAAAATTTATCTAAATATCAGTTATTTAGATACATATCTGTATCTCCCAATAATGTCTTAGTAAGATGATATTTAAATGTATAGTTTTATGATCAAAGCTTTGTAGTTTTTAGGGTGGGGGAAACAACATTTAAACATAACTTCTGTAAAGAGAACAGAAACGACCTCACATTTATTGTAATTTTTTAGGCTTTGCTCATGAATATTAATGAAGCTAGTTCACCCGGTAGGTCTAACTTATTAACTGAAAGGAATACATTGCTAATCAGCTGTTAAAGAAAAATAAATATTACTATTCTGAGAGCATAGTTAATAAATTAATATTTATTAATTTATCAAGCCAATTTGCTTTAATTTCCATATAAGGGTCCATTAGGGAGTCATTTGTAGAGAAGACAAGTAACACTGAACTTGAACCTGTTATATTGGACAACGTTTTCTGTTGGATAAAAATAAACACCTCCACTCAAGTCTGGTTTAGTGATTGGTGATTTTGAAACACAGCTCCATGAAGATTACATTGAATATATTTCACTTTCAAGAAAACATTTGCAATTAGTTTGCAAAAGGTAGTATTAAAGCCTACATGTTTTGGCGGTTATTTTTGCATTTACAACATCTTGACCAGCAGGTGTTACCAGCATACGGTGCTCTTTAACATATTTAGTACAGATGCAAAAAAACAAAAACATTTTATTTCCAGTATTAGTGCTGGCTTACTTGACATTGAATCTTACTCGTGAGAGTTGATAATTTAAGCACCAAATACACAAACCTAAATTGACAATTGAAATTAGAAAATTAAATGGAGGTGTTATAAGATAAAAGCAAGCCTTATTGCTGCTCACCTATTTCAATAAGGTGGGACATAATAGAAATTGTGGCTTTAACACCCATGCCTCAGGAAATAACTATAAAAATAAACTGGGTGGTCACACATCAAAACAACCGTGTAAATTAATAAAGGCAATCTGGGCTGCCCATAAAAATGTATATAAAAAATATGGCAGGTAATTTAAACTCGTAGAGGAGAAAATGCATTGTACAATAATCCCATAAAACCGACACTCAAAGGTTGCTCATTGAGGTCTATAAAGTGCACTGCAATATCAGAACCAAAATGTCGGTCAAGAGACGATTTATATGTCAAGCCCCCAAAAGCGACAGCCAGAGATTTATAATAGAAACATGAGGGACCTTTTCTGTAAAGGGAGCAGCGAGATGCACCATGAATACTTAATGCTTACCACAGCGTCTCAGGGCTCTCGTCCTCAGAGTCAGACCGGAAGAATGTCTTTAGCTACTGATGAAGTGCTCCTATGGAAATTAAATCCATAGTATTGCCATTTGAATTTTGCCATTTGCCAGTTTCACTACAATACAAAGACTAAGACAATTAATATTGGATTGTGCATTTGTCGAATGTATGCCGTGTACCACCAAAAGCTGAGCCCAGAGTCTTTCTCTTTACTTGTTTTATTATTTATTTCTTCAAAAAGGAATTGCTGTGCTGGAGGGGCCCATGTATGCAGTGGGAGGCCATGACGGATGGAGCTATTTGAACACAGTAGAAAGGTGGGACCCCCAGGCGAGGCAGTGGAATTATGTGGCCAGTATGTCCACCCCGCGCAGCACTGTCGGAGTCACTGCTCTCAATGGAAAGTAAGGAATTCATTTGTTCTTATTTTCTTTTGTGGGATTGTTGCGCTACCATACAATTTCAAAAATTATTCACTCAAAAAGAGAGAAGTGAAAAAAAACAACAACTTTTCTCAGCATATGTGCAGTGTGCTGTGGCTGATCGCTTTCCTCCATGGATTCTCCTCATGATGAGGTCTGAATTAGGTTCTGTATCCAATACACTGCGTAACCTTGCACAGCCAGACGGGAGTTAATAGGCTCTGAGACCAAAGCATCTCTAGTGTCTTTTACATTAAAGTCACTTGAGTGGCAGGCGAGCTGCTGTTAGCTTTATCCAAAAAAAACAGAGGCTGGTTTTGAATCTAGCAGAACATTGACTGATGACTATGACCAGGTCAAAAACAAAACCTTCAAGCCTACCTCTAGAGCCCACTGTCCTACTTTTCAAAGTGATTAATTGATCAGTCTTTTCAACAGAACATCTTTTCGAATCTCTGTAGGACAGGGGTTGTTAGTCTCTTCTGACCAAGGGATCCCTCGCCAAAACTCTCTCTCTGCAAAACCCAAGGTCTCGAAATTATTAGTAACATTGTAAAAGGCCTCAGTAAGGTCTCTAAGGTCATCCAGCCAGACACTGCTAAATGTTCTGCAGGTTTGGCTAAAATTTAGAGATGATATTTTGTCATTGCTACACCACAACTTTGGAAAAGCCTACTTATAAGCAAAGCTCTAAAAAGATCTATTTTCTCTGGCTTTAGTGTACAACACCTTGGTCAGCGATCTTTGTTTTCAATTATGCTATATAAATAAAGTGTACATTGACAATATAATATCCTTCATTGAAAAACATTAGTATTTTTTGCTAAACCTAGTTTCTTAATACCTTGGTCATGTCCAAGGTTTCTTTGATGTGTTTCTCCAAAAGTGAGAGAGGTTAAAAGAGAGAGGCTTTATTTTATTTAGGGTTTTTATGCCTATATAAAATCAATAATATAAAATAGAAAATGTTGTTTTATATGACCATAAACTTTAACCACAATATTTAGGAATTTTTACATTTCACAAAGTAATCCACAGAACCTTGAAAGAAGTTCACAAATCCTCTTCTGAAATATACCACTTAGGCTATCTCAAATATTTATTTTTATCAGTGTAATTCTCAGTATTTTCGGGAAAGTGAGTTTGAAAAAGAAAAATACAAATTTCTTTCATATTTCACTTAAAGTTAACCTGTGCTTTGGTCTTACTGTGCTCATTTAAACCATGCAATTATTGCTTGTAATATATATATATATATATATATATATATATATATATATATATATATATATATATATGGAAGTTGCTACTGATTTTACTAATGTATTGTGATGTGTGACTAAAACTCCAGGACTTTTTTTTAGATGGTTGTATATGAATGTGGTTGGTTTAAACTTTATCTGCAGTGCAGCCTTGTGATATGCTCACTTGATGTATGTGACATATGCAAAATATTACTGTACTTCAATTTCTGTTTCAGGGGGCAAATAAAACCGCTTAATAAAAAAGATAATTTCTGACTGTGGTGATGCAGGAGGGCAGTAGTCTGGAATTAATTGTAAACTCACATTCAGGGCTTCAGTTCACTCAGCAGCCACCTTGGCAATGGCCCCTAGCAGCTATTTTCTATCTAATAGGTATACAAGTACAGGTCATGTCTGCTTTAAAGTTACCATGAATCAAAACTGACATTTCTTCAGCCACAAACAGCAACAATGGCAAACCACAATGATCACATCAATTCCTGATGGACAAAATCAAGTCCCACCCTACATTCTTTTTTGAGAAGCCGTTTGACATGGATATACGTCACACTAGGGAAGAAAAGACCACAACAACTTCAGTTTCATGCTGACTTTAATGAGAAAACATTTTCTTTGTTCCTGTTTTATTAATATATGTTTCGACATTATGCCAAATAACCAATAAAATGTGGGAAAATGTTATTGTAAGTATTTTAAGGTTGGTCTAGTAAAGGTATTTTCCCGCTTGCAAAAAAATCTAAGTCATTGAGCATCCTGTTTCACT
Source organism: Phoxinus phoxinus (assembly GCF_949152265.1). Lineage (NCBI taxonomy): Eukaryota > Metazoa > Chordata > Actinopteri > Cypriniformes > Leuciscidae > Phoxinus > Phoxinus phoxinus. The sequence goes on from NC_136887.1 coordinate 16,257,024, forward strand.
CTGAAATACTTCACATTAGTAAAGTAAAATAAGCTGCAAATGTTTTTTTTTTGTCTTTATATATTTACAGGTTGTTTGCTGTCGGTGGTCGTGATGGAAGCTCCTGTCTGCGATCAATGGAATGTTTTGATCCCCACACCAATAAATGGAGCATGTGTGCACCGATGTCAAAGAGGAGGGGAGGAGTGGGTGTGGCCACATATAACAGTTTCTTGTATGCAGTCGGAGGACATGATGCACCAGCTTCAAGCCATTGTTCTCGTCTGTCTGATTGTGTGGAGAGGTAAGCTACAATGACACAACATCTGGGAAGAAAGAAACCCAACACCTAATTATCTTCATGATAATGACAACAACAGCCCACAAAAGCAGGTTGTGAGTCTCGGCAGATAGTTACGGGTGCCAAGTACTATAATTTGCACATTTATTTGCAAATCTGGACACACCTTACTTCATTGTGAAATCACTGTTACCTTGTTATTGAGGAATGTGGTTGGAAGCCACAGTAGTTCAGTACTCTGGTGTCAAACGCCTCCTGCTGGTGATGATTTGAACTACAGCCTATACCAATGTGAAATAAACCTTGTTAACATTATCAAATGTGAAATCAAATGGTGAAACAGTTGAGGAAAAAAGGCTCAGGTCTAAAAGCAAATAATTTTGGAGCCAATTTAGAAGTAAATAACTGAAATAAGTAGCTAAAATACAATAAAATGTACATTAAAAGACATGAATTAAGGCCATCTTACTTTAACGCATTACTCTACATGTTGAAAGCACAATAGATTTCATTGTTAGAGATGATAATCATAGTCCTTATGCTTTCAAAGGCCTCCACTGTCTAGATTACAGACTTAATGCTGTTTACATGCTCTGTGTAATTATCTCTCTTTTTTTTCAGTGGCTTATATTGAAAGTACTAGCATTGTTTTTCTATTGTGTTGTATTTCGCCTCATATTTTCTGTACTGCATTCCCAGGTATGACCCCAAAACAGACACATGGACCACAGTGTCCTCCCTGAGCGTCCCCCGGGATGCAGTGGGGGTGTGTTTGCTGGGAGACAGGTTATATGCGGTCGGAGGCTACGATGGTCAGACCTACTTAAACAGTGTTGAGTCCTATGATGCACAGAACAATGAATGGACTGAGGTGGGTGCATTGAGTCAATGTTTAAATCAGGCTGTTATTTTACTCACAATTTATACCTGATTCATATTTTAGAGCTGATCATAACTGCAAAAATATATTCGTTGTAAAAAATAATCAAGGAGTTATAAGATTTTGTTAAAAATCTTAAAAAACACGATGCCTCCTATGCGATTAGCCTCGACTATGCGATTCAGTTCGCCGGCACCAGAGCCAGTCCCAGCGTAACGAAGTAAAAGTACAGTTTTTTCACTAGAAATGTACTTGAGTTAAAGTGCCCACAATTAAATCTACTCTTAAAAGTACAATTTTCCCCAAAAAATTACTCATGTAAATGTAACAGAGTAAATGTACTTCATTACTATCCACCTCTGCCTAACACATTTGGGAGATTTTGCAATCTCCATGTGGAGCCGGTTTCCTCCCATCTGTTGAGTACAAACAGGTAATATGAGGGAAGGCTGGCTCTGTGTCTTGCTTGCACCGCCATTCCCCTCTCAAGGGGGGGATACAAGCACCTTATTTGCTCACCAGGTGAGCTCCCTGCCTGACGAACCCTGGAGGGAGTTTCCTCCGAGCATCCTTTGGCAGTCAGACGCGTCGGAGGCGTCCAACCCCAGGCCTAGTACCCGTATGCATGCCTGGTCGGCCAGTCTCTGGTATAGATGCCCCGTATGTTGTGATTGTATCTGGGACCCATATGGGTATGAAATGGGCTGAAAAATGGGCCCCATATAGGATTGTCCACAGGTTCCATAATGGCCCCATGTTATTTGCCCAGATAATTTTTCATGCAGGATTGGACCTGACACTAGGTTTGACCCAAGTAGGCAACATGCACAATACACATCTCAGCTTTATGTGTATTCTTCCAAGGTACCATTTGCCTGTCTGTAAACCAGTGTATTTCCCTGAGGAGATTCCACTCTGCTCTGTCTCTGCATTGGTAATGGTTCCATCCCTGTCTAGGCAGGGCCTACCGCAGGGATCCTCCATATATAGCACTGCCCCGAGGGTCAGTCCATATGTGAATTTCCACATCTTACCTCCCTACGGGCAGGGTGAGGTCTCTGTAGTGTCCCTTTCCATCTGGATTCGGCACTCTTCCTAGGTGTTTTTCAACAAGTCGTGGATTTATTGTAAACAGAAAAGAACAGCCGCTGTTGATCTTCCTCTTGGGAAGTGTGTCCTTCAGTCCGACCAGGTACAGATGCGACTTACACGCAAACTTGAACGAGTGAGCTGCACGCTGCCTTATATACCTGTATGTACGGATGTGGCTTGCCATGCAAATCTCATTGCCAATGTGCATTGGCTTGTTTTGTTACCACTCAAAGGTAATTGGGCTCTTAGGTGAGATCCCACTGCATCAGTCAGTTCTGACGTAACGTCTCCATTCCCTCCTTCAGAGAACGGAGGTTACACTAGTAAGCATGTTTTCTTTTTGAGTTACGTGACTGGTGCGGAGACCTAGCAGGCAAAACATCCATAGAACTGCAGCATAGGCCTGTTCATTTTCCATCAAAAAAAAAAAAAAAGTGAAAAAACTTGTGATCCATATACAGCACCTGCAGTATTTCAATGACTAAAAACAGCAAGACATTTTAAAACGCTTAACTTGAAAAACACTTAGGCCCGGTTTTACAGACAGGAGCTAGGAGTAAAGTACTAAAGTATTAAAGTACTAAAACAGGGCCTTAATGTAATAAAACAGTGATCAAATTCATTAAAAGATCAAAATCAGTGTTGGCTTTATTGATGATGCATACTGTATATAGAGACGCGCAGATGAACCCAGAATATGAACGCGATGCGCTAAATGGTTAAGTGTTTTGTTTCATAATGGTTTAAAGAAACTTTGTGTTGTGTTTATATTTGATACCAATCGAATTAAATCAATATCAACAGAATTCATGCGTATACTGCAAAGGCAGCACAGAAGCTGCATCTGAAGTGGCATTAGATATATTTACAAAGACTTTAATGAAATTCAAAGGTGGTATGAATGCTTTTACACTGCAATTTTCTTTTAATTAAACTAAAACTGCCAGTAGGTCGTGTAAAGTCTTAATTAGTGAGTCATTGAATCATTTGATTATTTCAAAAGGACTGATTAATTCAGGAATGAAGCAAGTGATTGGTCACTTTATGAATGGGTAATTGAATCGTTCGCTCTCCCAACCCACCCACTATCTGCTATCCAAAACTATCATTCAGCATGTGATGCACTTGAGAGTTTTTAAAGTTTTTCAGAGGGATTACATTCAAAAGTGGGACAAATAATCAACAATACTGCGCTTTCAGCAAAAATAAATATATATATATGTATATGTTTCTATAGTGTTATAACTTCAATGAAATGCTTTAAAGGAATTTTCCTTGTTCAATCTCAATAAAAAGTATTTGTGGCATAAACATAGTTATGTATATTTTTTTTTACAGTGACGCACGTGCAATGGAAGTTAATGGGGCCACTTAATTAGAAGGATTTAAAAGCAGAAATGTCAAGCTTATTTTATAAAAGCACTTCTGTTAACACTTTTATATTATTTTAGCTGTAAAGTTGCTCTCTCATTTTTATGGTCAGTGTAGTGTTTAGATGTTACATTGTCATGGCAATGAAAATTTATTACAACACAGAAAAGGTTAGTGCTTTTTCCCCCCCACAGTAAAATCATGTTATGCATATTGTTTATGTCTTGTGGCTATAATTTTGAAACAAAGTATTTTAGCTTTTATGCATTGGCCCCATTGTATTGTACTGTAAGTTCACTGAACCTCACTGCAAGCCAGATTTTTGCTTTTGAAAGACAGAAGGAACAATTCAAAGTTATTATGCCACAAGTGCTGTCAGTTAAACTTCAAGTCATACTATGCAGTTTCCGTTTTTGTCAAACAGCGACTCCTAGACTCGCTGTGGAGTACTTGTATTTATCGTCATAAATACCACTAACGCAGAGCCGTCTCTGCACTCACGGCCTGATCCCCTCTTCGTTTTCTTCATATGTTGTTGATGTATGTGACGTGCCGTAAAGCAAGTCGTGATTCTCGCGAGATTTGCCGGTGCGCCACCTCTCAAGCCTGCATGGCTGGTTTTGCCAGCGGCATCCCCCCCCCAACCTGCTTTGCTACCGTGATGGCTTGCCCTACTACGAGTTTGTTTACCATCAAAATTATTTGAAGCTATTATATTAAGGGACAAATCTTGCATAGTGTGCCTTTAACTTGGATTGAACATAAATACTCCTAAACAAATCTTTACTGTCCATATTTTACCAACCATGTCGTGTGCTCATAATAATACGAAATCTTGAAATGTTCTGGAACATTGGATATATGTCAAAACAGTCAGCTTTGTGAATATTCTTTCAATGCGTGGATGATGTGCGTCTGTGAACAGGAAGTGCAAGCTTTTCCTGCCATTCATCTGTTTTCCACTGTGTCACAAGCCACTCTTTCCTCAGCCTGCATTAGAAACACTCTGTTCAAGTCTAGTTTGCCTCCTGTCTGAGCTTCCCATGGCTCCCTCTTGCTCTCTCTTTTATAAGATTACCTGAAATGGGCTGTAAGTAGACAGAGTGTGACTGAGAGCACTGCGGAGGAGGGAATTTGCTGCGGTCGGACACTGGTCATTAACCTCTGTCTCTTGTTATTCCAGGAGGTTCTTCTAAACATCGGGAGAGCTGGGGCCTGTGTGGTGGTCGTGAAACTGCCTTGAAGGCACAGAGTCCCTGAACTTTGACCTCAAAAAGGCGTGCAATGTCAACTCTTGGAATGCTCTTTTCACGTAGTACAGAAAGTTCATCAAAGCTCGTCAATACTGGATTCATCTCAACAGATTTAAACAACCGTGTGCAGTTCATTCTGTTTTTGCTCAGATATTTCAGCACTATTAGAGACTGGGAAAAAAAAAATGCTTATAAGATTTTACTTAACTGTAATAAAAGTATATAAGAAAATTTCACATTTTATATTGAGAAAAAAAAAGAATACTTTTGAAAATGTATCCAGGCTGAATTTTTTTTTTTTTTTTTAGATATAACTTTTCATTTTAGTATTTACATCTTGTTAATTTCATCCAACATTTTTGACATTGTTCTATCTTTTAACTATATCAAAATCAAATGTATTTCAAAGACAGCAGCATACTTGTTTACTTGTGTATTTTGTGGAAAATGTATTTTGATCTTAGATACACAATTTTAAAAAACCACTGTGAATACTTAGTTGTATACTTGCAACAAATCACCCTGGTTTACCCAAAATGTTTGAGGACACTCACTCATGCAATTCTCATCAGAAGACACATTTTGTCTGAGACTAGGTTCAGCACGAAGTTAGAAGCAAAAAATAAATAAAAATAAAAATAAACAAATAAACAAAAAACACCAAAGTAATTAGCACGTGTTGGTAAGTCATGATTTTAATGGTAATAAGGTTTACAGTAGAAATTATACTATTATATCATATTGATATTTCACCTTTATGTAAAGGTTTTGTAATTTGTATTGTATATAGTCCCTGGTCCAGTGTAATTTAATATCATAACATATTGGCATGCTACTTCAATATGTTCGAATTCCATTATTAAATATTTTAAAGACCCCATGAAATCACTTGCCAAACAGTTTTGTGTTGAAATGTTCCCTATTCGAACTGGAAGACCGGGTGGGATATATCAAAAGGCTCATTTCATATTAAATCGGCTTAAGTTTTGTCACAGCCATGACAATTCAAAATTTGTATATCTGCCAAAAGATAATTTTGTCTGCATTTACAATAATACAACTTCAAAGCTTAGACATGGACAAAATGCCACAACACTCTTGATATCATGGGGTCTTTAACCATGACGTCAAAACCAGTCATTAAAACTGTTAGCCTATATAAATTCTTGCTTTGTGATGTACTGACATTCATTTGTTGTTTGACTGCCATAATGTTTTATTGAAGAGCCTCATTACCTGACTTAACTGGAATGTAACATGCTGATCAAGAATACGTTTACTAGTGTGACGCATTTGTAATACAGAAAATGCTTTCGTTTACTTTTTCATTGTTTTATATGGCATGCTGAAGAAACTTAGAAATAAAAAGTTATTCTCTTTACTGAGTATTTCCATGGCGTATACCATCTGAATAGGCACTGCATGTCCTGCATATGCTGTTTCAAGCCCCTTTATTTTTATTTTTTGTAATACTCCAGTGGCCTCCAGTGGTTGTCTCTTGAACAGCATTGGATGCATATTGCCTCAGCTGTAGTGTCTGTTAGATGTCTTGTATCTAAGACATCTAACAGACACTACTGTCTTGAAACTAATAATGAATTCTATCTGAAAATGAAAATACGACCACTGAAACAAGTCACTAAGTATCACTACCACAAAGATGAACCATGCCATCTGCAACAAAATGTTACCAACAGTCTGGCTTCTTTCTTTATGCTAAACATTATGGATTAGAAGTCAAAATCTGACAATGACAGCAAGATTACTACAATGGTCAATACATCCAGTACACGGGTAGAATCATTATTCTACATGAAGGACATAACGGAATCAATATGAAATGAAATGAGGCAATAGCATTTCAATCAAACAGGCCCAGAGACTTAGGAGGTTCACCTAAGTGGTCCAAGGCTAGAAAAAAAAAAGATCCTGAATTGGTGCAGTGTAACCTTTAAAAAATTAATGTGTTATTTGTTGATAGTCTGAAATGTCACAAGATGAAAGTGATGCGAAAGGACAGAGCAATGTCCAAAGCCAGATTGTATCTGATAAAATGGATAGATTGCAATTATATTCTTTGTTCTCCAGCAGAGCAAGAGCAAAACAAAGACTGAACATTTCAAAGGGAATAAAAAATTGATTATTAATGCAACGCAATCGCTGCAGCACATCAGAAGACGGGTGGAGAGGGAGTGCGAAAGGCTAAAACGGCTGCAGGTGTTGTTTCAGTCCCACCAGATGTTGGAAATGGCAATATCTGAAAAGCCTTCTGAAATTACCTGACCTCCGGTTCATGGAAAGCTGTGTCTGTTTCATCCAAGCAGGAACTGAGAAATCAATGCCAAGACCTCTGAATGAAGGTAAGAAAGTACAGACCTATAGAAATTCCACTCACATTTCACGTTTCATCTGTTTTATTAGTATTAGCAACTTTCTAAGTTTGAGAATATTTACTTTACTTTCTCTGAAATCACAAAACTTAATAATAATCTGTCACAAATTAATTTCATCTTGCATAAAAAAGTCTAATTTTGTTGGACATTACATGAAAGTAATCTACGCTCCTGTCGATATAACTGGGACCATCAAACTACTTTGCATATTTGCGGAGCTCAAATAAGAATTCAATATGAACACGACAGTCTGGACTAGATCCAGTAAAAGTTGCAGCAGACCTTGCAATGACTTACAGTGAGACAGACTCAACCTGGCTCTAAAGAACATGGCTTTACATTTTAATGTGTATGCATAATTGTGTGTTTACAGCAGATGGTGCTGTTGCACTTCTAGTCCCATTGCTTAAAAAAGGCGTTCTCTGTCCCTGCTGTGAACAATAACTTGCATAAACTAGGTCAAGGGCAGGTAATTGAGAAAATAATGCTGCATAATATTAGATGAAATATGAGGAAATTATATATACAGTATATATTTTCCACACCCCTCTACTCACTATATGACAAACCATGCTTTATGATTTGCAAAAAAAAAAAAAAAAAAAAAAAGAGCATGTCAGAGCATGGCTGCCTTAGAGTTTCTTTTTGGCATCCATAATCCCCCCAGCAAATGCATTTGTGTTGGGTATGCAGAGATTAAATGTCAAAAGAAATATTTCTATAAAACATTTTTTTCTTTTCTTTTCTTTTGAATATTACATTTTGCCCCTACAACAAATATTACAACTGACAACAAATATAACTTGGGGGTTATTTATATGCTAGAAGCTCAAGACAAATAGAAAATACAAATAAAGCAACAATATGTGGATATGATTTTATATACAGCGTTGACCTATATATATATACACGTACATATAAAAAAAATGTTGGTAATTGCTGTCAAAAATGTCAGAAGTGATATGGCAAGGCAGGGAAGAGGAAGAGAAAGACGAACTGTTGTACCAAAGCCACTTCATTTGAAAATGTCTTAATTGCTATTCATACGTTCTCAGAGGTATTTTCTGCAGTGCCAGAAAATGACACACAGCATGAGAGGCAAGTGCGATGTTCGTCAGATGTTTCGAGCCTGAAATGGGAAGTAGAGACTTTGTCTCAGAGGCTGAAATGATGCACTGATTGTCATTCAATTTAACAAGATGTGACGGGAGGAATGTGCAGATCAACAAGCTTTAGAGAAGAAGAAATGAACCCATCCATCGCTTGCTTGTACAGGCTTTGTGCCGTCTTTGAAATTATGCATGGTAGGCCTGTCCACTGACTTCAGATGATATAGAGCCTGTCTTTTCATTGTCAAAATTTAAATTTTTCGTTCTTCCCCCTCAAAGGCAGTCTTCTGATGTCAGGTAGACTGCTGCCAACTCGCCTGAGAGCCCAGATTCAACGTTTGTGGATTTTTCACCGGAATGAATGCAATTAGACTGCTTTGTGGGTGTAAACTGTCCCTAAGCATAAACTACGACACAGTGCAATCTATCATTTTAATGGGCTTCAACTTCCAAGGGAGATATTCTGTAATTCAGCGACTACATACACTGAGTCACTATTACAAACACAAGAGGACTGAACCTCCACAAACATGAATGTCAATTTCCCAGACAAGCTTGTGAGTGAACTTTTAACAGAGGTATGAATGACAAGCATATCCAAATTACCTGTAGGAAACCTTGTGTATAAATCGCAATGGACTTTGTTTTGCAATGCATTTCTAATAATCTGTAAGATCTGAACCAGAACGGACAGAACTAGAAACACACAGAACTAATCACACTTCAGTGATGAGTGCAAAAAATAATGTCTTCATATGAACTGAAAATACGGATTGTCTTTTAATATCCTCACAGGAGAAAAAAATAGCACAAAAAATGAGTGAAGATGTGAAACGTATAAGACAACAAAAGTCTATCAAACATGAGCCCAAGTTTAACACTTCTAACAACTTTGGTAACGTTAGTAAATAATAGGCTGCAATTACATCAGAAATGCTCCCAAGGCTGTGTTATGATTATTAATTAAACACCCTTCAAAATTCATCTAAGTCTGCTGTCTGACTGCAGTTTTAGGAACAGTGACAAGCTGAGCGCAAATATGATGTGCCTCACATTTCAGATCAAACAAAAATATAAATAGCTTGAAAAAGAGACAAGAAAACAAATTACAACCATAAGGTCGGAGTACAAGATAATAATAAACCTACAACAACATTTAATCAAGTTTTACATTAACTTCCCCTTAAAGCTTTTTTTCATGCTATTGGTTTCAAGGTTAAAAAAGGATGCAATATCCAACCTGATCTCACGGCAATTCGTATGGATTTTACGAGGTGGCTAATTTGTACCAATTAATACGACCTCACTCGTACGAATTTGTACGATTTTTGCTAAATCGTACATATTTTACGAGTTGCCAAATTCATAAGAATTCGTACGAGTGAGGTCATATGAATTCGTACGAATTAGCCACCTTTTAATCACTCGTACAAATTCGTACGAATTGGTCGTGAGATAGCGTTGCAATATCTCCATGAAAGCATCAAAACGGTTTTAAATGGGTTTCACAACTGATGCTACAAAAAGTTCTGAAGTCATGCATGATAACATTTACAGTATTCAATTGTTTTTCACTGGTAATCTTCCTCTCCAGCGAGTCACTCATTTTAAACTAATAATAATTTAGGTCGGTTTTGTGAACTTGCTCATGAATCAGACATCAGGAACTCTCATAAATACGCCAAGGAGAGCTATGTCAATGGGTGGACGTCAATATTTTCAGTGAAATACAACTTTAATGCAGTCTGTTCTTCAAACAATGTTATTGCATGGCTTTAGAAGACTTTAAATATAGCCCATGAATCATACAGTATGCATTACTTTTATGATGATTTTAGAGCTTTTGCATCCGCTCGAAAGTCTCCATTCGTTGTAATTGCAAGACAAATATGACATTCTCCGATAATTCCTCCTTTCGTGTTACAGAACAGAAAGAAAGTACAGTCAAACAGATATGGAACAACATAACTGAGTAAATAATGAAAGTATTCTCATTTTTGACTGAACTTTTCAAAGAGCAGTCCTCTATAAGATTTTTGTTAAGGACACTGAGGTTTAAACAAAGCCAGAAATAAATATTAATTAAATATCAAATATAGCATTGAATCAGTCGATAGATCATCACGTAACCCCCCCTGAGCAGATCCTTTGCTCTCCACAGCTGCAAAAAGAAGAGAGAACTTAATCACCACCAGTTTAGGTGAATAGTAGGCATTCTACCGAGACCTCATTGTTAGCTGCTTTTGTTGGTGAAGATGAACTACCCATGACAATTAAAGTTCCAGGCCATTACTTTGCTGAATAAACGGTTACCCCGCAAAGCTTAGCTGTTCTAAAAAGACCTCAGGCTGGGTTTGTCTAGTTCCTTGTCAATTCCCAGAGATATTCTGTTATTCTGAAGTTATGTTCTACTAAGTGTGGAAATACTTCAAACAACAGGCCGTCATGTTAAACAAGGCACCAAAAAAATCATTATCACTCTTATCTAACATAATTTAATAATAAATCATCAGAGGAAAAACACAGGACCTCACCACTTTATACTCCCCTTGGTATTGCGGTGCAATCTGCTCTGCTAGAATCGCACCCAACCTCATAAGCACCGTACACCTGCAGGTTCAGAAGCAAAGCAGGTCACTTGCAGTTATTCTCATCAGCCAACAATGTCCCAAAATATTCAGAGGATAATCACAGAAAACCAGGGCAGAGGTGGCAGTGTTTAACCTCTGGGTCATAGTCTAGAGCTGCCAGCCAAGGGGCACAAGTACTGCTGCACACCGAGTTAATTTAATCACTTTTGGAACGTTTTGTAGGTGGTTTCATGGTGGGGAACTGCTTCACAGCACTGTGTAAGCCCAAAGCTCATTCGCACCGCCAGAAGGCCTGCCCATGGCAGCACATGCTGCACCTGCCTGATCCAGGTTCAGAGTCTGGATTTCAGCCTATCGCTGGTAACAACTTCAAAAAGATTAATTTGATCTTACAGGGGTGCTATTGCATAAGGGTGCTTTGCATAAGTTGACATACTGTAGTATAGCCTTCAGCTTGAAAATTTGAGAGATTCTCTTTAAAATCAGCCTCGGTGCATCTTTCCCAACCTGCCTTTTTTAATGTGTTTAACAAGCGTTATATCATTTGGAGAACCAAGGCGTTGTGTGGATATTCAAAGCTGGTAATGCAAAGTTCAGGATTTTTGCATCCAAGTCCATGCATCCAATTCACTACCTAAATGTTCTCCACGTTGTATATGTAATTGAATAAAGACGTTATCTGCTTTCACATCCACCATTACTAGTTTTGCGAAACATAACAGAACCGTCTTCTGCAGGCATTCAAAACGGATATGATACACATTTAACCCTTGTGCATCGTTCAAATTCCCATCCTTTCGTTATGTTCGTGGCTGAAAACAGCCACTACGTTAAACTGCTGTAAAAATTGATCAGATAAATATTTTTTTTATTTTTTTTTTGCATAAATCTATTAATCAACCTCAGTCCTGTTCAAAACTACTAAATGTTTTAAAAAAAAAATTGAGATTTTAACTCTTTAATTGCCAAATTCATAAATTATGTCACTGATTTTGGGGGTAAAAAAACACAAAATTACTTATTTTCAATATAAAATGTGATTGTGGACTGGATTTTTTTTTACCTTTTATCACAGTCTTGGACATGTCAAAGATTAGAAACAACATTGGTTTTGATGCATTGATAGTTTTTGTGCAGCATCAGATTTTAACTTTTTCTCCCACATTTACTGTTCGTGGCTGTTTTTGCCCCATTGACTTCCATTATAACCACATTTTTTGATTGCAAAGCCATGACACCATAAAATCATGCATTTTTGATTGTTGGTGGTTTGTGTGCTGAAACACAGAGAAAGTTATGGCCAAAATAAGACTAAAAAATACCCCATAGTGGCTGAAAACAGCCCCAACAGCACATAAGGGTTAAATTAAATAAACAATAACATTGTATAAAAATATTTTTATATAAAACTTACTACACAGCCATTTTAAAAAGAAAACCTAACACTGAAAAACAGGTTTGCTACTTCATGGACTTTCCTAATTATGTGAAATGACTATAAACAAACCTTGATAATAGTCAAGTCAAGACTCCTTTATTTATATAGCGCTTTACACAATACAAGATTGCTTCAAAGCAGCTTTACAGTGATAACAGGAAAATGGATTATTGATGCAAGCAGAGTTCATTTCGGCTGTACAGCAGCTCTAAAAGAAAATAGTGTCATTGTTCAGCTGAAGTCAGTTCAGTGTTGATTCAGTTCCATTTTAAAGATCATCATCAAATTATATAATATGCTTGATAATATCATCTTAATAGATAATACTGTACGTAAAATTACTTCAGTGTGCTATAAACATAAACATTGGAGAAAAAATATCAACAGTACATACTGAATTTGATTAGTGTACACTCTGTAGTATGTAGTAGACTTCTGCAAGCTGTCAATTTAGATTTGTCACCAAAACAGAATATGTTACTATACTAGGACATGTCTGAAAAGTACATGTACAAAAAAAAGAGAAAGAAGACATGATCAGTAATTCACAACAACTGATTATTCTTAAAATTTAAGCCAGCAAGTTTTTAAGTTGAAATAGGTTTTATGAATATGTCTGCTTTCTCAGATGATTCTATTATTACTGGGGTCTCATCAACCGTTTACACAATGGCAGCAGTCATGCAGTCTCACCAGAACATGAGATTTATTTAAGAAACATATTTTGTACTGTGTGTTGAGGAAAATAGCTTATGAAAACACACAACAAGTCTTTTATTTTGTATAGGTCCAGGCTCGGTTTTCACGAAGCAGACTGTTTTCCTGACTGCATATTCTAACAGCACACATCTACGTCCTTGAAAGTAAACTCCCCACCATAGTTCACACATGACCTTCATACAACATCTCACTGCTTGAGTCTCCGTCGACCTTAACCCATTCATCGCCCTTGGCAAAACACAAACATGTACACACATTAATCTTTCGCTTCACATAAAATAGAATTTTCTCGTAGCCCTTTGACTTGGACTGAGACAAACTCTTTGGATGTACAGAATGTCTGCAGAACCTTCAACAAGGGCAACAAATCACTCCTGGAATAAATTCATTCATTCAGCCAGGCTCCTGGAAAAGGTGAATGTGGACAGTGTGAAAGAGTTCTGGAACTGAAAGCTGATTATTAAGGACTCAATGGCACTTGGCACTGACCTTCTTTGTTATTACAGTCCTAGGGTTTGACTTCAGAGAGCCCCACACAGCAGTTCACGTCTAGACAGTCAATCATGGGCCTTTTTAATGAAATTAGTCACTTGTCTTGTGTGTATGGTGTGGATTGTGCAATTCTTGTCCCTGTGTGCTTTAATAACCTCTAACATGAAAAACAGACAATGTATTAAAGGGGTAATGAATTGAGAATTCAAATTTCCTTGATATTTTGACATATAACAGGGCACATATAAAAATACCTTGTAAGTTTCAGAACTCTGAACTTCCTTATTAGTCCGAAAACAGTTTTTATCTGAACGAAGGCTCAGAAAATGACTCTTTTCGGATTTTGTCAGATTATAACGTCATTGTTCGACAAAAAAAACACCTCTGCAGAAGATTGACTTCTACATCATTGCTTCTTTAGCCCCGCCCACCGATTCACACATGACATGTAAATATGAGACATATGCAAATCAGGATTACTCCAGCAACAAAATGATAGAGATACCTCTGAGGATTACAAGACGTTTTGAAGTGCCAAGACTTTGTCTTTGTATTGCCATCCTTGCGATCCTAACATTAATAAACCGTGAAAAAATATATTTTTAAAGAAGTTCCAGTCAGATCGCGTCAGTAAGTTCGTTTGTTTGCTTCATTTCACTGCAGATTCGTTTTTAAACAAGACACAGTTCTACGCAGGCTTTTCAGACTGAAAATAAAAGATGATGCAGTGACGATATATTGGTTGTTTACTTACAAGTCATTACAAAAGTCTTACAAAACATTAGAATGTTTTTTTATGTAAAAATCTTGATAACATTATAAGTGGACCTCAGAGAACATAAAATAAATTTTAAAAACGCAGTTCATGACACTTTTAAGAAATATTTAATTTTTTTCCCTTTCTTAAATGGAAATACAGTAGGCCTATTTAATACAGTAGGCCTATAATGACAATATTTATATAAGTTTATCCTTTCTCCTAAAATTCACTTTTCATATTGTTTGTCTTTTGTAAAATCATTTGAACTAACAAAGGGGGGTCAGAGGGTCCAGTTGCAACTAATTATCTAAGCTAATACATCTTTTAGAGGTAATTTGTTTATTATTATCCTTTCTTATTTTAAGTAGTATGTTAAAAACCAGGCTCATGCTTAGTAATCAAAGGGTTTGTGGTGTTAGTTGGTTTGTCTCATTCTAAAATAATCCAGTCCTGTTGTATAATTTTAAGAAAAAAAAAAAAAAAATTCACACTTCAAAAGAATAACTTCAAGTTGACACCCTCAATTAAGCTAACTGTCAATCCCTCTCTGAACAATGGCTTACTTTAGCCTTTATTTCCAACATGCTAATTTTCTTGCCGATGTAAACAATCAAGTCATAGTTAATAATACTGAAGTGCCTGAGCTTGATATCTATCCACTACAAGAGGCATGTTCATTGTAGTAAATTTACAGAGCTCCTAAGGTAATACGCAACAGGAATGGCCCTTAAGTTGTTCTGAATTCCATTTAATTTAGGACAAATTAAAGAGATTTGTACTTATCAGTATAATAGAAAAGTTTTACTCAAGGGCCCCTATAACTTGGTGGAAGGCATGGTATATAATCAACTGAAAAACTATGCTAGGAATAAAAGAGAACACATTAGAAGATGCAATTAAACTCAGCGAGAGTTAATAGGTATGATGCCATGAAGAGGGACAAATTGAAAGGCATGATGTGTCTGCCAATGAGGGATTTCATGCCAATGCCTTTGAGCTTTTCAGTCACAGGGAGTTGAGCAAGAGGAACCAGCACCCCCTGTGACAGAAAAGCCACTTTCATTGTGTTTCAAGCTTTAGCACTTTCCTAAAACATGCCCTTCACAGTGTTTTCAGGAAAAAAAAGAAAAAACACCTGGATCATGCATTGCCACTTGGAGGATGGGCTACATAAAAGCTAAATCTCCAGTGTGGCATGTTAAGCTCCGATAATCTGCCGCAGTGCACACAAGAAACACCACTGCATAACTAAGCATCACTGTGACACGGCACCTGGTCAGAATTGCAGATGGCTGTGTTCACTCTTAAAAATAAAGGTTCTTTATTGGCATCGATAGTTCCATGAACCTTTGCATTCTACAAAAGATTCTTTAGATTTTAAATGTGCAGTCACACTAAGAAAAAAAACATATTTTGTTCACTGACTGTTCACATAACTGTTCACTGAAAGTTTCTTTGGGGAACCAAAAGTAGTTTGTCTATGTTTATGTTTTGTCACTGCTTTTTGGAACCTTTACTTTTAGGAGTGTAGGTGCAATGCAGAAATCCACCCGGGCGATGTCGTTCTTCTGTTCCGGTTAGAAATCATCCCTGTTGACAGAGCCAACTCATGTCATTAATATCATATTCAAAGGCATCACAGCAATGTGAGTCACGTCAATGCCAAGAATGTCCTCCAGAAGCATGCATAAATTACTTTCAATGGCTTGCGCTGGGTTGGTCGGCAAGTGATCCATCTGCGGTCGTAACAGCTGAGGCTCAGTGCAACGAAGAATCGGAGGGCAAGGCTTTCTTCCAGCATGCTCCCATAAGCTTAATAATATGCCATGTGGAGAATGATGTAACATAAAGACACAGCGAGATGTGCTGCTGCTCAGAAGGACGGACTCAAAGGAGCTGATTACTGTGGATCATCTTGAATGCAACAAGCATCCAAATCTCCAGCGAGACTCTAAATAGTGTTTGACGATGGTCACAGAAACAAGAGAGGGTTTAAAAACACTCACAACTGCACTGAGTGTGATCATTACAGCAGCTCCATAAGGCAAACCAATGGCAATAAAAGTTTTGTTGTTGTCGTTGTTTTAACTCGAGTTGTCAAGACTGTCATGTCTCATAAGTGCTTTTCAACTGTTTAATATTCAATATAAGCCTCTTTTAATCACATCTTTAAAAGTAATGCTCCTCTTAATGCGATTATATCTATATCAACAACTATATATAGGAATACTTTTAATTGTGCTAATTGGAAGTAGGTTGTCATCTTAATTTCTCACATTTCAAGAAAGTACATTTCTCTTTTGACTATGTAATGAGAGCCATTCTTTGTGTGAGTGAACTGGCCATGTGATTGGATATTCGCTTTCCACAAGATGGCAACATTGACTCATCTTGCTGCTTTTTATAGTGTGCTAGTCTCTTAGGCAGCCGAAGCCTGAAGAACCATGTGAGTTTATGTTGCTATTCCACCTGCTGTGAGACCAGGAAGAAAAGGCCTTTGGTTGTTCTTTCCATGTGTCCTTTTCACTTCAGGCTGCCAATATTTGTCAAGTTATTCTGATTCCATTACAGTAACAAACATTGCTTTAGTAGGATGTTGTGAGATATAGCGTATGTTTATTGCAGAATGTGACCACATGAATCTCTAGAGTATCTAGGTAACTGAAATAAAATCAGTTTTAAACTTCTTCCCCGCATTCTTCTCCAATCAATATTGAGGCAAGAATAAAATTTGCTTTGAAAAAGTCGAGGACAGAATTAAACATGAATATTGCATGGTTGAACTATGTGGGCTTCCCATAAATCATAAAACAGTTCTGTGTTGAAAAAGACTTTCTTCTTTTTTAAACACATGTAGTTTCAGATCAAAATCACCTCGCAGGATTAAAAGCTGCTGGTAAGGATCAAGCCTGGCTAAAGTTAATATTTATTAATTTCACAATTTGCTTTTAATTCTGCTTTAGTAGTTCTCGAAAGTGCAGAGTTAATAATTAATAAAAATTTAGCTGGTACCTCTGCTTAAAAAAATATTGATCAACGAAAACTCCTTGAAGTCGGCCTGAGGCGAACTTTAACAGCATCTGGATCTACCAGTGGTAGAGACATTTAACATAGATGAACGTCTAAATTATTCAAACAAAAATGAATTAAAGAAATACATTTATACAATCCTTGAAGCTATGAGAGATCTGAAGACTTTAATAGACAGCGCTGCAATCTGGCACAAAACTTTTCACATTTACAGAGTGCAATTAATGTTTCAAACGTCAGGCTCCTCCCACACAATCTGTTAAATATAGTTAAATATAAGACTCCTCCCACATATCTAGTGCATGTCGTACTAATCTTTTTGGTGCAATTTCAGAGAATTTCTTATTTGACAAGTGAATCATATTTTCATACCCAGAGCTCATATTATCAAGCTTAACAAAGGTTATTCGGGGGTATTATTCCCTCTGTGTGACAAAATATGCTACCTTGTGCCATGGACACCATAGAGGAGGTCTTTAGATACAAATGATTTTAGGCACAGCAGTGAATAAAGACTAGAGCTCTAGGGCTTTGAGGAATGATGCTGTACTATCACAGCATTAAAATGTAAAGACTTCATATAGCTGCATCTATATTTTATGTTATGAGTAAACCCAAGGTTTCTAAAAAATAACGGTATAGGGATTTTTGTCACTTTTCAATGAGCAGTGTGAGGCTAAATAATTAACATTCTACGTAAACTATCTACTGTTTTATCAAACGATGATGATTTGTGCATCGCTTTGCAGACAATGCTGCCAAGATCCTTATCACACGACATTACATTTAATTATCTTTGGCCTCTCTGGACAAAAGTCAAAGAGAGGACACCGAGGCATTGCATTTTATATTCGATCTCGTAACCTCCAGATGTTCACCTCTTAAACATTTCCACAGATACAGGTAGAGCTTAATGACCCGAAAATCGCCTGGAGATCGGGTAATGAAGAGCAAGCCCCGTTTGGTTTTAATTGGGACTTTGAATTGCGATTACAAGGTAATGTGCTCCATGCATCAAGAGTTTAAAGAACAAAAATCTTCCTACATATATTTTGTTTGTACGAAGAGCAGACCTTCATGAACTGCGTTTCATATTATTGTGAAGGGAGACGGTCTGTGTCAAAAAGGTGAGTTAGCTGAGACCACACACGGGCTGCAAAATGTCATCCAGACTCCGTAATTATTCAGGGCTCTAAAATTAGACATCAAGATTCTCGTGACAAGGACTGAGGACTAAGGGCCCATTGGGAAAGAGTATGAAACACAGTGCCCTTTGAATCAAGCTTGTTATTCCTTTGACTATTGACTGCTTTTTTGATAACACTGTCAGCAGGAGATGAACAGTTTGATCAGACGTCTTTTGAACCTTTTTCCTACACAGATTATCTGTATGATTGCTCCGACGGGACCATGGTCCATCCATTATATTTAAAAAATGGTACAAAATCACTCGGGTGCAGGGTAAATTAATGCACAATAATTACAAGAAACTGGAACCATTTACGATAATAATTTTTCCCTAGCATCCCATGACCTTGTGGGCCATCAGGCTTGCTATCAGTTGGTCAGTCCTCCAAAGATATAACGATTGTTCCCCTTCAGCATAAGTGCATAATGCTGGATAGAGTGGGTTTCGCTTGCTAGTTAAGGGAGTATGCGTGACAGGCAGCTGGTGACAACCTCAAGCCCAGATGCTGCTGCCCCACCTCTGTTCAGCTGTCCACAGTGGAGTCGGCTTTGAACAGCCTATTACCTCCACACAGCACCAGGGAAAGCAATCAGCACCACTGGAGCACTTCTCTTGGACCAGATGGTGAGAAAGATGAATCGCACCATTATATTAGAGCCCAATAATTCTTCAGATGAAACTAATTAAGCTGGTTCTCTTACCTCTCTTCAATCACCAAACATGGCCCCTCCCTCAATAAGTTTCGAAATTCTAATGCTCCCATCTGATAAAGCTTTTGACCTTAGCCCCTTATAACACTGGATTGCTAACGAAAATGCTTTTTTAGAGTAACTGGGTTTACAGAACTTCTTCAACAGAGTTCGTATTTGTCAGAATCTTCAATATGTACTTTAAACGTAACTATTTCCCCAACATTGACAAAATGTTTTGGTAATCTATGATTTCACTGTCATAGGGTAGGGGGCGCTATTACACATCTTCTGAAATCGAATATCCGGATCCAAAAACAAGAAGCAGAAACAAGCGATCAAAGCATGGTTACGCATGTAAGCTTAAGCTTATGCGATCATCAAACATTAAACAACTTATAAACCGAAACTGACCAACGTTACTGGTGTTGATGGACTTAATCTACTCAGTATAGGTTTTTATTATCGCTCTGAATCCGATCCGGACATAGTCTTTGTAGTGGTTCTGTTCTTTTAAAAAATATATATTTTATGTTCAGATATTCATACAAGAAAATATTCTAGGGGCCATGAATATTTTGTGAAAATCATGAAAAATACTGAAAAAAATTACTTTTTTTTTTTTAAGTAATTATTAATCCCAAAATAATCTGTGTACTCAACCTCATATTGACAGTCATAGTAATTCTTCTTGTAATTCATGCAACTCAGGCTTATTGGAAATACATTCCAGTGGCGAAAGTTCTGCAAAATTAAATTACGTTGTTTTTGCATGTTTCGCGACACTTTCAAAGTGAAATATTCAGTGTGTGGCGCTAAAAGGGCATCCAGTTTTCCTTAATGTTTTTTTTTTTCCTTCTTCATTGTCCTAGGTTTTAAAAGGAGAGTGGGAAGTGACAAGGAGGGGGAACTCTAGAGTGCAACCGGCAAAGTGGTCGGAGTTTAGTGGGCTCTGTGTAATGTTGGTCAGAGGAACTCAACAAAGGGACAAATAAACTCTTTTTGGTGGATTATACATCGTTTTTTTTTTTCTGGACTACTACATCATCCCATCGGCTAAACAGACTGTGGCGAGGTTGGGTAAGTCAACGGCGGAATATATTGACTGCGGCGTCTCGCCAAGCTTCACCTGATATATATTTTTTTGTTTCTATTTCCTTTCTTCTTACCGTGGAGGACATTTAGTTCAATCCGGACAATTTAGGCCGTTTGAATGAACATTTGATCTGCTGGGACATTGGGATTCTGAGGGTTAAATGTGTGTGGGAGATTTTGATGAGGTTTGCAATGTTTGTTTGATATGTCGGAGTGCGGCCGAGCCTCCAGCGTCAAATATCTGTGTGTTGCCCGATGGGGTATAAACCTGGTGTATCTATAAATACACGTTGTTAAACCTGTCATATTAATTTTTCGTTTATGTACAATTATTTTAAGTGTGTACAGGTGCAGATTGACACAAGCAAGTGCAATGCTGTACCAGCTGGGCTACTGAGCAAGTTTACTAAGGGTGCAACTCAAGTGCCATTCACTCTGCTGTGTAATAGCAACACATTATAAAAAAAAATACACAAAATATTGACCCGTGTTCTATTTTATATCATGCGCTGTACATATTTGTGATGACGTAAGATGAACGCAAATGCACCAGGGTTAGATAGAATCAAGTGGAGTATGCAACCGGACCAATGCTGCGGGGGAACAATCGCGCTCAGACTCAGGCTGCAGCAAACGTGCCCAGTGTGAAAACCCCCCTTTGTCAGAAAAGTCAACAGTACATATGGATGTGTATGGTTATAACTTATGTGATGAAAATGTCAAAATGTCGCAGTCTTCAAATCATGCGCTACAAGTGATTTGTAGTCATTAAACGTAGTGCATTTCCAATGAGACTAGGTTCAAAATATTGATGATAAATTCATCTGCACCTGCATAAACGATTTGGTTGAGGCTTGAGGAAATTTGAGTTCAGTAGCAAAAAAACAAACAAAAAAAACAAATCTGCTTTTTGGTGCCACATCTTAGGGACACACCAAAATGATGCTTAAGAACTAGCGCTGATGAAAGCCGACTGTGTTCGCCTCGCGTCGCCTGCTTCGGGCCAAAAAAGCTGCACTTGAACACGCTGTGAGAACTGCGCCTGCGTGTAAATGAGACAACTGTCTATTTCTGCATATATATTCATCTATATTTGTCATTAAAAAAGGAAAACTGACGCTGCAGGCTGCAGATACACAAACCGTAAACAAAGCAGTGCATGCTTACCGTTTTGAATATCAATCCTGCTGATCATTTTCTTTATTCCACTTCGCTCCTGTTAATATTAAAATATTCGCCAAGGAACACTCAGGTAAGATGAGGTCAAATTTGAACAGAATTCTATAGTTGTGAGCTTTTTGTGAGCGCCCCCTGCTGGCCACACTAACACCTCTTCCAGCAGCAACCTGGTTATCTCAGGAGGTCTCTCATCCATGTACTGACCAGGCTCAACCCTGCTTAGCTTCAGTAGGCGACCAGTCTTGGGCTACAGGGTGACATGGCTGCTGGTATACTCCAAGTCTCAGCACAGTTCATGCTCAGTGAGTAAAGCAACACACACCATACACTAGCTGCTGCACACATGCACACATTTCACACACAAAATCCAGCGTAACATAAACTATCCTAAACCTCCTCTGAAAACACATAAAACAACACTTATTTTTATTTACATTTACTCTCCTAATGCAGTCCCATACAAATTTAAATGGATTGAATGCAATTAAATTAAGTTGCTTTGTCTCATTTTAATTCAGATCAAGTGAACTAATCAAGCAGCAATTTTGAGTACAGACAACATTAAGATGCTATTATAGTGCTAATCACTTAACTGGCTCTGGTCATCATTTACAGTACTTTCATTATATGGAAAAGATCTGTTTGTACTGTTTAAATATATATCTCCTTTTGCGTTCAACGGAAGAAAGAAAATCATACAATTTGGAACAACATGAGGGTGAGTAAATGATGAAAGCATATTTATTTTTAGGGGAACTAAAGCTTTTATAAAAACAATACTTGAAATATTACAAAGAAAGTCTCTTGAACCTGGACTGCTTTACAATCTGTCATATCCTAATTAGAGCCAAGAGAAAATGGCTTCTTCACACTCTCAGTTAGGTAGTAGCTGTTCGCAGAGCACCCACGCTTGTAACATTCACAGCTATTGCCAACATAGGACCGGGTAAAGATAAAAACTGCTCAGTTAATTGAATCCAACACAGAACTGTAGGCAGTTTCCAAAATACTAAACACAACAATATTTGTTTATGTAAGCACATAGTGAAGTAACAAAAAGTTCATCCCACAACCCCCATTTTGGCAGCACTGAATCAGGCGTACGACAAAACAATGGCGGCGTCTTGTTTTACAAAAAAAGTCCTTTAATATGTCACAATAAAATGTCATATGTTCTGTGTGGTGTGAAATACATTACCACATAGCAATGACGCACATCTTTGGCTGGATGTCATACACATGCCTTGACCTTTTCTCCATCCCGGATGTTATAATGGGCAGCAAACAAAGGATGGCCAAGCATACCTAAGCCACTTACAACTTGTGCCTTCTTCTCTTGGCATAAAATTCCCTAGCAAAGCACTGCGATGAGATGAGATGACACTTTCATAAGTAAAGTATTAACACCCTCAAAAATGGATGCAAATATAGCCACAAGCACTAATATTAGAACATTCATTCTTAAAACGGTATACGGTAAATTCATTTGCATGGCACTGTAAAAGTGAAATAGCCCCTTTCCTTCTATTTTGACCACAATTTGGATGCAATTTCTTTTTTTTTAAGTCCTTATCACCAATTCAATCTTTTTAATCTTCCCTTGTATAAAGAGAGGTAAAACACATCGGGATGGTTTGACTGTACTGCCGCCGGGTATAAAATCAACACTGGCAAAAGGACAACAGTAATCACATTCACCTAATCTCCCATGACAGATTCAGGACATGCTTTTCATTATAGCAAAAGTGGATAACTGAGCAATAAGCACTGTTTCAGAGTTTACTCAAATCCTGCTCAAACTAACAAAGAGATTCTCGTTCCTGAGCGGTTGGTATATTTGCTCAGATTTGAGGCATGAAAAGGTATACAGAATTTTGACTACGTTCTGAAACATCTTTCTTCTTTTATCATAGATTAAGTTTCTCTGCAGCTATTCTGATATTCTAATTATTCCCTTTTACCGGTCACTATAGTTTACTAAACTACAGATTATATAAAACGGTCACAGATCTGTTAGAGGAACATAAAGTCACCATAATATCAAAATTAACTATTCTTTTTTTGCACATCATTCTTTATTTTTAATTAATGTGCCCAATCAATCATTAAGTTGAGTGGAAAATCAATTAAATATAATGTAAAGTTGTACACTAATTAACATTAATATACTTTTGTAATCTTTGATTTCTTAAGACATCAATGTTTATTTCAGCAATATGGCATTCTGAATAATGCCCCTTTCATTTTCTGAATACATTTTAAAAGATTTATACTATTTTTTCTCTCTATATTGTCATCCAACATGATAAACATGCAAAATTCATAATCACACGCCCTACAACTTTTATGACAGGCACTGGCTTGTAAAGTAATGTTTATGGTCAGTGCAAAGTATTATGTTCATTCTTCAGTAGCGTGCAGCATAGCCATATTTGAAAGTCATACTTGTGTGGAATAGATTTACAATAAATACTGTATGTCACAAGCAGCAAGGGGAGTGTGGGAATGATTCATATAAATTGTGGCAAGTGGTGGCACAGCTGAAGAACTGGCATCATCATAGGGTAATGTCTGAAAGCATATTTTACAGTGGCCTGTCATTCCCTTATAGCCTTTAAAACAAGTCGGATCCATGTTTGTGACAGCTGAAGACTGCTGGCCAAATGAAAATTCTCCCTATTCACACTATGTAGTCACAATGAACTGGGCACAAAATAGTTAAAGTGATATGGCCATGCTAACAAAATTCATTTGCAGGACAGTAAATAAAAAAAATATTCCCACAATTTACAAATAATCACCCTAATAAGTTTAACAGCATAACATATCTTGCGGTTCTGTCATTCTCACTCAATTCAAGGTCTAAGCTTAAAGGAGTTTATCCAAAAATGAAAATTCTGTCATCATTTACTCACCCTCATGTTTTTCCAAACCTAGAACATTATTTCTTATACTGAACACAAAGGAAGATGTTGATGTGGCTATATAGGTAACCAAACAGGTGATGGGCCCATTGACTTCCACAGTATGTCTTCAAAAAATACTATGGAGGTCAATGGGTCTTGTTACCAACATTCTTCAAAATATGTCCTTTTGTGTTCAGCAGAAAAAAGAAATTCAATACAGGTCTGGAACAACTTGAGGGTGAGTAAATTATGACATCATTTTTTTATTTTTGGGTAAATTATACCTTTAACTAAAAGTTTCAGCACAAAAACTATACAGGCTGTGTTTGAAATTATTTGTTTATGCATAATAGTGGATTTAGTAGAATTAAGACCAAAGGAGACACTGTCAATTCTAATGACTTCCTCTGATGGTGCTAGATGAAGATAAGCATGTTTTCGTTTTGAAAGCATAACATGGATTTCTTATTAACTGATACTACAATCTCATTCAGCAATGACAATTGGTTTGACATTAGAGTGTTTTCAGCATGACTTAAAAAAGCGAAAGTCTTGCCTATGGCTAATTTACAATTTGAAATTCACAGTGTCAAGTCCAATTTACCCTCGTGTTTATAGCCTCCCTAATATGTTTATTTTTATTTTTATAATGGCAGCATGATTATAACAACTTCATAATAAACCAGCATATTAAAACTTGTTGCAGGATGGAGATAAACACTGAGGCATGTGAGGTATAAACTATGTGAGCTTCCTTTGCTGCATGCTCAAGTCAGGAATACTGCAGAATATAATTACATGGCTGTAACTAATAATTACGGAAGCCACAATGTATCTAATCTATAAATTCTATAACAGCCTTAAGAAAAGAAAATCAAACCCGTGTCTTGGAATGTGGTTCTGATTAGGTCAGGGAATTAATTTCAGTTGTACACAGTGCCACACGGCCTAACCTCTGGGGAAAGGAGTGCTAATGACACTAGCTGATGTGATTATTTTTCTTGCAGCAGAGTGTACCTCTAATCATTAGGCCCACTACAAACCATCTCAAATTAATCTCTTGGACAGGTGGCTAAACTTATGATCCGGTCCGGTTGCATTCTCTCAAGGGAAATTCTAGTAACAAAAGTACTTCCCACGAGCACACAAAGTTTCAGCCATGATTTATTGTACATTTAGCAAGAATATGTGACTCTATGCTTGATACTTAAGCACCGTCACATATCGCATGAGAAAGAGTGCGGTATTACCCGCTCATGCAGAATCAGAATTTTGCTTTTAAGGCCAATTCACTCTGCATCGACAGACGCCAACAAATGGCAAAATAAATTTTTGTCCAGTTTTGTCGTATTTGTGCGTTACCCCTGCTGGGCGTCTGTTGGCATTTGTCAGCGCTCCTTTTCGCCAGTTGAACTATATTCAGTTGCTGTTTGTCTGGTCATGGAATGTCTGAGAAGTGACATACTATAATCTAGTGATTGTCTCAGTTTGTCGGATCAGTGCGTTAACCGTCATCGTCTGTTGGCTCTCGCTAAACATGTTGAATCGGCATTTGTCGGATCGTGTAATGTCTGAGAAGTGTCCGTATTGTAATCTGGTGATTATCGTGTCTGTCAGTGCAGCGTGAATTGGCTTTTATACAACAATTGTGGCTTTCGAACCGGAGGAACCTTTTCAGTTCCTAGACCTATTGGCAGAAGTATTATTTTTGGCGTGTTTGCGCCGCAGGAACTAGGAACGATTTTAGTTCTAGGAACTCCTTTTAGAGGAACTAATTTAGCTCCTACTTCAGAGTAAGGTCTAAACCAGCACTATAGGAACTATCTGTGGCGTTAGTGTACGCTGATTTACTCCAGAAACTAACTCTCAAACATGGAAAACAGTGATAGATGGGCCTCTTAACCTTTACGCTAAGGAGAAAATCCAACCCAACTTTGAGGGGACCAAGAGAAACATTATGTACAGTATGTATTTCTGCTCAGCTAGAAACACGGGACATCAACCACACGGTATACGCTAATAACTTTTCATTACTGTCTGCTTTCTATGTATAATAGTTCTATCTAATAACATATTAGACTGTTAGACAGATCGTAAACTAATGAACACGGATAATGCAAGCACATGGCTCTGGCTGGCGTTCTCAGCGCTGTCAAAATAAAGGTCCGCCGTGCAGTCAAAATAAAAGTCACAACAACAAGCGCGGCTTACGTCACAACTGTTGCATCTACAGGCACGGATTAGTGGTGTTTCTGAATGAATCAGTGTTTTAAACAAATTGATTAATTAATGTTTAACTGACTCGCTCATAAACATTTGTTTAATAGCTGAATAAAGCAAGGTTTCTGAACAAATCGGTTGAGTTAATGATTCAATGACTCATCTTTTCTGCACACAGTTTGTGCAGTGCATTCAGTTGTAGTTGCATGCTTTAATTTCAGTTTATTCATCACAAAAAGGTATCAAATATTCAGAAGACTTGAAGTTGAATGGGAGGTCTCAAATTTAAAATGCGCTTTCCATCAGACCTGCTTCTGCATGCAAACCTTTTAGACATCTAGTTCAGTTAAATTCATCTTTCTGTTGGTGCCACCAATAGTCTATCTAAAGTACTGTTACATCACAAATTACAAAGCAGGATGAGGGTTTAGTCATCTTCAAATTTCTTCAAAACATCTTTGTAAACCGCTGAAGTCATCTCCTATTCTGAAGTGTCTAACAATCTCTTGGGAGAAAGCACAGTATGAGGGTCTTACATTTCCGGTATTGCTAAATGAAATGACAGCAGGAGACAGTGAAAGCTTGCAGTATTATGGCCATTTGATCAAATGAGATATCTGTCGGATAGTTTGCAGCAAATACCATTCTGTAAACGTTTTTTTTTTACACAAACCGAACCACTGCTTTGTTATGAAGTTCATAAATTCAATCAAGATATTTGTATACATGCAATACACTGTGTTTAAAGAACAACAGCAACACAACTTTTGCACTGTGAAAAGTCCTATTTATTTATTTATCCACAGTAATGCCCCAACACGTTTGACTGCTCTCTCTCCCCAAGACTAAATGAGCTTCAAAAATTCATAGAATATTGATCAGCTGGCAAAGTCAAACACGATATCTAAGATCACAAAGACTTGGGGCGAGATGCACTATCAGCTAGAAATAGTTGTGTCACACCAAGTACATAAGAGAGCTTCAAATGAGACATAGATGAGGCCAAGTCAATGGTGTTCGCTATCAGGCCTGATGTGGAAGGTCATCTGTGGGTTGGTTAAATGACGGAGAAAACAACAACTCCCTGGCTGACTTGTGTCACGCCAACTCTTCTGGGGCCTCAAATATAAAATGTTGCGTAGAAACCGTAATATTACGATCAATTTTCTAAATGTGATTTAGAGAATGAACATTCAGCTGCGCACAATTTCAAGATCATTTGCGATGTATAACTTTCACTTCTGGAAGAGAGGCGGACAAAAAAAGTTGTTTTGTGCGTACGCTCTCTCTTCCAGAAGTGAAAGTTATACATCGCAAATGATCTTGAATCGTTTCCGATCTCCGCTTTGTAAACGTCACCTACAAAGCGGACATAAAGCACCAGTCAACGTCCAAATCCTTTACTTGAGTGCTTAGATTTCCGAATATCTGTAGTACTCCGACTTTCTGCCACAAGGAAAAGTGCGTACATCTGCTCAGGCCCTGACGTGACGCTAAGCACATTTCAACGTCAAAGACCGTTTTAATAAATATGAACGTTGACGTAGATTTTAGCGTATGCACAGTCTAAGATCAAATCCGTGCATACGCACGCTTTATAAATGAGGCCCCAGATGTGCATTTAAAATGATTACTTTTTCTAGCAAGAGGCAGAGACAATTAAACAGACTAATTCTATGTACCATTGGGAGGTTTAGAGCTGCTCTCTGTAAATAGACAAATTCACCTAAACCATTTGCATGGATCTGTTTTACAACTCTGTTAGGTAAATTGCTTATTTTTGGCATGTCATGACACATTTGTTACCTTCTCCAAGCTGCAGAACTCACAATCTGCTTGATTTGTTCTTCAACATCATGCTGTCTTTAACCGCAGCACTATAATTTTGTACAGATTTCTTCAGTAGCTCCTCAGTAAAAAAAAAATTGGTGTATTATTTTGCAGTGGCAGAATAAATAAATCTTGCAGAATGGATCAAAAATGATTTGTGTCACTTTCAAGCAGTGAAAATACACAATCGGTCGTAAATTACAACACTCCATATGTTATCAGCAACTGTGCAAAATGCAAGTTGTTGGATGCATGCAAAACACACAATCAATGCAAAAGTAATTCATGAATCAGCTAGGCACTTCCAAGAGGGTGTAATTTCCATTTCAATATGTGATTGCAAAGGCTGTTGAGTGAATTGGATGGTTATTTTGTCTGTTCCGTGTTACACTTTCGTCTCCAGACCAATTGTTGGGGAATAAAGATTTCAGAATCCCAGTCTCGAGGCAAAAAATGCTGCAGTGACAGTAATTTAGTGTTGCCATAATAATGATACGCCCAATAATACATTAATTGATTAAAGCTTTAAAAAAAGCAGTTTGACAAACATTTATGCAACTAATTATTATATATTGTTATTTTGCTATTATTGTCCAAATCAAAATGATAATTTTTTAAACAACAACAATAAGGCAGTTGTCATTACAAAATAATTTAATAATGTTTTTCCATGTTAAAGATGAAAAAAAAAAACCTTTGGTGTTTCAGATTAATTGATAAAAATAAAACCATGAGCTTGTTTATTCTGCAGACGATATATATGTGCAGTGCATTCAGTTACTCAGTTCTATTCAGCACTAATAAAATGCATGGGCATTTAAACAAACTTGGCATCATCACTGGAAAAATTAAGCAATGAAAAGCAAAATGACACATTTGATTTTTAATGCATTTTTAAAATATCATGCAATGCATATGGATGAAGCTAGCACGCAAAATATGGGCAAAACTGTGCTCTCAAACCACTGTTCTCTAGGGAATGTGAGCTTGCTGTCTTTCAAGCCACACATGCACAGAGGCAAAGAGAATATTTGCATGCATGGTACAACTCGGGGGCTCTTGAAATGTTTAAAAGTTCCCTTGATGTGCATGATACAACTATTGTCCCATCGGAAAAGAACCAAAGGTGTACCTTTGTCATACTGCTGTCAGAGCACAACGAAGGAAAGGACTGTTTGATTTGGCTGTAGTGCTTATGCAAAGGAACAGGTTTCTCTGAAGAGGCTTTTATCTGATTCCCTATAGCAGACGGAGATGAGAGACTAGACTCATTTGAGGACTGCTTCCAATGCATAAGAAAGAAAAGAGGAGGGGCAATTGACACAGCAAAGCCAGCCCAATAAATTTTTACTCCTAAGATATTCACCATGAGTTGAGCAACTGTGTCACTGCTACACGAAAAGAAAGTCTGCAAACTTACCACTGATGCTCTGTGATACAACTCCAGATTTTAAAAAGAAGATGGTCAGAAGGTCTTCGCTTTACCAACTCTTCCCACCATGCAAACTTTAAAATGCATTATCTTCAAAAGTGTGCTTGGGCATCTTCAAGTGAACTCCAGACATTGTGTCTTCAAGCAATTATTTTTATGTGTTTTCTGATATGCTTAGGCATTCAAAGACAGTCAATGATTTGATATTAAAGAGCATGTAATTTAGCAGCTGAGGGACTTTTGAGCGTGAACGAGGCCTGGCGACAATACCATGGCAAAGGCTGTGCTGTCTCTTCCATTTAATTTTCCAATCCACTTCCTCCACGTAGTTAGGAGAAGTGAGTTTTGTTCTGGTTTGATACACCGTCTAATGAGAGGTACTAAGAGCTTGTTGAAATTGTTCTTTGGTAATGCATTCTGAAGTCTCAGAATGATGAATATTTCTGCTATCTTCTCGCACTGTGTTTAATATATTCCAGAGCTCCTGACTTCTGCTCTCTTTCAACTTTTTAAATCAGCGCAGTCTAACTAGTATGAGAGATTTTACCATAAAATCCGTTTGAAGGCAAGGGAGTGATAATGTTTTGTGCTGGATATTTGAGCCTTGCATTGGTCTTTTTTTGGGGGGTGGGGGTTCATTGGTCTTAGTTGCCACAGTATTGCAAGCAGAAATTCCATTTCTGGGGTGTAAAACATTTTGAATGTGACATATTGATGTGAATGGAATAATATGATAATCATTATTTCAAGTAGGCTATTCCATCCACAATATGCTGAAGGTTTTTATGAAGAAAGTATCTCTCGTTGTACTGATTTACTGAAGATTACAGCAATGCAGTTATTTCCATTACAATTATTAAAGAATAAACTTGACACCAGTACAATAAGAAGTTCACAAAGAATAAATAAACTGTTATTAAAATGAATCTTTAATACATCTGTCAACATGAAGTGGTGGTTATAATTTTGTATTTGATGAAAAGAAAATTGTTTTATGAACTTCTGGTGCCTTTATTCAGGGGGTGATTTTGATTAAAACAGATTTCAGCTTTTATCTTGTGTTGTAAGAAGGTCACATTCTTTTAGAAAAGTTTTGAAGAACATTGTTACTACTTTTGAAGAGACTTTTACATATAGGCTAGATTTTTTTTACCCTTGACTATCTGTATATATAAAAATATTAGATACAGCAGATCATGCAAAAAAGCTATAAAACAGCTGAATAAAAATAACACTAATTTACACATATTACGACTATCCCACATTTTCATCATTCATCACCGATTAACATTTTAGTCTTTTGTTTTGTTTTTCCACATTTTTTTTCCGTGACCGAGGAGACAAGTGTCAGTGAATAACGCATTCAAGGTGAAATATGAGAGATAATATTAAAAAGTATTGTTATCATTTCATTGTTATCAAGACAAAAAATGTCATATTAATAAATAAATATAATTTTATGCAAATAATGACGAAAGAATAAAACACTATTTTATATATGATTTAATTGTATTTAGGACACCTAAAAATCTATCTAAAATTATTCTTAGCTAGACAAGTCCGACATTTTAATCCAAATAATATTTAAAATGTCAATTCCACCACAGAATGCTATTAAATACGATTCATTTGAAATGTGCTTTAACAAAACATGACTGAATTCTCCTGTGATGTTTGTATGTCTACTCATTAAATAAACTGAGAATGTGAAAAAGTGTTTTATTTTCTATAAATCCACAGACACAAATGTATCCATAGTTGAAGCACCTACTGTATAATACATGTGAACAAAATCTGTACAATGTCTGCCAAAACTGCCAACCATATATATACTGTATATTTTTTTTTTTTAAAGAAGGTAATGTTCACTCAGTCCTATCAGCAAGATACAGTTAGCCGCTTTATCTGCATCCCCACCACCCCAGGCTATGTGCATTTGTTTCACTGAGCTGTCTAAGCTTTGAATTCTGGAATTGTGTTTTCACCTTGATGTCTGATTGGATCTTTACAAATGCATGTATATGCAAATGCAGCAATATCAGGCTTTGCTCCAGGCTAAATAAATAGACAGTGGTTGCATCCTAAGAAAGGGATGCCAACTATGTTCTCGCTGTGAGAGCGGCGCTTGGTGAAAGTTAAATCTCTTTACTTCTCCAGCTGACATGTTAGACCGTACATTGTGTATTTTCTCGGAAGGGAAAATCGATAATGTGTGTCAATTCCATCAAACATATATCCACAAGAGCCTACATCTCATTCACTGTGTTTCAGCGGGTGCAGTGTTGAGGTTAGCAAGACATATTTCCTAAACATCGTCTTGAAAATGGTTCCATGTATCACGCAGCGGCTCTACTCTAATCTAGTTTAGAAGCACAATGGAGGCAGTGTGATGTTAAATGTAATCTGGGAATGAAAACAAAGGTTAAGGTGAACACTACAGAGATAATAATCTTGCTTGTTTTGTGAATATTTCCGATTTGGGGGAAAAGTAAAAACAAACTGCTATGGTGAAGTTCATAGTATACTGTGTAAAGCTCATCTCCACTTGTAAGAGCCCTTATCAGAAATTCTTGTTAACTGAAGTCTTGTTGACAAAATTTTACTGACGACAAGCAGAACTCGTCTGTAGTCAGTGAAGCAGGATGTTAAGTGATCAAAGCTGTGTGGTTGAAGCATTTCATTTTAGTGCACCCAGAGACATAGTAGGAAAAAATAAGCCAAAGCACAATTCACTACATTACAGTTAAGATATTCAGTCAAGCCACAAATGACTCTGATCTTGGTAGTAATGCAAATACATATAATTAGACTGATTATTGAAACACTCATTTGATGACTTTTCACTAAGAATGAAGTTGGGCTGCTGATAACACAGGTTTTTTTTGCACACTATCTGCATTCTTTTAACGCCGAATTCATTAAAGGAATTATGCAAATCACGTAACTCCACAAACAATGGCAAAAATGTTGTGCCTGCAATCAAGATTTTTTTTCCACAAATAGAGCTTAAATTAAAAAAAAAATATGGTTGATGTGACAGTACATGGTGATGGTGATGCTTGAGATTAAAATAATAAACTTCCAAATTGAGAACATGCTAAATTGTATTTAAAAGTAAAATGTTTTCATATATTTACAAATGTTAACTTACACTAATCAAAGACAAATTCTCTTTTTGCTCTCCTCTTCCCTGCAGATTGTCAGAAACGTCCAAGCATGCCTACAGTTCTTCCTCAGTAGTCGACAAGCAGTACTCACTATAATCAAGTCAATGAGTAATATGTCTAAATGACAGTATATAAGAGAGTATAGGCGAAAAGTACCCGGATTTACTTTTTCTAGCAAGATTTTGAAGTGCACATCTGATCTTATCTATCTCAGGAGGCCGTTTTTATAACTCTTAAGCCCCGTTCACACCGCCAGCGACTTTGTCGCTGTATGTCGCTAGTCTCTGTACTGTGAAGTCGCTTGTGGGCGTTCCTAGTGCTGTCGCTCTAATGTTATTGGTAGACTGCACGTCTGGCCATATCTATACAAAATACCATCACAAGTGATATACAACTATGTAATTTTATTTTGACTAGGAATTAGGCTCAAAAGAAACAGTATGCTGTTGGGAGAGTGTTTTTATATTACCACAGCAGTGTTCAGTGGATTAAATCATTTACTAGATTAATGATCGATCAATCAACAAATTAAACTCACTCATACTGTCATAAATTACTAAAACGTCATTCGAATTTGAGAACTAATTTCTTGTCCCTAATAGTCAACATAATGCAGGGGAAACTGTAAAGTGAACTGCAGCAGTGCTAAACTTGCATCATAACATTACAACACTCGAACTATAAATGTATGAATTAAACTCACTGAGACTGTGTCGACAGTTTCTTTTTCATGCATCATTTTATTATATCCATGTATGTGGTTACAGTCAAATCAAATAAAAGAGTGAAATCGCCCTCAAACACTTCTGTCTTGCCTGCACTCGAGACGGTGACGTGAGCTCCACTGAAAGTATTCTTTCCTATTGGTTGTCGCTCGCGAAAATCGCTTCTCATTTGCATAAAGTTGAAATTTCGGATCTTTTGTCGCATGTCTCGCGTCGCTTGACACGCCCACATTCTGTCGCCAACGGTCACGAGCGATCGTGTCGCCGGAAGTCGCCAGCACTCCATTTAAATGAATGCGATCGTGTTGCTTTGTCGCTGCGTGACGCTGGCGGTGTGAACGGGGCTTTACAGTTATATGATGCGTTTCTGGTCTCAAAATGTAGGTTTTTTATTTCTTACAATTTATAATTTTTTTAATTTCTGTCATGATGGTTATTTTCCATACGATTGAATGTGGTAATAAAGAGTCGGTAATGCTATAAAATTGTATCCGTATGATGGGGAAAATCACTTTGATAAAGCAAAGATACATATAATAACCACAGTTACGTGACAAAAGAATGAAACGACTCAACGACTCGAGAGGTGAACTAATAATTTCTGTATCCAGTACCGACTGCATAGCTCAGGTTATGAAGATGTCATGGGATGAACGAACGACTCAGATTGGGAGGAGAGGTAAACTAAAAGACTTCAAGGCCTATATACCGCAATTAAACCCGTCATCAGAGAAGAAAAGAGATGACGCTGCAAGATGGAGGGGAAGTTATTTTTATTAAAGATTATGAGGGCACATTAACTAAAAAACAAAGATGTGCACAGATAAATAATTCACGATAAATACGGCAATATTCCATAAACTAATGATCAATTTTGATTACATGAATTATTCATTTTGATTTTCAATTTTGACTTCAAGCTAAAACATCCAAAATAAGCTGTAGAACGTGCCAAATACTGAAGGAGTTAGTAGATTTAAAAAAAGTTATTTGCGTGTAAGCAAAAAAATAAAATCAAAGTTCAACAAGGAGAGGAGTTCGCACACATAATAGTAGACGATTACTTACAAAAAAGGCATCTAAATAACGCTTTCTTGTAAGACATCGTCTGCTATTATGTGTGCACGCTCCTCACCTTGTTGGACTTAAGCAAAACAAATGTTTTAAATGTAGTGGATTGCAGGTGGTTTAAAAATAATAGACATTTTGCGCTGAAATAACGCACACAAAAATGGCGCATCTTTAGTGAATCAGGCCCTTTAATCGGCACGGGAAACAGAACTTCATAATCTGCAATCTGAGTTGGCCTTTACATCAGAGCTCGCTCAGTAAATACAGGGAAAGCTGATCTGTAAGATCTTCAAGCATTTGTCACAGACGTCTCTTGCGTAGAAAGCAGCAATGATTATTCCGTAACACGTGCTATTAATCTACCTTGATGTGATAATTTGTTTCCGCTCTGTTTGGGTTTTTAAGTGAACTTTGTCTCAGCAGGATGGCTTTGCAGCTTACGACGACCAAGCGAACAAGAGGCAGCTGCTTTCCATTCACTCTCTGTCAAAACAATAGCGCTGTTAACAAAGCAGAGGGGGCTTCGTGCATAGTGTGACGGCATTGCTTTTGACAAGTTGAGGAAAATTATTTGATTGATGAACAAAGTCATATCCCACTTGTAATTAATACTAGTATGTGTGAAGTCCTTTTGAGAGCAGGCGCCAATATTGCATTAATTCAGGGTTTCAGAAGAGGATGGGAATCCCAGCAGACAGAGGGGGCAGGATCTCATTTATCAAAGCACATTCTTTAACATTCTTTGTTAAAATGAGACAAAATGATTAAAGAGGTAGAGGAGGAATTATATCTGTTTGTACTTCACTATTTCAACCCATGTCTGGAGTCATGCTCAACACATCTTCATGCCCCTTGCTTTCTACATCATTTTCTAGCCATTATAGAACTATTTTGCCCCTCTGTTCAATGGCAAAGAATAGAGATATAATGGCCTAAATTGTATTCCTGATGATACAGTTGACCTGATTCAATTTACGAGACTCAATCTGACACACACACACACACACACACACACACACACACACACACACACACACACACACACACACACACACACACACACACACACACACACACACACACACACACACACACACACACACACACACACACACACACACACACACACACAAACTAGTTCAACAACTTAACTTTTCCAATTACTGCTCTCCCACACAAGTAGCTGAAATAAGATGAACTGATTTCTTCATCCTCAAGGACACTTCTATTTTCGATTATATGTTTGTAGCTCTGCCATGCTAGAACTCTCACAATTAGACATTTTATCTATATACAAGACATTTATCATTAAAGAACTTGACGATTACATACACACATACATAAATAGTAAATGAAGCATTGGTGAGCACAATTAACAAGTCCGTTTCATTCAAACTTGAACATAGCACATATACACCATCATTTTATGTGTATGTTTTTTGTTCTTGTCAAGCCATACCTTAACATGGACCAAAAATCACATCTTATCCACCTTTTGTTGATAGGCTCAGGTCTCTTCAGCATGAAGGCAGCTCCTATGGTACTGTATAATTTTGATGGCTTTGCACAAGCCAGGTTGGTGCTATGAATCATTGATTATACATCATTTTAGTATGCCGCACTGCAGACGCCACATTGGGTTCAAATGGAGGAAAGGCAACCTGAAGTCCCTGATCAATATGAGCAAACCTGGGAGAAAGCTGTCAGGTTGAGGCGAAGGACTCCCTTCTGCTCCTCTGGGCTAAGGAGTAACCTTTTCAAAAGCAAGGTAATGAAGAAGCTCATCATTTTTAATGAGGAATTAGCGATCCATTGAAAAAAAAAAAGAAAAAAGAAAGACTATCAATGGAGCAGCAAAGAGACAGAACGACTGACTGATGCATGCTACTCAACACTGAAGTCAAGATGCTTCCATTTGGGAAAGTGAAAAAAGTGTCAATTGATGCATTAAAAGTTTATGTTAATTAGTGGAGTCTCTTTTATTTCAATACTACAGTTGGTTTTGCATTTTGAACAAGACTGGAAGGAAAAGGCAATTTTGTATTGAAGTAATCAAATTGCCAACTACTATGAAACTTCAGAAGCTGCTGCAGATAAAACAGATGAGGATCTATTAAAACATTTTCCACTGTCATACTTAAAAGAAAATCTAAACCGATCCGAGGAAATAGATATGTTATTTAATTTGACTGAATGCATCCCGTCTCGCATTGTACTGTATATTTCATTAGAAAATGACAAATTGCTGCAATTGACAGAAACAGATTCATGGTTAATTAAAAATATAATTACATGCACTTAAGCCATTTAGAGTAAGATGAATGGGACATCATTAGGCACACTTCGAAATCCAGATGTTCTTTAAATCAGTTTATACTGGCGACACAATACAATAGATCAAGAGCTTTGTGTGGTTAAGGTACATCCAATCCCACAATGTGCAATCAACTTTACCAGAAAAAAATGACCATATCCTGCTTTGGAAACACATAAATTGATGTGTCACTTCATATCTGCCTTGCACTACTCTATTGCTAATACAAAGATAGACAGCAAATCCACTTATTTGAAGAAAAGTTATAAAGAAAATGCTATGCCTTTCAAATTTGCCTGTATTTGCTGACACATATGGCAGCAGTTACTTTGGACTTGTTTTTATTTGTCAAGGCAGCAGAGCATCCGATGTCTGTCCTCCGACATGTGTCTCTGCTGGATGCTAATAATTATGGGTGCGTTTTTTCCCTTCCTCAATTAGCACCTGCTGTTTAATTTATAAGGATGATTTAACAACCGCACAAAAGTATGAGTCCAACCACAAACTGAACCACTTGTCATGGTGAAAAACAAGGGCACGCAGTTGTTGGAGAAAAACAACAACTTTACCCACTTGCCGTAGGCGGTCTGGCCAAGTTCAAGACGTAGAGGTCATTTATCTTCACCCATTAGGTTACAGTTAAAATGGCAAGCCTAAGTGCCTCCGTGCTGGAACATGGAATTCCACCGGGAAAAGTGAACTGCAATCTATGCAAATGCCCCGCAGAGGTTAATAAAAATATGATTACCTCTCTGTTTTCTTAAAAGATAACACGTGCCGCACAAGCATGCTACTAAAGATCCATTATCAATTAATTTGCATGCTGCAGTAGTCTTGCTAGCGTTCTATTTCTGTAGTATACCCTTTTCAACACTTTAGCTGCTGCTCTGAGCTCATTGACACATGTGTTGTTATTATCTGTCAAACACACAGGGAGTCTGACTCACACTCCTTTATTTCCTTCATAAAAGCCAAACTGAATTATTTCAATTTTGCTACATTTATGTTTAGTCCTAATGACAGGCCCCCATTTTCACTGTTTCACCTTTATTGGCTGCCACATCAATAGAGCAGATCTGTGTTCTTGTATTGATGTGGCCTGTGCACCTTCATTACGCAGACTGAGGAGGACATGCTTATTAGCACAACTTTTCATGGACATATTAAAGGAACATTCTGGGTTCAGTACAAGTCAAGTCTAATTGAAAGCATTTTTGGCGTAATGTTGATTATCCCAAAAATCAATTTCCACTTGTCCCTTCAATTCTTTAAAAAGCAAACATCTGGGGCCAGTTGCAAGTGGGGCAAGTTAGTCATCACATTTTTTTCTTCATTACTTTTTTAAGTCAGTTACATAAAAATGTAGAGTAGATTGGTCTAATTTGATTCCAAAAAGTAAAACTGATTACCGCTTGACTCTCAGATGTCACACCCACAGACCGTACTTCAGGAGTTTTCGAAGTCATCATCTGATGTTTGTATTGATTACCAGGAGACTTGCATGTCGCGTTCTTTAACGGTCCACTTGGAAACAAAGCCACCGTGACGCCAAACACCCTCATGGAAGAAGAAAGCAGTCGTGTTTACAACTGACTTTTATGTGAAGTTCGTGGCATGGACTCTTTAATATATATATATCCAAGAGTTTTATACGCCAGTCTGTTATTGTAGGGACATTGTTACATTTTCATACCCCTAAATATGACGCTGAACAAATTGTGATTGGTTGCTTTACATGTCAGTCAGATGGCCATGAACTTCTTCCATCAGTTTGAAGGTCTGGCTACACGAGACTACCCCTTGAACAACTGCTAGTTGGTCATAGTAGTACTTAAAGGGTAACTAAACCCCAAAAAACTACTTTTTTTAGTTAATGATATGTAAGACTGGGGCTTTATTAATGCTGTTCATTGTTTCAAGTAATTGTTTTGACATTTGGGTATAACGTGTTTTAATTCTACAATAAGTGATGTAAAAACGTCTGAGTGCTGCCCTCTTCAGGCGGAACGGTGGCTACTGCAGTTGAATTTTCCTATTGGATATTGTGGTACCCTGTGATGTAAGAGGGTACCAGTTAACCACGCCCTTGCACACACCCCTCCACTGGGCTCTGTCCACTTTTCCAGCATTTTTCAAATATTGCCAGTGGGTGGAGTCAGGCTCTGACCAGGGGTTTAGTTACCCTTTAAATAGCAGTGAGCGATTTCCGAGAAACACTTGATATTTTAAATCAACCCAAACGAACACACCCCTCCCTTCATTGCTCAACCCCTAAAATGCTCAAACACCCAATGCAATAGTGGATGTCTCTTTGTCATAGCTCAAGCGGATCTTAAGTTTAACCTAATATCATAAAGATTTTATGGGCAAACAAACTCGTTAAACAATTTTTAACAGAAGCATTCACGTAAGCAGTTTTATAAAAATGATACACTTCACATTTCTACTTTTAAATCCTCCAAAACTGGGCCCATTTACTTTGATTGAAAGTGTCTGTAAGCTTATTTTTTTGTAAGAAAATAGTTACTGTAAAAACCATAATTTGTAACTGTATTGATTCCAGAATTTCCTTTAAGCAAAGGTCAGAGACAGACAAATATTGTATTAGGATTGTATTAAGTCAACAAACATTAAAAACAATTAAATTGTTTTTGTGAATAATGAATGTACTTAAATATATATGTGCCTACAATAAGCATATAAATCATAGGATTTTTTACTTGTGTTGTTAGATATTATATTTGATTAATGAGTGCAAGGCACTCATTGAGTGTATTTGACAGTGGTTATTTCAGATAAGACACATCACTAATGTCCCTTTAAGGAATGTGTCTCATCTCATCTGTAGACAAAGGTGTTTGAAACATTTACTGTCTGTTACTATCACTGTTACACTTCTTACATTTCCAGGTGAACTTCAGCTTATAAAGTTGTCCAATTAGGTTGCTTAGTCTGTGCAACAACCTTCTGTCTGAAAGGAAGAAATAAAGAGAGGAAAATCTCTCTTGGACAGTAGAATGTGAATTTTTATTAACAACATGATATAATGTTCACTCACAAACACAATACAATTATGAATTATCAGGTGCATCATGTACCTTTTTTTTTTTAGTGGAAACCAATGGCAGAACTGCTCACTTGCTTCCCTAGGCAAGACATGACCAATTAAAAATAAATGAACTGCACAGCTTAGTAGTTAATTAAACACATACGATATGTTAGTGGCACAGTGTTTGATTAGCAAGTAAGGTGTCAAATTCTGGTCTAATATAGAATTTATTTTAATAAACAAAGAATAAATGTATATAATAAAAACAATATAATGAAATATATTTATACATTATGAATAAAGTATTATAATACAAAAGAAAAACCTAACTGCACTTACACGACAGGCAGTGATCAGCATATCTTTTTATTAAACAGAAAATAACAGCTTTTTGAGTGAAAATTTGAGTGAAATGAGCAAGGGAAGATGATGGCAAAATGTTTCGTTTTTTTAACGCAATGATCTGCGGAAAATGAGACTCGATTAGACTGATCTAATTTAGACATGTGAATGGGTGATTTCTGCCACAGTGTTTATACAAACATGCATTTAAAATCCATTGGGCTAAAAATTCTGAGTGCGCACATGTTCCCTCAGTTTTACTGGACATGATACTTCTGCAATAGGGTATAACGATTAGATTGAACAACAAAGTAAAACTTTAT
Source organism: Phoxinus phoxinus (assembly GCF_949152265.1). Taxonomy (NCBI): domain Eukaryota; kingdom Metazoa; phylum Chordata; class Actinopteri; order Cypriniformes; family Leuciscidae; genus Phoxinus; species Phoxinus phoxinus. The sequence goes on from NC_136887.1 coordinate 16,297,964, forward strand.
TGGCAATATAATGACACTTTTAAGTGGTAAGTGTGATGATCATTATTATTCAGTGAGATATGTCTTCCAGAAAGCTAGGGCCACCATTATAACTTGGTCTTAGGCATGTTAACTTGTGTCTTTGCAACCATGGCAACATCTAATTGCTTGATCTGATTCCTCACCTAAGATTTCCAACTACTATGGCTTGCAATTAAATTATAGGAAGAAACTGCAAATAAGTCAATAAAAAAACCTCACAAAACCAAGAATGATCCTTGACTCGTATTTTATTGTCACATCAGATCAACACATACAGTACTGGACTGTAATTTCCTCCTGAGACAAGTTCGCCAATGGACACGTCTTAATGCTGCTATGGTGGTTTTCGTCAGAAAAATTAGCCTAAGAACTATACTATAGTTTCCTACTTTTCACTGGGCTGGAGGTGGAGATTTAAGTTAAGGCCGTGTCCCTAGTGCATGTAAACCGTTGATCAAGCACAAGCTAGCAGGGATGAGCCAGTTCCGATTGATGAATAGACTATTGATTGGACAGAAAAGTCCCTAAGGTTGTTTCTTAAGTTTAGCTAGGCAAGTCTTACAAACACATCCACAACCCTGAAGAAATGAAAAGAGACTCTCTTACACTGGGGGCTTTTTGGTATTCACATTAGGCCTTTAGAACTTGTTTTCAGCATTTAAATGCCTGGAAAACACTCAGGAACTCAAACTTCAACCAAACCTCACAATATTTCCCTCATTTAACCTTCCATCAGATATTAAAATAAGCTCTGCGAGGTCCTAGTCCACAAATGAATTTCTCATGTGGAGCATCATTCATAATGTATTATTACCATCAACATTGCATTATTGTTACTTAGATAATCATTTTTTAAAATGCAGTTTGTCAAGTAATAACCTATGTCAAGTAATACACTTCGCAGATTAAACATTTATTACAATCCAAGTTACTGTGTAACTTCAGGAGCACGGCAAAGAAAACAAGTCTATTTGTGCTGTTTATTACAGTGAACATAATGCAAAATTCGACAGGCTGCATTTCTGAGTGGTTTCAAATCATTGCAGGTGATGCTTTTCACAATATCCCACCGTTCTATTTGAATGATATTGATAAAAAGTCTCCGATATAACCCTGTATACGCACCGCATCATATGCTGAGTGGCAACTTTCACAAGCAATGTTGTGCCAGCAGTATTTTCACAATCTCAGATCATTTCTTATCTTTCCGGACAAAGATAAGAGAGTGGCCATCACTAGGTGGCAATGTAGTGACACAGGAAAATGAACAGTGCGTTTCCTGCAGCCCAAATGCATGTCTAGAGAGCAGCAATTCACCATACCGTCTACAGCATATCCACTAATTTTCTTAATTCAATCTGAGGCATTTCAAAATCGTTTGTTAGACCACTTGACAGGTTTCTCAAAATGATGAAAGATGCATTCATTCGCATATATAAATAGCATGCATAACTTGCATAAATGGATGTGCAATATGTAATTTTTGTCTGTTTTACTATAACAACTCTAATATATCTAAGTGACTGCTGTGTCGAATCCCTAACTATTTAATGACGACATGAAAAAAAAAGGGTAAAAAAAGCAACGTCTTTCACTCGGGAATTCAGGGATAATATCTAAATTGCTCAGGATTGTATCCTATAAGAAATCGCAATGGACAGCTGGTCAAAGACATGCATGACTATCTCACACAAAGCTTTTCCAATATCTCACGAAGCTCTTCTGCTGTCTACGGCATCGGGAACAATGACAGGCCCTGGTAAAGGAGCTGAACTGGCAAGGCCTGTCAGACCTTGCAGTGATTTCTCGGAGAGAGCTATTTCACATTAGCATTAAAGTGGTTCTTAGCAAAAAGGTACAAGCAGCCTGAAAAAATAGCTACTTGAAAAATACATTAGATGCTGTAAAAAGTCTATTGACTCAATGTTTGGAACCTAAAGAAGGTAAAAGACATGTGAATTTGATTTAACAAAATTGTCAGGTCTGATTTATTAAAAATGCAGCAGAAATCAGTTGAGTGTCTGACGTTCAAAATTCTAAAGGGAATGGGGACAAGGGTACAAAATTGCTATGTTAAAAAAAATGCATACACAGCAATGTCACTGTTCCACGCATACTTGCGGCATTAGAACTAAAGCCCCTTTGTGATCCGTGTATGGATGTCAATGTTGACAAGTGCTACAGACAGAAAATCCTTTCCCTGAGGGAATATGCAAGCTAGGCACTATCATAAAGTGATCTGGCATAAAGGAAAATAAAGGGTCTGAGAAGGTTATCTGGAAAACTTCCTCAACCCTTCAATTCGCTCACATCGCCTTATTTCACAGATGGCACCTCTGTGATGTCTGAGGAGTAAAGCATCCTCTCCCTATGCTTTGGTTGGAGGCTGGCGGTGCCTTTTAACATATCAGTGCTACTTTACCCCCTCGCACACCACGGGATGACACATTCTCCAGAATAAAAACAAGTAAAGCACATCAAAGTGCTTTAATAATGCAAATCCCACAGTACACTTTGTCCTATACAAAAGGAGCTCACAAAATATGAGGTGGCAGTAGAAGTTACTGCACATATCGGTGAACTATGATGCTGGTGTACCTCAACAACTTAAGATCCCTTCCATGAAAGGAAAGAAGTTTTAATCAACATACTGTAATTAAATTCGTACAACACACACACACGTATGTACGCAGAGAGAGAGAGAGAGAGCGAGAGAGAGTGAGAGAGAGAGTGAGAGAGAGAGAGAGCGAGCGAGTGAGAGAGAGCGAGCGAGAGTGAGCAAGAGAGAGGGCGAGAGAGAGAGTGAGAGAACACAATGATTTTCACTCGAAACATTTCACAAAAGAAGTTGGTTAGGGTTAAACTGATAAAACAACACATATACAGTATTTGTATATATATATATATATATATATACATATACAATTCTGAAAATAAATAAGTTATTTTATTCAGTCACGATACATTACATCAAAAGTGACAGTAAATACATTTATAATATTACAAAAGATTTCTATTTTTTAAATAAATGCTTTTCTTTTGAACTTTCTAATCATAAAACAATCCTGAAAATTATGTATAATGGCTTCTCACAAAAATACTAAACAGCATAACTGTTTTAAAATTTGATATTAATAAGATAAACAATTTATAATAAATATTAAGGTCACATTAGTCAAGCTCGCATCAGCTGACTCTCACTCTCGCATCAACTGCTGTCCCCAGCTCCTCCTCTCGTTCAGAATTTGCCATTCTGATTCCCCTTTGAATCAGACTAAATTCTAGAATTATGTTGTATATTAAATATTGACATTAATCATATCTGCAAGTGCAACACATATATGTTGGTTCTGTTCTGTTTACCCTAAGGGGGGCTGGGTGCGCAGGGAATTCTTGCCCAGAACAGAACCATACCGCCAATCCAAACTGTATGCTATTGTCAATCGTCTTTGACGATAGTGGTCCTGACAGAAACTGGAATATTCCATAGTTTTGATTCCCTACTGAAGAAAAAACTATACTAATATGTTGCTTGAGACTGATATAATTATAATTAAACTTTATGTGGAGCACTTCTTTATTGCACAATGCACATTTCTTGACGTTAAGCCTAAAATGTGTTTAATATCACAATTAGTAAGGATAGTATGATCACTGTATAACAGTCTTTAAATGCAAGATATTTAAAGTGTATCAATAGTTCCACTTTAGAACAATCAAATATACTTAAGTATATCTTTAGTTGGACCTCAGTTTGGATAACCAAAGTGCATTAAGTACAAAATTAGTTGTTCCAATTTAGCAGATTTTAAGTATACCAATTTAGTACCATAAGTACAATTGCAGGCTATTTATTTAAAGTACATAAATATGTAAATGTATTTGTAGTATAATTAGCATAAAATAAATGTATTTCAAATACATTTTAATATACTTATTTTCCCTATTTTCATCATATAAAGCAATCGAGTCTAAACTGCTCAATTCATATGGATTATTTTTACGATCTCTTAATGAACTTCCTCTCTTTAGTTGCGTAGCTGTCTATGGAGGGACAGACATCTCTCAGACTCATAAAAAATATCTTCATTTGTTTTCCGAAGATAAACTTAAGTCTTACGGGTTTGAAATTACATTTTTGGCTAAACTATCCCTTTAAGGAATCAGGTTTAGAAGAAAGGGAAAAAAATAAGTCAGCAGGGCATCAGTGGCACGAGCCTTTCCTTAAAAATGGGAAAGAGAGAGCTACTGATGCAAAGACTGAGCTTGTACTTGAATGATTGAGGTTATGCAGGTGACCTCATAAACTAAAATCCATGGCAGCTTCCCAAGGTGAACGCTGAATTATGCTGTCATTAAAGGACAGGCCCTGGCAGCCAAGGTTAGTATGTAAAACATAATCATCTTCTTCCCTCTACCAGTCTGTCATTAGTTGTTCTTATCAAGCTGAATTTATCACACCTTCAACTAGCCCTGCTATCCCAAAGCTAGATAAAATTGGATTCCAGCAAAGCACTGAAATTGGATCTCCAGCTACCAGTCATATTAGGCCCAGTCATGTTTGGTTAAAAAAATGATGTCTGATGAGAGAATTATTCTGTCTAGTATCAACAACTCAGTGCGCAAAACTTGATTTCTGATCAACTCCCGACACTTAGCTTTAACCGTGGGGGACGCTCCCGTCAAATCATGAATATTTGGCCACCCGATGCTCATCACCCAATGAATTACACTGCTGGAGTGAATACGACCCTCTCTGTGTCATATATGGAAAAATGTTGAGAGCTTACCGAGTTGATTTCATGTTACAAGCAATGCAAGAGGGAATGTGGCTCTCAGTCCCAGCCACTAAACGCTCTTGTCCTTCATTGATCTTCCCTGCTGACTGCACTGGCGGCACACTGCTGCTTTTCTCTGTTCCAAAGGCTTGCAAATGTGCTAATGGTATTGCCAACCCTAAATCTGCAGTGACTGGGAATGTGCCATCATGTTAAGCAATAATTCTTGCTGAGGCTTTTCAGAGGTCACACAGTATGTGAGAAAATATTAAACACAAGACTCCTGCAACACTCTTTATTTTAATACGCCAATTAGGATGTATACAAGACTTGCGTAACAGTACACTACTGTATTTTCTTACTGTAGATAATGAACAATGGAATGCAATCTTTGTAGATGCCAAACCTTGGTAATAGAAAAACAATTAGCAAATTGTTGCATTGTACAACACAGCCTTGTAAAAAAGTGAGGGGTTAAGACAGCTTTGTCTTTTAACATGAATTCTTTGCGTTTGCGCTGTTTATATGTCACTGAACATGTGAATGCAATTCAGGCTGGCAGATACAGCATTGCCCTTTGAAGACAAATTTGGCCTAACAATAAGTTTGATTGGAAGTAGCATTCCACAATAGGAGCATTAACAGAAAAAAACATTTCTTTCAAACTTAAGATTCACTTTTATGCAAGTTAATCCATGTTAAACTATAAATAATGACCTTAACAATTTAGTAACAGAGCATCTCAAATGGACATTTGAAATCCATTGACTTCCATAATAGTTCTGGTTTTCCAATATATACATGGTCGAATTTATTGGTCTGCACATATTGAATGTTGAACTTTATGCTTAGATCACTGTTGCACTGAACATCAGCAAATTAGGAGTAACTCATGTTTAACTTTTTTTTGTTCTCTACCAACAAATTATTTCCATAAAAGTCACAGGCATCTGGGTTTGTGTGTTGCAAAGTAACACAGTAACAATACACTCTAATAAGGTCTCTTTTATACAACAGTCCAAATAACATGTATGCAAATAAGGAAAAGCAAAAGAGTGTTCAAAGAGTGTCTAGTGTGGGATTTTCCACACTACATATTCAGGATCTGCCATTCACAAGATGTGCCAAAGATGCCATTACTAATCCAAAAACAATACATTATTACTTTCGGCAATGGCTTGGATCGTTTCTGAGAAGATATTGGCCTAACAAGGTGGCAGCATGATTGAGTGATATTGTAGTTGATAGTGACTATCAAACTATCGATAGCTCCAAACAAATCCACAGCAGAACAGTACTGCAACACAGTATTGGGGGTTTATTCCTAAATGATTCGATGTTTTTGAACACATCAGTTGGGTAAATAATTAATTGACTCATTTATAAAGACACTCACTTGTTTTGTTTCTGAATGAATCTGTGAATGATTCAAACTACTCATCATAAAGACTTTCGTTCCTGAAGTTATTTTTGTGTGAATGATTCAATGATTTAACTCACTCATTAAATGTATAAATGTATCACCTTTGTTGAACAAATCAGTGGAGTGAATGATTCAATGACTCAGTCATCGCTTATGAATTTATCAGCTTTTTTGAAAGAATTGGTTGAATGAATGCTTAAAGGTGATGAGGTGAATGCTTGGGCACTTTTCTATTGGGCAACACATTTCTATCTGGATACTTTAGATCGGTCGTGGACCCTGTGTCTCACATGGTTGCCTGTTGATGGCAACATTGCTCAAAAAGTTGCCCTGTGTATAATCACCTTTATTGTAAAGACACTTGTAAAGACAATCACTAGTCGCCACCAACTGGGATAACAATGTAACTCTACAGAAAGAGTCACTGAATAATCCTCACTGGAGTAAACACAGACCCAGTCCCAGTGCTGTTAGACTGTAATTATGAGAACTCTTGGAATGCAGCTGGACCTGTCCGATTCAAGGATCAGAACTGTTGTATACAGAGTTCTTATCCACTATATATACAGCAAGAATTCATCGATTACAAATTTGAATTCCCCACATTTAACAAACTCTGCAGAAAATAACTGATGACATTATTTTATTAATGATTTAGTGCTGAACTTTGCATTGTGCTGACACCTGGGATGTAATGGCTAAGCTGTGAATTAAGTCCCAAATCCCTTTGATTCCTCAAAGCTGCCTACACATCACCATAACTGATTTTTGCAGGGAGAGCCACCACTCAAGCCGTACTTTCTGAGAGTCCGGCTACTTGTTATAATCCTGTATAATGGAAAGTGGAATGTCACCTTGTCTTGAAGGTACCAGATAGCCTTCTGTAAAAATGTCATTTAGCTCAAGTGCAGATCACATTTAATTAGAAGAGGGGATTTAAATTGCCATGCATCAAACACTGTGGATGACCGAAAGGGGGGAAAAATAGGCTTTGGGCCAGACTCCATGAGCTCTTCACAACCCATCAAAATCCCCTGTGCCATGGAGGTCAATAAGCCAACACCAAGCAGTCTTAATTAATGATGACCAAAGCATACGAGAGAGCAGAATGGTAATGCTCAGACCAAGGAACACCAAGGATGAAAAGCCATTCAATAAAACAAAATAGCTTGTGTATCATGAAAGCATCAGATGTGTCAAAAAAGTGCATGATAGTTCAACTTAAATTTACCACACCCTCTATATATCATAGGATCATAGGATAAGTCTTGCTGTAGCTCTGCAGGTTTCCCATGTCAATACATTCTTCACACCCTTCACTGCCTTACTTGAAACGCTTCTATTTATCAATTCAGAGTTCAAGGGGGGTGGGGGTGTTTTCAAGGTATCTGTCAAGAAGTGGCAGCTAATTTCTTGATGCTTGTTAACCTGTCTGAAAGAGTGCATATTTTTATCACTTTAATACCACCTTTTGTTGTAGAGTAATTCGGCTTTCATTAAGTTTCACAGTACAGTCAATACCAACTACAGAGGTGTCAAAGTCAGTTAGCCCACATCTACTTACTGTATGATGGAGTAAAAATATGCATATAAATATCGCTTTCACAATAGACTAACTGTTGAAATAAAATATGATAGATTGCAGTATGTTTGAATTTGTTATCTCTGTAAGAAAGATTTGTCTAATTATGAACACACACACACACACACACACACACACACACACACACACACACACACACACACACACACACACACACACACACACACACACACACACACACACACACACACACACACACACACACACACACACACACACACACACACACACACACACACAGGATTAAAAAGGACATCTGAATCCGTACAGAAAGACTTTTCAAACATATGCAGAGCAGACACACTGGCAAACATCTAAAACAGTGCAGCAGCTGGACCAATCAGACACAATTATTCATTATATTTAATGAAATAGCCAACAGACCTATCAAGACCATAAAAAGCAAAGGTCCAAGCCGGCCCAAGCAAGCTCCTAGAAGTCTGCTTTCCACTTGGACATTCCAGTTGGAGAAAGGTGGCCACATGAATCACACCTTGGCGGTGTCCGAAAATACCCTCTTGAACAGGTACTTATTTTGAATAAGAAATTACTTCACGGCCACTAAAAAAGTACATTCTATGTATGAATGCGTGTAGTATTAATGTAATCTGGACGTACTACATTCGCCATGTTGTCGTTATCATGTGACCTACCAGCATCAGTTCCATCGCTTCACTGCCATTCACAAATCCTCTCCAGTGGCCTCATGGGATAGTAAAATGTCCATTGAATGCACAAATTCAGATTCTCACCAGAAGATATAGGTCATCGAAGTACTTTTTGCCTACTGATTTATAAGTACTGTAAATTCGGACATACTTTTGTCACATACTGTTTTTCACTTACTAGGGAAGTATGCGATTTCGAATGCAGCCCATTGTATGCAACAATTGTGACTCTGGCTTTCTCTGGCTTCTTTGACTGCCTAAGAAATAAGGAAAGAGAGAGAGAATACTGTCAAGTTCAACAGTATTATAAATAAGCTTTAACAACACAACTAAAGTACCTTAACCTGTTAACTTGCATCCCCACTTGGAACCCAAATCCAAGAATGGCATACCCAAATTAAAATACATAGTTCATGAAAGCCTCTGGACTTCAAACATTGTAGATTCATTTAAAAGAAAGCATTCGGCATTCTGTCATATCTTCAGAATTAATTAATTCAATGATAACATTCTGAGAATGATGGAACATTTTTAAAACCATGCAAACTTCCTTCTGTGAACTGATGTGACTTCTTATCACAGAATGAGGCAGAAATTGTATTATTTTATAGTATTCTATACAGTGATAAAGCATTGGTCAATTAGCAGTGCATTATACAATATCCTTAAGCAAATAATCAAGATGGCTTGAAGAACACAGATAAACCATAAACTGTCACAATGGCGTGTTACAATGGGTTCTCTTCATGTTTAATCAGTCAAAACATCTCTATCTGCATTTTATTCAGCTAAAGCAATAACTGAATGTCTTTGTCAGGGATTCCCTGGAATGTCAAAAGTTTAATACTTCTTGGGTCTCAATTGTGGACTTTCTGCGTGACGGCACCCTCCAGTGACGAGTATGAATGAAAGAAATGACGTGATAGTTTAGCATTCTATAATGCTCACATCATCCTTTTTTGGGTAAAAATACAACAAAAATATTTGTCTCTAAAAATATTTGAAGTAAACACACGATAATCCACAAATTTGTATCCGAATGAGCATACTTTTGGACTAAAGGCCGCAAGGGATGTAAATATAACACAGAAAGGCGACAGCAGGTTAATGAAACATTTCCTGTTTCAGGACTAGCAAAATAATTGCAACATACTCTCTTTATGGTGGCAAAATCCACAGGATGACGGACAAGGAGGTGGGTGAAAAGGTAGGTGGTTTTGCCCCCTTTTGTGCTCACTGTTGATCGGCAAGTCCTGCAAAATGGGGTGTCTAACAAGTAATTTTCTCTAAATCCCAAAAACTCCCATACTGGCGAGCTTACTTTATTGGAGTGTCGGTAGAGAATCTCCTCTGTCCCAGACGACATGATTTTGCATGGCAGTAGTAGCTGCCTTCACTGTGTCTGCTGCTTTATGGCAGAGTTAAGGTACAATACCGCCACCTATTGCACTTTGGGATGTCAACCAGGTACTGGCGCTGGATTATTTACGTGTCATATTATCATGTGCACTATTTATTTTAAATATTACGTTTATCGCCCATCCCGTATTGTCACACCCTTAATTAACACAATATTCATATTTCATGTTTTGAATATCATGGTTATCGTTAATACCGCTGATGGCTCTGTTCAGGTGGTTAATTGACTCTTAAAGAGATAGTTTACCCAAAAATGAAAATTAGCTCATGATTTACTCACCCCGAAGCCATTATATGACATTCTACTTTCAGACAAATACAATCGGAGTTATATTAAAAAATATCCTGGCTCATCTAAGCTTTTTAATGTCAGTGAATGGGCATAATCTTTTGGAAGTCCATACAAGTGAAGTGCATCTATCCATCATAAAAGTGTCCCAAACGGCTCAAAGGGGTTATTAAAGAACTTCTGAAGTGAAGCGTTGCATTCATGTAAGAAAAATGCAGCCATACACAAGTTGACTCACGCCAATAGAGTAACACTTGGCGATGTACAGTATGGCGTAGGATGTAGGAGTAGCGTAAGCTTTGATGCCTCTCGCGGTTCAAACAAACAGGGCTGGTCAACGACGTTCGTACGGTTCGTTTCACCGTATATCGATGCGTATATGGTCGTATGCCGGAAGCTAGTTATTTTAGTCGATAAAGTTTTAAATATGGATATTTTTCTTACAAGAATGCAACGCTTCACTTCATAAGGCCTTTATTAACCCCTCAGAGACATCTGGGACACTTTTATGATGGATAGATGCACTTGTATGGACTTAAAAAAAAATGGTGCCCATTCACTCCCATTATAAAGCTTGGAAGAGCCAGGACATTTTTTTAAATATAACTCTGATTGTATTCGTCTGAAAGAAAAATGTCATACACCTTGGATAGTTTCACGGTCGGTAAATCATGGGATAATTAAAATTTTTGGGTGAACTATCCCTTTAAACTTCCATAACTTCATTCCCCTGTTTCGGTTTCATTCATTCACTTTCTATTCCACTTTCTATTTGTGTGTGTGTTTGAGTTATGCGTCCATGATTTAGTTCTGTCATGACAACTCTTGGGAGATTGGCATGTTAATAGAGATTGGCATGGTAAGGGATATGGCAATGTACAGTATTTGGTCTTGGCTGAATAGATCTGCTGCACTGCTGCTGTAGAACAAGTACAGAGACTTGCTACTGCTAATACATTCACATACATTGCTGTGAGCAAGACATGCTGCTGATGCTGCACATGTAACATACATGATTTAACCCCAACAAAGCAGGAGACAAGAGTAAAGGGCAGGGCCCTCCTCCACACAAACATCTAACAGAATTTATAGTTGTACAGCCAATACCAATAAAGCTGTTGTGTTGTGCACAGCTGAAAAGACTATTGATACACATTTGTCAAGCAACTTTTTACTCTACGCTGTGTCACAGTTGCACAGGGTAATGGGAGAAATAAACAATACAAGTAATACCAGCCCGATCTCATCCCAGGGCGTCATATACTGACGCTTTTGACAAATCGTCTACATCCAACGCACATGGCACCCTTTAGCGTCTATATGAGACGCAGATAGAAATGGGCCAGAAGGCGCCTCCTAGCGGTCTAACCCTAACCCTACCCCAGACCTAAACCCAACCATAACCGAACAAAGCTCTGTGCGTGTCATATTGACGCTAAAGGGTGCCATGTGCGTTGGATGTAGACGATTTGTCAAAAGCGTCAGTATATGACGCCCAAGGATAAGAATGCGTTGGTAATACATGTGCTGTTGAGTGAGAAAACAAGCTGCTGCTGCTGATATCACCAAGACATATAGGCCTATATCTATTTTTTTTCTTTTTACATGTTTTACTCTCTCAGTGTATGCCTTGGCTACCTTGCAGACCAGGTTAACACTAGTGACCTAAGGCTATGTGTGCCTTGGCTACCTTACAGATGGGCTTAACACTAGTGACCTAAAACTATGTGTGCCTGAGCTACCTTGCCAACTGGCTTAACACTAGTCACCTAAGGCTATGTGCGCCTTGGCTACCTTGCCGACTCGCTTAAAACTACTGACCTAAAACTATGTGCGCCTGAGCTACCATGTCGACCGGCTTAACACTAGTGACCTAAAGCTATTTGCGCCTGGGCTACCATGTCGACCGGCTTAAAACTAGTGACCTAAAGCTATGTGGGCCTGGGCTACCTTGCAGACGGCCTTAACACTACTGACCTAAAACTATGTGGGCCTGGGCTACCTTTCAGATTGGCTTAACACTAGTGTCCTAAAGCTATGTGCGCCTGGGCTACCTTGCCGACCAGCTTAACCCTTTCACACGTAAGTTTAAAATATTCTAACTGGGGGGCAGCGTGAGTTTTTTAAGGCGACCGTTATTTAGAACCTGTCACTTTATCGTTTCCATGGTGACGCGTCATTGCTTGTCACGTGACACAGCGCAAACACAACACAGCGCTGAATGAATGATGATCTGCTTTTATGTAATTTTCTCTTTTTGAATCAAAATATTCAAAAATATGTTAGATATAGCATGAAACACAGATATTCCGATTGTCAAATATGTGCATGTGGATGTGTTTGGTTGTTTAAACACTTTTATAACGATCGCGTTAGTTGAGCTGTATGCGCGATGGGCGGCGCCATGTTAGTTTGTGCTGGATTTACAACACGTCAATTCCTCCACTTCTCACGAAATACATGAAAGTAAGTGGCAGGTTAACTGGGAGAAGAATAGGGTAAAATGTAAAGCTACTTACACATTGTGTATCTGATATGAATAAAACATGTCGTCTTATTATAATGGAAAGGATTATTATTGGCGCTTCCATAGACATCTGTGTGTATTTTACAAACTCAAATTCATTGGTTTGCTAGTACTTATGTGATTTTAAATGCCTGAAACCTAAAATAAACATTATGTGGTTGAAAACACTAAATAGTTGTGATATATGACAAGCGCGAGCACGTCCATCTCTGGCTCAGCGCCAGCCAACGCGCGAAAGCACATTTGAATTTAGCATGTTGATCACGTGATGCGCTGACCGTTCTAATCACACCGGTGTGATCGTACGCTCCAGGGACCAGCCAAGACTGATCACACCGGTGTGATCGTACATGTGAAAGGGTTAACACTAGTGACCTAAAGCTATGTCCGCCTGGGCTACCTTGCAGATGGGCTTAAAACTAGTGACCTAAAGCTATGTGGGCCTGGGCTACCTTGCAGACGGGCTTAACCCCCTGGGGTCGGCAAACGCGCGGGCGCGTTTTGCTCGTTTTTTTTTACATAGCAGCAAAATAGACCTAAAATACTCAGTCAGTTTTGGTCATACAGCCTTAAGAAATATGAGAAAATAAGCTGTTAAATGTCTACTTTTTTATGTGTCCACTTACAATCGAAATAAAACATTGTGCTTTTGTAAAATAAAGAAAGTAAACAGGGAGTGCTTTATGCCTCTCCATCTCCGTGAACTTTTTTTCTGAAGCACGTTTCTAAATTTAAACAAATCTCAGCGAATACTATTCACTCAGACATGAGCTATATATCTCTATAATCATTTAAGTGTGTAGTTTTAAATTATCTAATTCAAAACTAAAACAAATATTCTCTGTTTATGTAATCTATATAAAAAGAGCGAGAGATCAGCTGTGCTCATTATCTTTCTGCCACCTCATTACTCCGCTAATGTGACACGCCCATCAAGAGCGCGCGCTATTCAAACGCAGATAATCTGAAGCAACACGCAAACCAGTTAACGCCCACAACAGCTGGATAACACACTCGCTGTGAGGAATAGCTCTGCTAATAATATCGTGATTATCCTGGAAATTGTACCTCAAACGTGCTGGAGTAGCCGAACAACGGATCCAGCTGCAGATCATCAGTAAGTGCTTTGTTCTAATCGCGATATGAAATGGTGTCTGTAAACCGCAAAAGACTGTTTAAATTTGAATCGCGTTTCTGTGTTTGAATGAATGAACGGCGCATGCTGTTGTTTACTACAGCTCGCGCGAGTTTCGCTTTTAGCAAACTATCTATATTGCCTACTGAGATGAGTAAAAATCAACTAAATACGTTGAAATAAAATGTATTTGTATAAGCAACATATTAAACTGCAAATTAACATTTATGCCCTAATATATATTATAAAAGACCATATGTTACAGACGAAATATGAAAGACAAAATTTCGTTTTGGATAGATTATTTATAAAGCTTTTACTGCCACATCAAAACCTAATTTACAAGGTGCAAACAAAATCTTAAAAGGTCAATATAAGCCTTCTCTATAAATTATTTTTGTGTTTTATTAGTGACAAATTTGGGGAGAGGAGGATAGCCTACATAATCCAAAACTTTCTGAAAATACGAATGAGAATTAACTGCACAATTACTAGAAATGTTTACCTTGGATATTATACAATTTGCAAGCATACAGTTTGTGGAAAAATACACTTTTTTCAAGATGTTTCCAACTCTGAACCAATTCTGTAGTAATATATATATATATATATATATATATATATATATATATATATATATATACCGGTATATATATGTATGTATGTATATATGTATGTATATATGTGTGTGTGTTGTCTTTGCATTTTTTCTTGTAGCCACAGTGACACCTAAGGCTCATTAGTATGCACTGCAGCATTAGCAGGTCTTCTTTGTCTCCAGGTGTGAATGAGGACATTATTCATGACCTTGTTGGATCATTCACGCCCACCTGCATATTGCCTTTCCAAACAAAAAGTGTCTTACAAAATTTAAATCAATCTATTGTTTAATGTGAACGATTAGCCCGGATGATTTTCAGATCATTTTGAAGTAAATACTCTAGCCGACAAGATCCATTAGTCAAAAGTATTGTGGGAATATGTGAAGTTGGTCGTTTGTGGTCTTATATCAGACAATTTAAGTTTGAGTTTTTTGAATAACCACGCATAAATAATATTCTCTCAAAAATGCAAACATGTACATATATGTTGCTCACATATTATGATAGCCATGTTCGTGCTAAATAGAGTGTAATTACACCTTTGCCATTAATATGTTTATAAGCAACTGAAAAAAATACAAATATCAGGGCATATCAAAACATCTCAAGGACCCCAAAAACACCTTAGACTCCAGAGGGTTAACACTAGTGACCTAAAGCTATGTGGGCCTGGGCTACCTTTCAGATTGGCTTAACACTAGTGTCCTAAAGCTATGTGCGCCTGGGACACCTTAATGACCAGCTTAGCGCTAGTGACCTAAAGCTATGTGTGCCTGGGCTACCTTGCAGATGTGCTTAACACTAGTGACCTAAAGCTATGTGCGCCTGGGCTACCTTGCAGACGGCCTTAACACTACTGACCTAAAACTATGTGGGCCTGGGCTACCTTTCAGATTGGCTTAACACTAGTGTCCTAAAGCTATGTGCGCCTGGGCTACCTTGCCGACCAGCTTAACACTAGTGACCTAAAGCTATGTCCGCCTGGGCTACCTTGCCGACCAGCTTAACACTAGTGACCTAAAGCTATGTCCGCCTGGGCTACCTTGCAGATGGGCTTAAAACTAGTGACCTAATGCTATGTGGGCCTGGGCTACCTTGCAGGCGGGCTTAACACTAGTGACCTAAAGCTATGTGGGCCTGGGCTACCTTTCAGATTGGCTTAACACTAGTGTCCTAAAGCTATGTGCGCCTGGGCTACCTTGCCGACCAGCTTAGCGCTAGTGACCTAAAGCTATGTGTGCCTGGGCTACCTTGCAGATGTGCTTAACACTAGTGACCTAAAGCTATGTGCGCCTGGGCAACGCTAAAATGCCTGCTGTGTTCTTATGACCAATAGATATAACATTGCAAGCTGATAGAGATGGGAACCCAACAACGACCTGAGCAAGTGTCATTAATTAAGTAATTTGATAATGATTACATAACCCTTATACTCTTATTTGATAAACGAAAAACCATTAGAGCGATAAAAAACGACAGCATGCTCTGACGCTCCATAAACATGTTAGCTAATGAAACATTACCCTTAGAATAAAATAACTTTTTTTTTACTATGGATATTTTATACTCGTATACTCACGAGACACAAACAATAGACCATTTTCTGCTGCATGAAACAACTGCATGCCACTCTAACTTATGCTTAGTAAATCACTCCAAAAGACTGTAAACATGATGCTTAGTTTAACTGTATTGATTGTTCTTTTAGCGTGACTCGAACACACGGACATCTACATCAACCACACATATTTCACATAGCTAATGAAAACATTCTCTTGGAAGTAAAAGGATGCGTCATTAAAGTTATACCGCTAAATATGGAAAACACCGCAAATGCTTATATCACTTTAACTGTTTTCATATGCATGCTAACAGTGTATAAAGCAATGACATACAATAGACCGCTGCTGCTGCATGCAGTAAACACCGCTGCTTATATGCTTCAGTGATTCACTCCTGTACTGTTGACATGACGCTGTTTTTTATTTTTTGTTTAACATGAAGCTAGTTTAAACTCGTAAAGATTGCACTGTTTAGGAATTCATACTAGACCATACAATATGTGCAGAGATGTGAAATAAAACATCAATCTCTTATCTTAGATGTTGATTCCAGATGCGTTCTGAAAGCGTGCTGCATTCTGCTACCAGCAACACCCCGGTTTTTGTTTGAATGTTGAGCCACAGCTCATTGGACGCTGACGCAACAGCAACCAATCAGATGTGCCATGTAGATAATGATGTGATCGATGCCAAATGAGTCAAAGACTCATCAGCCTGTGCGCCATCTAGAGTTTCATGCCAGAACTAGGAAATTAAATAAAACTTTTGTTAAACATTCACGTGAGTGTTGATTCTGTTGTTACTGCTTGCAAAACAAAGTCCCTTTAATGATGCGATCACAGCTTCATGCTTTGAGTAGCACTGAACCCAGTAAGAAGGCTTTTATATTCTGTGGCCACGAAAATAACCTTTCTGAGAGTTGATAGATGATTAATACTAAGTGTTTGCTGGATGAATATTAATTGGCTGAATAATAAAGGGGTGGTTGAGTATGATTTCACCTTTCTAACTTTAGTTAGTGTGTAATGTTGCTGTTTGAGCATAAACAACATCTGCAAAGTTGCAATGCTCAAAGTTCAAAGCAAAGGGAGATATTTGCTTTTTTAAAAATCAACAACAAACGGCTGGTATGGACAACATGACATTCCTCACAGGTAAGTGACATCACCAACCCTAAAATTTACCTAAACCCCGCCCCCCGGGAACACAGTCCTTGTTGAGAAGAGGAAAAGTTGTTGTAGTCGAGCACATTTGTGAGTCAGCTCAAACTGTAGCATCTGTCTTTTCACATGCAATAGAAAGTCACTCTGTGTGCATCTCACAACAGTTTTCCTATACTAGCGATTTATAGATTATCATGACAGAATAGCCTATGCTAATTGAAGATAAACGCCACATCAGCAACATAAATTCATAAACTAACCATTCAGAGACGTCCTGTTGCATTCTACATGTTGCCACATCTTTCTCTGACTCCGTTTAAACATTAAAGGCAGAACAGTTTCTGTCATTTTAGTGTGTGTCTGCGTGAGGTAATCAGAGCTGCTAACACACATGAGCTCTTGAAACCCCACCCCCTGCAGCAGCTCATTTGCATTTAAAGGGCCAGACAGAAAACGGTGCGTTTTTGCTCACCCTCAAAAAGTGACAACTTTAACATGCTATATAAAAATATCTGTGAGGTATTTTGAGCTAAAACTTCACACACACACACACACACACACACACACACACACACACACACACACACACACACACACACACACACACACACACACACACACACACGCACGCATGCACACACAAAATTAATTGCTGATTTATCTCAACAAATTATTCAAGAGACTTTTACACAAAATATTCAAGCATCTCCTATATTCTACAGGTTGAAACATGATTAAATAAGGTCATCTTTAGAACTCTTACTAAGTGCTGTCTTTCTATTTTATCTATTCGTTTAGATGCAAGGGGGTTTTACTCACACACCACACAGCTTTTTTCATTAGCTTTATTTGTCAATGCTGTGTCAATTATTGCAGCTCTCTCCTGCAGGTCTATGTTGGTGGCTGGAGTTCTGCCAGTTTAACCACATTGATTTTCAGCCCGGATTTTAACGGGGGAACAAAAATGGAGTATAATAAATAGAATTTTTGCAGGTTAGTGACAAGCTGAATGGATGTGTTCGGTTCTGAACAACAGCATGGTTTTTTTGCTTTTGTTAACAGAACGCTGTTGTTCTGATAAGATAAAATGAGGACAAGAGGAATGTCATCTAATCACAAACCTATACTTTCTACATTTATCATATTTATTACATAAGATATATATTTCTGTCTCTAAAATCTGATTCAATAGATTTTTGAAGTCACAGTAAAACAGAATGTTACCTGGCAACATTCACCAGCCAACAGTTAATTAGCTATTTTACTTAAGGAAATGATGGGTAATGACAAGTATTGTTGTTATTAAATGTTATTATTTATTGAACAGTGGTCTTTAAACAGTGGTTTTATCATTATTTTTCTTTAAGGACATGTAGTTACCCCCAAAATTAAAGTCCTGTCACCATTTACTCACCATTCCTGATGTTGTTCCAAACCTGTGGGACACAAAATAAGACAATTTAAAGCACAATAAAATAAGAACATTGAGACCTCATTGATTATTGCACACAGACGCACACACACAAATAAAACATTCATAAAAGTAGTCCATTGGCAATGCTAAATTCCAAGTCTTCTGAAACCATACAATAGATTGAAATGTTATTCATTATTCACTGAAAATTGTAATTTGTGTTTAATTTTTTAACACTTGAGAACCAATCACTGAGACCAAAACCTTCATGCAACATGTTATAGACTATATACGTATATGAATATATGTACAGTAAATGGGAATTTCAGAGCTGCAGCAGAGGGGAAAACATTTTTGAAATGGGTTTGGAAAGAAATGAGGGTGAGTAAACAGTGACAGAATTTTCATTTTTGGGTGAACTAATCCTTTAATGCCTTTGCTATGTGTAGACTTCCTCTCTGAGGGCCTTATTTTGATACGAGTATAAGCTCATTCATTCTGGAGCATTAAAATACACTGCTAATATATAACTAAAGTAAGAAATATACTGATTTAAAAAGCAATCTGCACCAGAGCAGTCACTTATAAAACATGTAAGACATACAGTAAATGTAAGTCTCTTGCCCCTCTCTGTAAATGGAGGCAACATTGTCTTCAGCAGCCAATTTCCTTCAAAATGATGAGTCACTCAGCAATCAGTGTGGAGAGCTCCAACAAATGAGTACGAGTTATACTGTTGGCTGTCAGGAGCTTTAGTGATTGTGAGTTTTGTCATCTCATTCATTCAGTGGCCTCAAGGCAAGAAAGCACAAGGACAATGACTTATATTTTCTATAGCTATAGATTGTATTGATAAGACATTAAAGCTGGTCGTAATGCTCATGTCAATCATTTATAAGCATCAGGAAATTACTTACCTGGTTGAAATGAATGGTAGTCATAAATTAGCTTCATCTTTCAAGCTTTGAGATTAAAACTCAGATCAGATCATAAAGGTTATATCTTTAGTCTGTCATTTTTAATGATGTGATCTTTCTTCAGGACTGGTGGAAGTGTTACATAGATAGACAGATCAGTATCAATCAATATATGTTTTCAGTGAATTATGCCGTGTATTAAAGAGATAAGAGTAAAAATAAGTTTAAAAAAAACTATACCAATCTTTAAAAAAAAAAGTTAAGTGTAGTTGCAAAACTTCTTAAGATTTTATTGAGTCTTTTAGGTGTTTTAAAATGACCTTGCCAAGTAGCATTCTGTAACGAACAGAGCAAGGGACCGTTTACACGACAG
This sequence comes from Phoxinus phoxinus, assembly GCF_949152265.1. Lineage (NCBI taxonomy): Eukaryota > Metazoa > Chordata > Actinopteri > Cypriniformes > Leuciscidae > Phoxinus > Phoxinus phoxinus. The sequence goes on from NC_136887.1 coordinate 16,317,858, forward strand.
TTTTTAACTAAAAATGGGAAACTGCATTATGGGCATTCATTTACACGACAGTGTCATTTGGGGGCCTGAAAACACAAACTTTTATGAATCTTTTTTGAAAAAGGTGACGTCTTGCGCATGCGTATTACATGTTAAGTGTATGTGTACGTTTACACGACAACAATATACTGAAACAAACTGAAACGTTTTTTCTTTGCATTTTTCACATACTGTATAGACGGCAATGTAGCCCAAACGATCCCCGTTCACGGATCCGTGAAAATGATAAAAAATGCTGTATTATTCAGTAGTTGGCAATGTCGCTTTGTACAGAATCACTACACAGCTACAGACTGAACACATAATGCGCAAGCACAGGACGTCACATTTTTCACAAAATTTGCGTTTTTTTGTGTACTAATAACGGTAATAACGGTATTGATTAACGGTATATAATACAATATAATTTTTTTAAATGTGCACTTTGAAACAAATTTTTCGAAAGTTTACGTTTTCAGGCACCCAAATTGCAGGAGTCATGTAAATGAACAGCCAAACTGCATAAAAAAGGTTCCAGTTTTTAAATGAAAACGAAGTTATGTAAAACCGATAGGTGCGTAGTGTTTCTTTACCAAGTGACATCACCGACTACTGGCCAGGCATGCATAATAATTTGTCTTTTTCGCAGATCCGTGTGAAAGGGGATCTATTGATAACGTTGTCATCTGTACGCAAAAACCGCGAAGAGAAAACTTTTACTTTTTTAGTACGCCGTTGACGTGTAAACGTACCCTAAGGGTGCTCTTGAAGACTTGAACAGCACAAATAAGCACAGCACATATTGTATGTTCCTCCTATCTGATCTCAGTTCAGTTCATGCTGCTCTCTCCTAATGAGCTGAATCAGGTGTGTTAAATAAAGAACATACAAAATGTGCAGTGCTGTGGGTGCCCATGCAGACCGAGGATTGAAAAGCAATGCAATAGGGTATGGTCAGGGTAAAAGTTGCCATGGTAACTAACAACTCAAGACACCTTTCAGAACAGAAAGACAGGGCCAGAAACATGTCTGGTTTTGAAAATTGATTGCCATGGTTGAATAATCTTACAGCCTTGCAAAGAATGTTCAAGACTAAGTTGACTTTCTTTTTTATAATGTTCCCAGGCCTTGGCTTCTTTAATAAATGACCTGTTTTTCAAAAGATGAATACAGCGATGTGAGGTTTAATTGCTTGAGAAGTCTGCCTGATATAACTTAAATGTCAATATCTTTAATAGTCTGTGCAATGTGTATCATTGTCAATGAATTGTATGCCATTGTACGATGCAGAAATTGTCAGTGTATGTATACCGTAGATGTTCAGAAATAGAGAAAAGAAGCACAGGCTATGTGTTTTGAACTATGACCTGTTCATTGGACCCATTCTGAATTCCACATCATGTTTGCCCACATTTTGCCTTGAGGAATAAGGAGTGTGAAGATTTTCTGCTATGAATATACGAATCCACGGCTGCTGAACGATGCAATAAAGTTTCACAGGGTTGAACTGAACGTCTCATAATATCTGCGTTTAATTCCATAATATCAAGATTTTCCACATTATAATGCCAAACAGAGTTAGGGGATATTTTAACTGTGAAAAAGGCTCTTTCAAGTCTATTAGATATGCAGGTTTTCAAAGCACAAGCATTTTACCAAGGACATTTTTTTTTATATCACACCATTCTGTCAGCTCCTCAGCATGAAAGCATGCACCTGTAATTGCGATTGCATGACTTTAACGTACCCAAAGGGGTTCAGACACACACACATACACACACACACACACACACACACACACACACACACACACACACACACACACACACACACACACACACACACACACACACACACACACACACACACACACACACACACACACACACACACTTTCTGTTTTAGTTTTTCTTGCACGTTCATTAATTGTTTCTAGAACTTGACTTAGAATTGATTTTTAGAACAATATGTGCTGCTTTGTAAAGATGATGTTGAAACCCCCCCAAAAAATATTATATATGTATATATATATATATATATATATATTCATGTTCAGATTTTTAAAAAACTTATTAGACTGCCTACTTTAGAAGGCAGCTTGTTTAAGATTATAATGGGAAATGAAAATGTGTTTCCATCACCCTCGTCAAATTATGCATAAACAAATAATTTATTAAAAAGCCTAGAATTAGCCAACAATGTTAAAAAACTATTTTATTTATTTCTCTCCTTTGTAGGAGAGAATCTCTTTCGGAGATGTTTGTCTGATGCCCTGATGTCTCATTTGTTGTTTAAAAGTTCCATTTGTTTATTTAGAAATGGAATATTAAGATGCATGTCAGCGTTAACATTTTGTCATTATTATTAGACAGAGTAGTTTTAAAGCCTTACTGGTTGCCTGATTTTCATTTAATCTGCTACAGTGATGCTTCGTTGCATACCCTTTATGATCTCATTTTGTTTTATAGTACATGAATTGTTCCTCTCCAGTAATATTTTCATTTATTGTGACTATCAAGAAATAAAACTAATACACAACCGTGTGCTACATTTTTACTCCTAGCAAAATAGATTAGGCATGCCAGAAGTCACTTTCAAACTATTAAAGCTGAACTTGCTAGATTTCAATTGTCGTTATGTGAATCCAAATACTTTTTTTATATGCACTCAGAAACATACATAAAAAAAGCAGGCTAAAACGAGACTCCGTCTCACAAACAAAAACCTATTGTGCTGCTCTGCAGAGTCCCATTGCACACTGAGTGAGGAGTATAATCTAAGTGTAGTCCTGAGAAAAGACAAATTGATCACTCTTTTGTGTCGCTGCTACATTCTCTTCCTTTATGGAGTCCTACACTTTTCCCCTAAATGTTTCTGTCACTTCCTCAAGTGCACCCAAAATAACAGCACATTCTTAACCATGGGTTCTTGAAGGTCAGAAAGTTCATACTCTTGTCTTTCATGGACAACAAAGAGAAGCACTAAATCTTTAATATTAATGTTTTTCTTCTTCTTCTTCATTTTATAACAATCACAGGAAATGCTAAATCACACAGTAAATCCTAGCAAAATTATATACACGAATTTTGATGTCCTGGGGCCTACCATGAAGCCGATTTAGGTGGCTTGCCAGGTATGTTTCAGTTTAGTTTGCGCCAACCCTGGGTTTGAGGCACCATGAAAGTGGTTTGGCTTTTAGCAGTGTTCATCGCCATAGTAACTAACGCCTCACGTTGCAAACTGAACTTGGACCAATCAGCTGTGAGCAAAGTGACATGTCTGATGCGATAAAGTCATTCCCCCTGTTTCTACTCCAAATTAAAGGTCACTAAACTCAGGATCAAAGCCAGAGTTTACAGAGAAAGTTAATGATCATGTGATCATGGTGCCATCAAATCATGGTTGGATTGGTTTGGTTTTGTCAACTCAAAACTAATCCTGTAACCCTGAGTTTGTTCAATGGTACTGGGCCCTGAGATCATGAGGGAAATGTATGTAGAAATATCAAAAGAAAACAAAAAATATAAATACACTCACAGTGGAGAATCTTAGGCCAAAGCAATTCATGCAATATCTGCAAGGCCAATATCTGCCAATACCATTGGAATCACTTTTACAACAAATTTTTTTCCCAGACGATATGATAAAAGAGTGACAACCAATCAGAATCCATCCTGATTTAAAGAGCTCATGCATTTAAAGCGGCAAACGACAATACTGCAGCATCCGCTTATAGTTACACTCTAAAAAATGCTGGGTTGTTTCAACCCAAATTTGGGTCAAATATGGACAAACCCAGCCGTTGGGTTAAATTTTGTAATTAAAAATGTTAACCCAACGGTTGGGTTAGTCCATATTTGACCCAGATTTGGGTTAAAACAACCCAGCATTTTTTAGAGTGTATCTTTATAATTGTCTTTATAGTTATAGTTATCGTTCTTGATGTGAACGGTCCTTAAACCATATAACCCTATGAAATTACTGAAATAAATGTTAAAACTTAAGTTAAAACTTTATTGCTAAACATTATTTTTCTTGCTTGTATGCTTCTGTCAAAGTGCATTTAAAAGCAGCTCTCGGCTGGCCTAATGATGCCCTGATGGAGCAATTCATCCTAGGCATCTGTAACTGAGAAAGGACACACTTTTGAAATATTGCTCTGGATTGAGCAGACACCAAATACTATACAACCTACCATTCTTGTTGCTGACCAGCTCTGAATTCAATTTTGTTGTTTAATTGTAAGCATGCTGACAAATTATAATGCAACTTTTTGGCACCTTCATGACACTTTCCCATCATATGTCTCTCGGACAGCCATAGTCGATCTCTCAGGGTTTCAAGATGTACTGTGTAAATGAAGACAAAACAATAATATATTAGATTCTGGCTGGTTTCATAGCCTCAGACAATGTAGTTATTTATTTGGAGTGCAAATGTAGAGCTGATTTTAATAACAAACTTTGAGGAAGTGCTTTCTCCATGGGCCATTATGTGACATTTGTGATCCAACGGTGTGATCACAAATAGTATGATCAACAGTAATACATGTGTGCTTGACTTTGAAAAACTATCCATTGCAATACTGGTTTGGCTGTTTTCCCCATTTAAATGACCACAGTTGGTTATTTAGTATCTTTCATAGTGCATGTAAACAGTGAACATTCTTTGAATTGTCTCCCTAATCAATTGAATAAATTGGGTGATTTTCAACCTGTTTATATATCGTTCAAGGGTAACTCGTTTTTAATACATCTTTTATAGCCTCGGGTAAAAATCAGTTTCTTTGATCCCCTGCAAGCCTTTGCATAAAGGATCATAAGGAATTGTGCCATTAGGGTGATGGAAACTGATGCTTTTATCAAATACATCAAAGTTCAGCTGGTGCCTATTAATCATATATATTTGTTTCACTGGACACACAAAATAAGGGTATATCTAAAAGGACAGTTCTCTTATAATGAAGTCTATTTGGTCATGTTCGTGCATGGACAGTGATCAGTCCATATAATTCTTGTTAGTAGATATAGATTCAGGCAAGGTGCTGAGCTATAACAGAGGCGATGAAAAGCAGAATCATTCTTAAAGGGATAGTTCACCCTAAAATGAAAATTAAGTTATTTACTCACCCTGATGTTGTTCTTTGATGTATGTCATCCCTTTCTTTTTTTTTTGGAACACAAGAGTAGTATTTTCAAAAAAAAATCCAGTTTGTCCATAATGCAGTGAATAGCACCCAGTATCAAGCTTTTTAAAAAGACACAAAAGTATCACAGAACAAACACATTTAACATATATTCCAAGTGTCCTGGGGTATACGATCGGGTCATGTAAAAAAAAAAAAAAACGGCCGAGCGGGACGAGGTCGAGGGACGTGTGAGAGCGGCGCGAGACCGGCGTGATTGCTGATGAGCGACACCTGCGAGACGGCGCACCGGTCTCGTATCTCTCACGGAGGAGCGGAAGCATAAAAGGAGGAGCGACGACAGTGGAGATCGAGAGAGGAACAGGCCTGATTTTATGTTGTGATTTGAACAGTATGACTTTATTTTACGATAATCACTGATCTAGCTGACTTGGATGTTAAGTTTTGGTTTAAAAAGTATTATAATAAGTAGGCCTAATCATTGAATCCTTCATTCAACCAATTCGTTCAAAATACGAATTTATTTAACTTAGCAAACAAAATGTTTTTATGAATGTATAGTCTAATTGAATCATTTACTCATCTGATTCGTTCAAATACACTGATTCTTTGGAGAATAAAACACAGTGTTGCCCTGATATGCAGCGGTTCTGCTGTTTGTTCCGTTTTCTTTGATGGAGCAAAAACAGAACGTGTCTATGAAAGTTAGTTGTTTATTGTAACTCTTTTATTGAACTGTTGTATTGTAACAATTGCGATCGTGCTGAAAAATATGATGTCACTCTTACTTAATTTATTAATGCTCAAATAGCAATTGCATAGAGAACATTGCCAAGGAATTACATATACATAAAATAAAATGTACTTTATACTTTATTATATAGAATTAAGTTGTAATTCTAATCGAAAGCAGCACTGTTACTGTTTTTCATGTTTAATACTGTATAGCTGCTGCTTTAAAGTAATCAATTGTGTATTGCTATATAAAAAGGTCTAAACATGACGTGACTTGACTAGTGCGCTGAATTGCAGAGCTGTGCAAACATATCCACATTGCTAATACACTTGTATGTTCTTTCGGTTAAATGAATAAAATGCTTAGACAAATAAAACACTTGGAAGCAAAAAAATAAAATAAAAAATAAAATAAAGCTAAATAAATAAATAAGGTCATGAGTGATTGGTCCACCTGCACAGAAAAACACTCATGTGTGAGTGGGTTTTGATTCTCACAGTGGCTCTCGGAAGCTCAGAACTGTTGACCCAACAACATCAGAGACACCCTATGACAAGACATGGGCCCAGCAGCTCTTTAGGAGAGCATCCGCTGGAGTTTGTGTGTCTGTGCTCTAATTATCCTGGCAGCTGTGCGCACACAAAAAAGAAAGATCTCCATGAATTAATCCTTTATCACCTGGCCTGCCTATATTCCCCCTCATTTGTGATCTCACTTAAGGGTCTTTGATGAGCCACACATTTCTCTGTGTGCACTGCAGATCCAAACAAGAGAAAACCCCCCAGATGAAATGCTGCTTTGTGTTTGTTTTTGCCTGGTCCTGGAGGATCACATTGCTTCTGAAGACTCTGTCGCTCTCGGCAACAACATCTGCCTTGTGAGTGTGGGGCAAGTCCCTTCAGAGCAGAAATGCCATTTAACAAGACGTGAGGGATTTGAGTCAATGAGTGCTCAATGTGGTGAACTTCATCACAGCAATGAATCTCTCCAAAGAGCTTATGGTGATGGCCTTTTTTCTCTGCTTGCTGGCTTGATCTCCTAATGGTGGGGTGGCTAACAACAGAACCACTGCGCTTTTGGTTCTGTTTTTATGTCATACTGTTCCAACTGTTCTGGCTTTTTTAGCTCAAACTTTTTGGAAACTAAAAGTTCAATTTATACCTTTTAGGAATACAAAACGCATTTTGTCTATTACGATATAATCCGATTTTTCTTATTCTACTTGCAATCAGATGGATTTTGTCATTTGCAAAGTACTGAAGTACCGTATGTAAAGTATTTCATAAGAGTTTTATTTCATGTGATGATGTCAATAGTTTGAGACAACGAGTACTTGGCTCTCCACGACATGTATATTTCTTATAGAAAATGTACATACAGTATGGTTCAAATTCAAAAGTTTGGGGTCAGAAATGTAAAGACTACTTTAATTCATTAAAAATGCAATTAGTTGCCCCACTATAAATTTGATACAATTTAGGAAATCGTATTTGACTTGCTTAATCTAAATAGGTAATTGATAAAAGGAGGGTCAATTTTAAGTCATGATAACATCAAGTTTATTTTCAGGCAGGATCTTGAAATAACTTAAAATATAATTTAAATAAAATAAAAAAGTAAACGAAATAAAATAATAGAAACATCTCAATTTTAATAGTGCATAATAAATAATTAAACAAATCTATATTGTCTTTAATCAGACACTATAATAGATCCAACATTAACAGAAGGGACAAAAATCACACATCAAATCAGTGCATCACGACTCTTAAAAATTTTGTCGTTTATTATTCAATGTTAATGGGTTAGTTCACCCAAAAATGAAAACTATGCCATTATTTACTCACCGTCATTTTGTTCCAAACCCAAAAGACTTTCGTTCAAATTCGGAACACAAATGAAGATATTTTTAACGAAATCTGAGAGGTTTCTGTCCCTCCATCGACAGTCCACGCAACTACCACTTTGACGCTTCAAAAATTTCATAAAAATAACGTAAAAATAATCCAAATGAATTGAGCGGTTTAGTCCAAATTTCCTGAAGAGACTTGATGGCTGTGTTTGATAAAACAGATTGGCTTTTATTCACATATAAACATTGACCAGTGGATATAAACAGAAGCTCAAGTGTACTTGCTTTAAATGCAAGAACAAAGCTTAAACGTGCTGCGTAACACAAGAATGAACATCATTGGTTCTTGAGGAAGCTCAACGTGCTGCGTAACACAAGAATTAATCTCATTGGTTCTTGAGGAAGCTCAACGTGCTGCGTAACACAAGAATGAATCTCATTGGTTCTTGAGGAATCTCAACATGCTGCGTAACACAAGAATTAATCTCATTGGTTCTTGAGGAATCTCAACATGCTGCGTAACACAAGAATTAATCTCATTGGTTCTTGAGGAAGCTCAACGTGCTGCGTAACACAAGAATGAATCTCATTGGTTCTCGCAGATCAAACAAACATGCTTGAGCTTCCGTTTACCACAACTGATGTGTGAGTTAAATAATGTTTATCAAAAAGCCTAAATTCAACCTGTTCATCATATAAAGCAATCGAGTCTCTTCAGAAAATTTAGACTAAACCGATGAATTAGTTTTACGATCTCTTTATGAACTTTTTGAAGCGTCAAACTGGTAGTTGGGTAGCTGTCAACGGAGGGACAGAAAGCTCTCAGATTTCATCAAAAATATCTTAATTTGTGTTTTGAAGATGAATACAAGTCTTATGGGTTTAGAACAACATGAGGGTTAGTAATTAATAACATAATTTTGGGGTGAACTAAACCTTTAAGATGTTGTGACGAACAGAGCATCAGATACCGTGTATACAGTAGTAGATATTATAATAAATATAAAAACACTATGTTTTACTTGGTTTGTGTGCAACAGGACAGAACACCTGCTTTACCAGCAAAAGCAGGCCTTAGAATCACTCTAGCTGTCTTATGTCCAGTGCCCAAGAGAGCTGGGGATGAAGTGTACACTAGCGTGTGTAATTACAAGCTCTGCAAACCATGTGAGTACACTACTAAACTCAACTCGTGAAAGCCTGTCCTCCTGCATGACATCACAACCATACACATGTCACAAGAGGGACTTTGAGACCTTCCTCAACTTAATGAGCCCCTTGACAGTCCTAACCTCATTTTTGTTAAATTGGCTAATTAAAAAGACATTTACGACACAAATAAAACCAGTGTGCATTAAACGAACACTGCTTCAGTGGATATACCTTTTAAACAGAATAAATTCACTCCTTTAGACATCATTTCACAATAAATAGCAACCAGAGAGGATATCAACATTGTGATGTATAAAAACACAGAAAGCAACTAATAAAAGACCAAAAGTGTGAGTTGTTTATATGTCCAGGTTTATCTATGGTGTGCTTTAGTGGCGTGTTAGTTATTATATATTTGTTTATTTGATTTTACCTTTATTTAATCATTCAAGTTGAATAATCTGGCAAATATAATTCAGCTTTTAAAGCTTGGCTTTGTAAATCATGTTCCAGCATTTAGGGACTTGTTTTGTTACTGTTTCAATCAACATGTGTAGTCTTGATCACGTTAATTAAACCAGAAATGGCAGGAATACTGTGCACTTTTTTTCTCACTCGTCTTCTCTATTGTATGATCTGTTAGCAAGAGACAATTTGCATTATGTGGCATTAGTGAAGGGATTAGGGAACATGATTTATGCCGGCAAGACATTCTTCATTTTCGCAAATGAGTTTCCATTCCCAGTTGAACAATGGAGCACTGTCTGACCCTCCCTTAATCTCAGTGAACAAAAAGGGCTTGCTAAACCATAACTTTGGGACCTTGTTATTCAGACCGTGATTAAACCAGTGCTCCTAAATTAACATTACGTTGGATCTCTATTAATTCTCTGTATTATCAGTGTTAATCACAAGTTAGCAGTCAATCAACGAGCAATGACCGAAAGAAGAAAAAAAGAGTCTGGATTCTGGTGCATATAGGTATCTGCTATTTCAAATGGATATGCCTGATTGCTAATTTACTCAGAAAAAAAAATACACAAAAGCGGTAAATTACTGAAGGAATCAATTATCCTTTTAGAATATACTGTGTCCTTAATCAAAGCAGAATTGTTTAGGCATTGCCAACATATCCCCTAAATATCTACATAAAATAAAAATGAATGAAAGGTAATTTTTATGACCTTCTTACTTTTTTCTATTTCGATTGTGAATAAATAGTCTCAAGTGTAGCCATATATTTGATTAATCAGCAAAATAAAGGTCTAGTGCACATTCAACTGCAGCTTATTCTGGCCAAGACTGTTGCCATGTGGCTTTATCTAAAATGGATTGTAGAGTTGGAATTGTCTGGCATTCAATTATTTAAAATAATAATAATAAATTATAAAACAAAATAGAGTAATAATTAATAATAACAATAAAGGCATGATGTACACAATGTAATAAGTGGGATAATACATCGAGCTGGTTGTTATCGCAGAATAAAACCCTTCAGTGTGGTGCAAGTCCTGATCACCCTGTTGAGGTTTATTCTGAGATACAACTGGCTGGATGTACATTATCCCACTTATTACGTGGCTACTTGACACATAAGTAAATAATTAGACATGAAATATTGATCTGAGTCGTCGGGGTCCTCCTGATCACCCTGTCGGGTTTATTCTGCGATAACAACCGGGTGGATGTACATTATCCATTACATAACATACAGCTGGATGACGCGATTGACCAATCAGAATCAAGTGTTCAACAGATCGGTGTAATAATATAAATGAAGTAATGGTATGGCAGCTTTAGTAAATGGTTGTAGTGAAAACTAAAAAAATATAGACAAATTTGTTTATACTATTGAGTGCAGACTAATTAAGACTACTGTAAGTATTAAGACAAATAAGTAGACAATTTCACAGATATAATTCAGAAAAAAGCAAATACACATCTTTGCCTGTGAATATCTTATTAACTTGATACTAGATGCCACAAACTAAATTCTGAATATTTTATGCCAGATTGCATTGATTATGTCAGCCTCAAAAGTGCTCATTCTATCAACCTGGTGCTTTTAAAATAATTTAAAAATCCTCTGTGCACGTATGCTGCCTTAGTATGGGAAAGAGGTGGACAAAGTACACAACTTCCTTACTTGAGTGAAAGTACAGACACTTCTGGTCAAATATTACTAAAAGTTAAAAGTTAAAGGTACCTACCTACCTATCAATATCAAATTTATTTCTAAAACACAGTGCCAGTAGTGGGATTGAATAAGTGCACTCAATAACGTCCACAATGGTTTCGGACACCCAAATGGCTGTTCCCAGTACCCAGGCTTTTAGTGTATACTGTTATCTACAGTATGAGCTAGTGTGCTCCAAAATAATGACACAATTTGCATTTAGAAGACCAAAACCAACGTTGAAAATTAAAATCAGGTTGATGTCAGATTCCAATGACAGACTGACATTAATCTCCAACGTTGGACAAACGTTGTATTGTGGTTGAAAATCGGGTTGACGTCAGAAACCAACATAAGTGTTCTGACGTCAACCAGACATTAATTTCCAACCATAATGCAACCCCTGCAACCAAAATCATCCCTGACGTTACTTTCTACTGAAGGACTTGGCAGAAATGTAGTGGAGTAAAAAGTACGATATTTGTCTTTCAAATATAGTGAAGTTAAAGTAAAAGTTTCCAGAAAAAATAATACTGAAGTAAACATACACTCAAAAAAAGTGTACTTAAGTACAGTACTCAAGTAAATGTGCTTTGTTACTGTCCATCTCTGAAACTCATAGCTCGAGTCTTGCATTATTCGTTATTAGGCAATCACGTCTGAAACATAACATTGAAGTAGTATAAACGAAAGAAAAGAAATATAAAGCCAAATAACATTTGAATTCAAAATTCTATTGCCATCTCAGAAAATATCAAAGACAGAATTTAGTTTTTGGCAGAATATAGGAAGTTTGATTCAGAGTGGTTCAGCAGAATTGTGTGGAGTGATTGTTCACAATGAAACACAAGTTGCATGTTGGTGCTCAAAAATGGTGTCTTCGAAAATCTGGTGAGAAATATAACAACAAATGCATGGAGGAAGAAGTGTCATTGTGTGAGGAGCCTTTTCAGCTGCTGGTACTGGAGAGCTACTTCACTCTGAAAAGTAATTAAATGTTTTGGAGTACAGGAGAATATTGAAGAATAGTTTGATTCCCACAACTGAAAGTTGTTATCTAAAGAGGAATGATGAGATGTTATTTGACATGACAATGCTCCTGCCCAAAATGCAAAGACAATGAAGTGGTTTGAGAACAAGTCCATCAGGCTAATGTTGTGGCCTGGCCAGAATCTAGATTTTTAAGTTGAACCCTGTATTGCATATTTGGTCTCTTGTTTAACTAAATGGAAAACATTTTTCCACTACTCATGAACTGTTGGAAGCCAATAACATTGAGTGGAACAACACTGACTCTTCTTGCTGTAAAAATCTGTCTGTAAGTTTAGCCACACAGCTTAAACATTTAAAGAAAGCAAAGGGCAAGCCTATCCCATACTAAATTACTTTATCTAAAGTATTTGTGCAATTCTTGCTAATTCATTTCCTGACCAGTGATTTGTGAGTTAAAATGTGATTAAAATGGTTAAAGGGATAGTTCACCCAAAAATGAAAATTAGCCCATAATTTACCCACCCTCAAGTCATCCTAGGTGTATGACATTATTTTTTCAGACGAATACATACAAAGTTATATTTAAAAAAATGTCCTGGGCTCTTCCAAGCTTTATAATGGCAGTGAATGGCTGTTTCTGACTTGAAGTCCATAAAAGTGCATCTATCCATGATACAAGTGCTCCACACGGCTCTGGGGGGTTAATAAAGGCCTTCTGAAGCGTAGCAATGCAATGTGGTTATGTAAGAAAAATATTAAAATGTATCATGTTACAAAGTCAAATTATAGCTTACGGCCAAATGACCATACTCAATTTACTTGCGCCTAAAGCGCAACTTATGACGTTAGAATTAACATAGTATGTCAAGGCGTAGCGTAAATATTAACAGTACGTCACATTGCTTGCATACGTTGCGCTTAGACTTAAAGGGCACCTATTATGACATTTAAAATGTTCCTAATGTTGTTTAGGGAGTCCCCAACAACAGTTTTACATGCATGCAATGACAAAAAGCACTTTTGTTGTCGTATAATATGCATTTATTTTTACCTGATTTGCTCACCGACTCCCAAATGATTCGTTCAACGACTCATTTTTCCAAACCCCTCCTTTGCGCGACGCTAATCTGCGTTGATTGGTCAGAGATGACCCAGCAGTGTTTACAGAGATAATACTTATTGTTTAACACGGAGTACAATGATGCTTTTATCAATTGTGTTATAATAATGATTATAGTCCACTGCTTTGTAGTTTGTAGTAAAAAACTAAAAATAAGATAAAGAATTTAATGTTATGTTAGCGAGCATAGCCCAGAGTTCATATTGTAAAAGCACAATCAGTCTTTGTTTGCGTTAGCCCGATGCATAAACAACGTTTAAAAAAAATAAATAAAAAATGCAGTTACGTTAATAAATGCAGCTACGAGGTATTACTCTATTCTTTAAGACAACTCCGAAAACAACGACAAACACTTCACATATATCAATACAATTGTCATTGAAGACCTAGAAGCTAAACGGTGCTTACACAACAAACAAAATAATGATTAAGCATGCTACATAAAACATAAAAGCAACAATAATTAATAACACTTACAGGTTGTGATACGGAGGAGGAAGCTGATGCAAATACACTTGGAACTGAACCTTCCTTCAATGTCAGCCGGCTCGCGAATCCAAGTTTGATTGCATTTAAGTTGGTAAAGCAATCGTCTTCAAAATGACGCAAACAAAGCACAAGGCTCGGACTATACTTCTGTGGTATAGTTGTATATTGTAGCCACTTAGTCTTCAAATGCTCCTCCTTGGGCAGATGAAAAAAGTTGGCTTTTGAGCCGCACTTCAGAACACAGCGTCTCGTCGCCATGATATTTTCAAGTTTTCCCTGACCTTGGAGCGCAATAAGTGGGCGTATCGTATTCAAATAACTTGACAAGTTGACGTCATCTAGTCAGAGAAAAAGCTTCGGTCTTCTAACGATTCATAAAAATGACTCCGAGTCGACTCTTACTTTTGAAAGACAATAACTTTATATACGGTGAACTTTCATATTTCAAACTTTGCAGGATGTTTTTGTTCACTTAGATCTATGTTACACACTACATGAAAGGTAAATTTCAAAATTCCATAATAGGTGCCCTTTAAGTCGAATCCGTATGTTCTTTTGGCCGGAAGCTAGTTATTTTACTTTTTACATTTTTAAATATTAATATTTTTCTTACAAAAACCCATCGCTTCGCTTCAGAAGGCCTTTATTAACCCCTCGGAGACGTGTGGAGTTCTTTTATGATGGATAGATGCACTTTAATGGACTTCAAAACAACCATTCAATGGCATGCCATTATAAAGCTTAGAAGAGTTAGGACATTTTTTTATATAACTCCGATTGTATTCGTTTGAAAGAATAATGTGATATACACCTAGGATGACTTGAGGGTGAGTAAATCATGGGCTAATTTTCATTTTTGGCTGAACTATCCCTTTAAGACCATTAAAAGACCACTAAATATTGTGGCCTTTTTGGCTTGGCCCCTTTTTTTTTTTTTTTTGAGTGTACATATTATCTATATTATAGATAAGTGTTCCTGCCATGTCTCAAATCGACATGCCCCTTCTAACATTGCAGTTCTTGTATCATCTAGATTTCTAAGTTTCTCACTCATTAATACGACTTCGCTCTGTCATTTATGTGCTCGAAACTAATATTTATGATACTTCTGACTCCACTTAAAGGGCACATTGGCTCCCAAAGGGCAAAGGCTGCGTGAAGTCAGCAGATCAGATTAGCGCTAGCTATATTGCTAAAGAGTGGAAGGGACAGGAAATTTCACTAACCAGACTCGAACCCACATTTCCCACATTAGCACCACAGCTCAATGTCGCAGTGTATATACGCTAACCCCCAGGCCACAGCACTGACGATTTCTGCTGACTTAAAAATGTTAATGTATTTTGGTGAGCATTGCCTCGGGCTGAAAGCAAATGAAGATGTTTGAAGATGTTCCCGTGTTGTTACAGACGGTTTGTTAGGTGTAATCAATGAGAGAGGATAGGCGTGAGGAGAAGGCAGAATGACTGGCAAGGCCCTGACTGCACTGGCCAGGTGCAGAGTGAGTAGGGACCTCCCTGTTAACACATGGCACACCACTCAGCCAGGGAGATTAATGGGTCTGACTGCATGGCAGCGGAGCGGCCAGGGATCAGGGAGTGTAATTGCGCTGGGGCAAGTATGGACATGGACAGCTGCGCATAGCAGGAGCCAATCACACCTCGTCATCACTTCCATACCTCCAGTTGTTCACCCAAGGTAAGAGTATCCCAGTCTGAACCGTGATAGGATACCAAGATGAGGATTCTAGGTGAGTGAAAAGGTGTTTTAACTTCTATCTCAAAAGCAATTTTGGTGTAATGAAAGTTCTATTTTGGTTAAATGATTGTAGAAGGACTTTTGCGGGTCCAGGTCATGTGTTATGACTTTGAAAGAATCTGTTTCAAAAACTTCAGCAAAAGCTATATTTTTTTATATTAGACAACTGCACATCAATGTACAGCAAGAGGGAAATCTATAAAAGTTTAACATGTGGAAATTTTGTATGTGGAAATGATCCCATGCGTAATGCTTTTGTGTACATGAAACCACAAATATAAAGCGTAACGTATTTGCGTTCAAAATGAACATCGCATTATAGATATGAGAGACGTTCACAATGAATATCTCATATCTATAATGATGAAATTGCATTTCTGCCTCTCCCTGCTCATAACAATCTGCCTCTTGCTCTGCAAAAACTGTTTTGACACCCACATGCTCATATCATTTCACTGAAGTCCTTGTTCCTGCGACAGATGTTTAAGACAATGTAAATTCACTGGTGACATTGAGATGGTACTTTGCGATTCAAATGAGCTCTGTCTCCTTCCGAGCTAAACGGCTTCTGTATTGGTTCGAAATATCAGTGTCTCTATAAACAGCTGTGACCCCACGCAGGAAGTCAGGCATCCCACTTCCTGTGGCAAGCTGTGCCGCTGGCTCTCCTGGCCAGAGATGGCTTTCTAATTGGTGTCCTCTCACCTCTTTATACTGAGATGCTCCTGTTTGACAGTTCTTGGCAGCAGGATGAATGTCCTTGAAGAACAAAAAAGTCAAATCCAAAACCTGTAAAAAGTAAATCACTTTACGTTCAAGGATTTTCAAAAGGGAAAAATAATACCCGCTGAATTCTTCAAAGAGGCAAAAGTTGGCAACAAAATCCCAAACGTTTACAATAAAGTTTAAAAGTTGTAAATATTGTCCCATTTCAGTTCAGAACTCAATCTGTGCTTAATTTACCCTGACGTTACACTGACTTCAGCTAGTTTTAACTTTTCAGAAATCTCTAAACTGAGTTATATATTTATTATATTTACCTGAAAATATGCTAACAAGCAGTCTGTATGGTGATTTTCTGAAATGGGGACTTCTAGCTATTTTTTCCCAATGTAAATTAATGTTTCACTTAATGTTTACACTTCTGGCTTCACCTTACACATTCAACAACCAATAATACTATTTTAAATGTTTAGATTAACATTATATTTTATACATATTCTTAATATCAAATTAGTGTTATTTTTACAAAATAATAATAGGCCTAAGTGACAAATATTATAACTGATCTTCAATATTCACCTTCTTTTCAGATCATTAGTCAACAGTTGCTTGGTAAACAATGCAGATGTCATGATGGTCTCAGGCACAAAGATTTACCAAATTTTACTAATATCGACTAGCCTGGGAAAACCCAGACCACTTCCGGCAAATTTAGATTTGCTCTGCAAGTGGGTCTGGCAAAGAGCCCATTGAAACCCATTTCCAATCCGCCGAAATCGCGGCACCAATCAGAAACGTTTTACACGATGACGACAGAGCAGAGACGGTGACGCAGATTTTGTACATTACAAAGATGGATGCCGCCGTGGAACATCACAACATCACTCGTTCGAATCAGCTATCGCGTCTGTTTCAAGCGATTTAAAATGGTCATTTTCGTTAACACAAACAGAGAATTGCTGAGAGTCTCGAGATGTTTCTCCGTCGCTCTGCATACGTCATGTCATTCATCGCTCTGATTGGTTTTAGATCTATCCGACGTCCGTTGGTGACGCCCCTGTGGAAATGAATTGTCTATGGAGCTTTGCCAGACCCTTACTCAGTTACAACTGAGAGGGTCTGGGTTTTCCCAGGCTAAATATCGACTGTTCGACTCAAAGATTATTATCTTTGGTGAATTTTCAGAGCGATTGAGCAACGCGAACATGATAGGCGTGATTTGTCACATGACCTGTGTAATGGACCAATCACAGCTCGATGGAGGCAACCAGTTAAACACAAACCCGCCCCTGGCACCAATTTAAAGATTTCATTGGTCAGTCAAACACGAGTAAAACGTGTTAAAAAAAACTACAGACATGTCATGGAGGACGCGCAAGTCCAGCGGTTATGTAGAGAGGTTCAGATAAAGGGGTTTTAGTGATTATTATCAGTATCTAACCTGACGAAAATGTATTTATTCAATGTTGTCTACATTATATTGTATCTGCAGCAGCATTGTGAACTTTTGTAAAGACACGTTTAGCCATTAACTTTTAAATGCATCATTAGATTCAAATTGCAAACACAGAGAGTTTCGCATGAAAGACCCGCGACTGACAGATGAACGTGCTACTACATTTCTCTCCGAAACGGTAAGAAATTAAATAAGATTGAATGGAGGATTTTAACTGTGACAATATGATTGACAGGACAGTTTACTGACAGGATGCACGCGACAGATCTGTCGGTTAAAAATGACAAAGTAATATGTCCCAAAGCTTGCCTACTCTTTTGCTACCCACTCAAAAGTATGTACTTTTTTGTCACAAAAAGAGTACATACTTTTAGGGCGTAGTATAAGTAGGCGAATTGGGATGCACTGCAGCCATGGACTAGTTGCACATGGCCACCATGTTGGATTTCCGAACAGCGAGTGTGCGGATAGACACTTCCGGTTTCACATTACGCGCCCGGTGCAGGGAGCCGGAGAAAGCCGAAAATGACCTCTTATACTGTAGTTGTTTATAAAATCAATTATATAACTTAAAATACTACCAAGATCAATATTACTATCACACGAGCCAATGGCAATTAAATGCACGGATGCATACAGTAGTCAGATTAATGAATGAAATACAACTGTTCACGAACAGAAGATTGTATTGGACTCATGCTGCATACGCAATGACAATTATGCCTATTGTAAATATAGTTACAACTACGATTAGAGTTGTTAAATAAAATACCCCGTGAACATTCACACGTGTGCCCTGTGATAGGCTACAATTCATCTCCATAAATAGCCTACTATTTTCTCAATTCTGCGCATATATTTTCACTTACTTGCATCAATTGCTCGATCAATATTATCATCACATATTTTACATTTACATTTTTAACTGTAGGTAACGTTACCACAAACAATTTAATATAAGTTTGTGTATATTTTACACGTAGTAAAATACTGTATGTGCTGCTTACAGTATATACACCAGACAGATAATGATTTATGAAACCGTATGCTCTTTACTCATCTCACTTGCACAAAATAAATGCAGTAATAGAAAGCATAGAAACGCACGGGTGAAATACACAATGATATGCATTTAAAAATTTGGTCGGGTTGAAGTCATCCCTTCGGATCATCTGCATCCACTCGGCCCGTAACGCAGCGTCAACGGGGAATGCATGAAATCTGACTTTGTTGTAACGTGACGAAGCGGTACATATGACGGCACACAACAATAAAGTGCTGAGGCTGTCACCCTCTTGAATCCTAAAAACACTCATTGTGAAAAATGATCTTTCTGGTAATGGAACTCGGTCGCTGTTTTCTCTTACTCTCGCTGTCTCTCGCTGTCAGATCACCGGAAGTACTGGCCCGCACGCTCGGGGTTTGAATCGAACGTCAACGGTCGCCATATTGTGCACGGAGCGAATTAGGCTATTCATCAACTCTGGGGATATACTGCTAAGGAAAAAACTGTATGTGAATGACATCTATGACATCCAGTTGTTTCATTTCATGGAATGTCAGACATTGCTCTGTTCAGTGTTGATTAGGTGAGTTAACGTAGTATTCTCCGAGGATTTTCTTTGTAAAATAAGACAATATGCACATTATGCAGTTGAAAAAAGAAAATAGTAATTTCATGTAAATTACCATGTCTGTTGCCAATTCAGATTATGTGAATGAGTGATAAGTTCTCTGCATTGTGCAGTTATTTTTTTTTTCTGTTTCCTGTTGATGCATAGGCTACTTCTACCTTGGACGAGTGTACGGTGAGCCAAAAGTGTCTAACTGATGTCGCAACGCGTCATTTTCTGGAGCGAATCCAGGATCCTTAATCTGTCATCAATCCCTGCATACAGATAAGAGAATGCAACACACCATACACTTCGGATACCTTGAGTGAAACGGAGTTTAAATCTACCCTGGTAGTAAAGCTTTTTTCTGTCACGTGACTAAGGTTTTTTTTTTTTTCAACTTTTTTAATTTTTTCCCGGAAGGATCAGACTTTCTGACCTGCGTTTGGGGAAACCTTTATTTTATTTGTTGTACCAAACAGCCTGATTGTATTTGTTTTTAGTTCTATTGACTGTATGTTTGGAACCGTTGAACTTATTTCAATTGATGGTACCAATACAGTACATTTTTCTTCTTTCACAAGTTGTAGTGACATTGCTGTCTCAGATCCTCCTTACGAACTTAAGCCGCGTTTCCACCGAAATTACCCGGAACAATTTGTCCCAGGAACTTTTTTCGCCCCAGACCGGTTGCTTTCTGTGTTTACACCGCGGTCTAAAGTACCGGGAAGATTATAAACTGCGCTCGACTGCTCCTCCCAGTCTGCGACGGACAGTAATCAGTTTTGAGCACCACATTTATAATAAGTATGGAGGAGATTCAAACTGTGCTGCAGTTGTTTGTGATGTATTGGTTTACTAACGAGGTAATTAACAAAACGGCAGAAAAGAGACTAGCGCTGATACTAAAGCGTGTTCAGAAAGCTCGTAATGCTATAAAATTAGACGATGCGGACATTGACCGTGAGATGGCTGGGACGAACGCGCAGAAAATTTCCTGTTACACAAATGCGCTTAATGAAGCCTGAACCTCGTCGTCGGTCCAGCTGTGTTTTTTTTTTTAAATTAAATTCCATATTTGATCGGCTTTAGACGTTAGGGATGGGCAAGAGCGATACTCGTTCGTGACAGCGACGATCGATCATGAAAACAATGATCGCCCCTGACTTTAAAAAAAAATTATCTTATTTTTTCTGATTGGTTATTGCGGCATTTGGGCCGGTTCCTGAGGTCTTATTGGTTACCGTTAGAGAGCACGCCTTCCAGACCGGCGAAATAAAGTGAAACTGGATTTGAAAATGCTCACTGCAGTGATGCCAGGAATTACTTTGATCATGAAATACAGTTAAGTGCAAGATGTGCGGCGCCAATCTATAATACATAACATTATACTGAGAACACGATTGTAATAGAATTTTGTAAATTCTTTGAGCTTTAGTTTTTCAGCGTTGTTAAAGGAAGCTCGCTCACGTTACACATCAGACTAGCTGCAAGTTCATGTGCGCATTCGCATCCTTTTGTGCAGATGTAAGTTGCAAGATTACTTTTATGTTGTCTATATCTGATTAATCACAAATACAAGACGTTTAATTTAGTTTAATAACTAGCAAGCAAAAAACTGCAGTTTACCGACCGTACATTCACTCTTCAGTCTCAGCTCCATTGCAAGATGGAAGATGGTTGTTTCTAGTTATGGCTTTGAAAACGCGCAGTGATGACTAATCACTTTCCATCATGCAAAATAAAATGAAGTGCAAGATGTGCAGCACCAATATACACAAGATATTCATCATTATAATGAGAACAGGATTGTGATAGAATGTTGTAAATTCTCTGTGCTTTAGTTGCTCGTGTATCAGCGCGCTGTTAAGGGAATAGCGCATCCAAAATTTCCCTATCAAACCACTGACTGTAAAAAACTAGTTCACATGCGCATTCGCGTCCTTTTGTTCATGTAAGTTGTAATGTTACGTTTATGTTCTGTATCTAGGATATCTGATTATTAATCTCATAGGTTGTCATAAAACTTGCTTCAGTTTACTAGAGATCATTTACTCTTTAGCTTTACCTCAAGCAGCTATTCATTTTAGATGTTTCTTTTTCGAAAACATTGATGCATCATAGTGTTATTTTTTCTAGTCATACGTTCATGTTTTCATGTTTAATGTCATTTTTATTTGTCAACATTAATTTTTGTTACAGTCTTACATGTAACATTTTCATGACGGACACGCCACAAGCCCAACCCCTGTTGATGTTCAAAATGACAAATGCCCATCCCTATTAGACGTTCAGTATAGTGTCCTGCTACTGTGACCATTCAACCTGATCTGTTATAGAACCCCACACTAGAGTGTTATCACGGGTTACGTTTATTCCCATATTTTGTAATGTTTGTTTTGTAGACTGGCAGACTAGTTTAACCTGGTTTTAGATCTTTCAGTAAGGTACCTACAGTGTAAGACAAAATACGTCAAAATGCATACAAAATGGATTATTGGAAAATGGTGGGTAAAATATGTAAATAAAAGTTTTGTACAGACAAGTGAACTTTATGCCTGTTGTCACAGGCAGAGAAATGCTCAACGGGACTGAAGTTGAGAGGAAGCTCTTGGGTATGAAGCATTTACATGTCACAGCCATGCAAAACTTAGATAAATAATTCATTTGACCCAGGCAAAGGCTGTTTTAAGAGGTCATCATATAGCTTCATAAGCAACGAGAAAGTTGACAGCAAGCAGGTCAAGTGTTGTCCTCAAAACCTTGTTTTTTGAAAGGGTTAGCTTGGCAGCAGCTGTTCAAGTAAGCAGGGAAGTGACCTGCTCAGTAAACCATAAATAAGTCTGAAGAATATGCAATGACTTTGTAGGAACGGATGTTGTTTACATTTCACCTTGCGTTGGGAGACTTATCACAACTTGAATGCGTATCATATATTTACTAATTACTTTAATTATCCCATGCTTTGGTAAATCATGATAAAAAAAGACTTAGAAAATGACTTTTTTATTTCAGCTTTGTAAAGAAAAACACAAATGTGATGTTTATCCAAAATAATTTTTGCTTACTAGTATGTTTGAATTGGATCATCGGAGGTCAGCACAGCAGCAAAGGCATTGGTTTATAAAGTGAGATTAAATATAGCCACCGGTTTCACAGACAAGGCTGTTTTAACTGTAAGCAACTTGCACTGAAATGTATCTTAAAATGTCAATGCCAATGTTTTGTCTCAAGATGCACAACAATAATAAGGCATGTTTATAAAAAAACTACTTAAATGTCCTAATTGAACGAAGGCCTAACCTAAACCAACTTTTACCGGTGTTCATCACCATAGTAACTTGCACGCTACGGCTAACCTGCTCCAGGGCAGGTTATGTTCTGGGTTAGAGATATCAAACCGAAATTGAACCAAGTGATTGATTATTTGCTACTGATGTCACACTATCATGTTCATGTAGGGCTGTGCGATATTGCTACAAAAATGATCACGATATAATGTTTCATATCGTTCGGTATCGATAATTATTGAAATTTTTTATAACCTTTTTTTTAAGACAAGTAGAAAATTTTGAATTTAAACCACTGTTTTTTTATTTTATTTATCCACATTAAGGCAAACAACAAACCAATGTTGAGGTAGATCAACATCCAAAATAAGTAGGGGTGTAACGATTCACAAAATTCACGGTTCGATACAACACAGTGGTGTCACGGTTAGGTACATTTTCGATACAGCAAAAAGAAAGAAATGCCAAATAAATTTCCTTGATTTAAAAAAGAAAAAATATTTTTAAATACATGTAAGTGTATCTTGAAACTTAGTTTTATAAATTGGGGTAATCTTTGAAGGATGAACAAATAATGTATTGGTCATCACATTAAGAATAACATTTAAGTATGATACTATTTGATTTTTGAAGTGCTGGAAAAAGATGTGACGTACTTGAAATCATTTTACTATTCCTACCAAACTTCCATGGTTACCTTACAGTTAGTGTTACTACATTAAATCCATGGTGAATGTTTCAGATCTGTGGACTTAAAGCCTTTAACTTGTTCATTCATGGCACAACGTGTCTCCTGGTTTCCACGTCAGCGCTGTTTGATCCGTTAATAATGGAGAAATGTGAACGCTTCTCACTAGATCTTGCAGCGATGTTATTACTTCAGTGACGAATTCAAATGCTTTCTTTACTGGATCTCTTAGCGCTGTGTACTAACAGTGTCGGTTGATCAAGATCGGCTTGCGCTGCACTGATATTGGTCCAAACTGATAAACGGTCCGAAGCACAAAATAATAGCGCGGTTTCGTTCCGTTTCCATTACGCTTGCCGTTTGATGTTGGGCAACGTTGTGGTGGTCGCGCCAGCGCGCACATTTGAATGGAAATATTGAACGCTGTATCAAAAAATGTTTTTATATCGTTACCGACAATGGTGTACCGCTGATAAATCCCGATACCGTTTTGTCGCCCAGCCCTATGTTCACGTGCTCCATGAACTCGGGATCAAAGCCTGAGCTAAAAGATAGAGTTGATGATCCAGTGTCATGGTACCAACAAAGCCTGATTGAATTAGTTTGGTTTTGTAAGCTTGAAACTAATCCTATAAACTTATATTCCTATAAAATATAAGTTTGTTCAACCACCATCATGGAATGGGCCCCTGGCCAAAGTATTTTTTAAATTATTTAACATTTCATTATTGCAGGTTTGCGTAATATTGTTTGCGAGCTTGCTTTTCCCTGTTTTATTCATTTTGAGGAATACTGATTCTGTTTTGTGCAAGTGAGATGAGTAAATGCATGCTCACATTTAGTCTAGATAGAACTACAATTAGCATCATGTTCACACAGCACACACAACGCCTCTGCATTTACTCCTGATTTTTCTCAACGTGGGGAGAGGAGAGCTGTCAGTCAATAAATGGGAAAACAAAGTAACTTGCTGTACTACTTTAAAAAAGTAACTTTTTAGTTACTTTAAAAAGTAACTTATGTTACTTTGTCATAATTGTAACTTTTTAGATGTAAAAAATGTCAAGTTTTTTAAAATCTCCTAATTATGATTTACCAAAGCAAATATATATATATTTTTCCTATAAATCTTTGTATTACATTGTATAATACTATATAGTATTGCATAATGGTTATGAGTTATTTGTAACTTTTTAGATGTAAATAATTTCAAGTTTTTTAAATCTCATAATATGATTTACCAAAGCAAATATGTATATAAAAAATACATTTTCTATAAATCTTTGTATTACATTGTTTAATACTATATAGTATTGCATAATGGTTATGAGTTATTATAGCTCAAAAGGCAATACCAAGATAGTGGATGCCTTCAAGATACAGTTACAGTAACATAATTTAGCAAAAAGTTGTGTTAATCGGAGTTCCAGTATGTCCCAACATGTTTTCTTACTTAATTATTTATTTCTTCTTTTTTTTAAATGTATTCTGAGGTGTAAACCATCTGTTTGTCTGTATCACCAGATTTCCCTCTGAGAAGGTCCACCTGCAGTACATTGTCTCACCTGTTTGACACCATCACATGGTGGGCGCTCGCATCCGTTGATTGCTTCACCCGTTTTTTTTGCGGGAGTCTCCTCGGTAATGGAACAATCTGTCCATTCTCAGTAGAGTACTTTTTTAATGAAAAGCATTGCACTGCTGCACAAGGTGTTTGGCAAAGCATCATTGTGCGGGTGCCAGAAGTTGCATTACGCTCCATTTTATACTAAAACAGTATTTTCTTGGCAATGACTTGGCTGACAACATTGAGTCAAATGTACACTCACATCAAATATGTCAAGTTCATAAAAAAACGTATGATTTTAATAATAATAGTTCACTTACAGTGCGCTTCTCTATGAGACTGCCAATAAATTCAAAGCCAACCTTGAGAAAAAAATAAGGTGATATATAAAAATGAGTGGTATTATTTTACGACTTCTAAGTTGGGCTGTCAATTGATTAAAAAAGCAATCAAATTGATTACATGATATTATCACAAATAATCACACACATCTGACTTTGCTTAGAAAAGCACTCAAATTAAAATCTTTCAAAGATATTTTCATTGACATCACGTTCAATTGATGTATTAAATGGACAGCTGTACTTAATTTAAAAAGTTTATCCTATTGCATGGACTGTGTTTTTGTCATACCGTGTTTCTATTCCAGTATCAACTGACAACTGAGCCATGATTTACACATGTAAGAATAGGCCTCAGACATGATTGCCACAGCCAGAAAATAGGGGAATTGTCCTGTTAAACCGACGATTGTGAATCAATTTTATTTCTGTATTGACTGATGTGTGAGGAAAGCCACCTCTTTCTATTAAGACCAATCATTAGCAATCCTTCTTGACGTGTGACATTATTTGCCAATGAGGCCTCTTCAGACATTCACCAGGATGGTACATAATCTGGAGTACAGTAAAAATGGACAGTTTTATTATTCTTGACAGGCACACAAATTACTTTTAATAAAGCTGAATTCTCAGCCAGTCTGACGTACTGTTAACTACCCGCACAGAGGAGAGGGTAAGAGAATATCACTTTGTGGAAACTGCCTGAGATTTTTAGTCTGAGAATGCTTAAACTAAGATAATTCATTTTGTTGTGAGCCAAGCTGACTGTCAGGAAGCAGACTTTGACAAGGAAACCGACTCTGACCTTCAATTAGACTCTCGAATGATAATGCTGTGGGGAGAAAGTAGAAAAAAAGCGTTAGTGCAAAAATCAATAGCTCATTTTCTCCTTTTTTGTATAGGGATTTTGATGTTTGCTGAGATAAAGGCCGACAAGACTTGGGAATGGAGTGTTGAAATTAACTTGAAAAGCAGAGAAATTGTCACTATCGCATGGACTCAATTCGTTTTGTCCACAATTTTCTTTTATGTGCAGTTTTTTGTGAACATTTTACAGGAGTCATCCAGTGAGGAAAACTATTTTAAATCACTACAGTATATGAACTTAAAGGAGAACTCCAGCGCAAAATGAACCTTTGGTCTAATTACACATTGTTACCTAGTCAACCGTTATCTGAGATTTGTTTTCATGATTGTCGAATGTAAATAGTTTTATCTCTAAAAACAGTTTAACCTATAACGCTAGTATAACGCTAGTATATGGGGCATAGAGTAATGACAAATAAAAATCGCTTGTTAATACCACTAACAAGGCTCAAAATAGCCCCACACTAACACGGTAGCATAATGAGGGTCCCTACCTTCAAACCGAAGCATTGAGAACTTTTACAGTGTCCAGACAGTTTAATAAGAAGATATTTTATACATACAGTCAACTTCACGTATACAAGCAGAAGCCATCTTAGAAAAACAGACTCGATCAGTCGATCAACGAAACGGCGATCCAAATGCGCTGAACTGTGTAGAATCTCATATGGTCCAGCGCATTTAGATCGGCGTTTCGTTGATCGACTGATCGAGTCTGTTTTTCTAAGATGGCTTCTGCTTGTATACGTGAAGTTGACTGTATGTATAAAATATCTTCTTATTAAACTGTCTGGACACTGTCAAAGTTCTCAATGCTTCGGTTTGAAGGTAGGGACCCTCATTATGCTACCGTGTTAGTGTGGGGCTATTTTGAGCCTTGTTAGTGGTATTAACAAGCGATTTTTATTTGTCATTACTTTATGCCCCATATACTAGCGTTATACTAGCGTTATAGGTTAAACTGTTTTTAGAGATAAAACTATTTACATTCGATAATCATGAAAACAAATCTCAGATAACGGTTGACTAGGTAACAATGTGTAATTAGACCAAAGGTTCATTTTTGCGCTGGAGTTCTCCTTTAATACAGCTACAAACACACACATATATATGATTTTTGTCATTTTTAATTGTTTTTGTTTTAAATGTCTTTTTTTTTAACGAGTTTAAGTCTATTTTATTTCAAGTAAAGAATCAGTTTTTTTAATGGGATCAGTTTTAGTTAAGTATAATGACTTGCTGTGTGCAAGTATTAGGTTCGACCGAGGCTAGTTGTCAGAAGGGCTAAATCTCAAAAACTAAAGTCATAAGAACAATTACATATGTGAGTTCTCCAGCAGTGCTTTTGTATGTTGTTTCTTCAAACAACTAGTGCAATAGTTAATAAAAAATATTAAGGCCTTTACAATTTATTAATTGAAATGCTTGTTGGCCAAAACAATGTTTTAATATTTTTGAATGCCACATTTTACATTTGTGCTGTTTAATTGATTGTTTTGTTTTCTAATTGTTATAAAAATTTAGATGAATATCTGTTGACTAGCAGCTTCCTTTGTGATGACAATGTCGCGCTGCTGCTAAATTAGAGGATTGGTTGGTTGGTTGGTTGGTTGATTGATCGAAGTCAAGACTTTAAGGATTGTGTAAACTGGAGTAAAAAGTGTGACAACTAGCCTTTGGTTTCCTCTATGCATTTTCTTGGTAGCTCATGCAGCACACAACTTTGGTCTAATATTTTTGTTGCTCATTTCTGGTTTGTAATTCCTGTCAGAATTACATCTAACCAGTTTGTAATGGCAAAAAACTACCGGCACAGATCTTTAAAGTAAGGAGTCATATTGTGTGCGTATGTAAAGAGATGGAGTCTCTCAAGCGTGCCTTCCCCATCTCCCTGATGTGTCTGTCTCTCTTATGCTCTTCTGACAGTCCTGTTGCCTGCTATACCAATCTCCCCAAGAGAGCTGGCAAAGAACGTGTGTGTGTGTGTGTGTGTGTGTGTATGAAAAAAAAAAAAAAAAATTCATCAGAAACACTCAAATCTCTACGTGCCGTGTACAATTGCAGGACACATAAACGCGTAAATCGTGGTGCAATCACAGCTCACTTTGCACATAGCAATCAATTTCTCTTTATCTCCATACAACCTGTTTTTTTTTTTTTATCTTTAGGTGTACAAGCACACGTCTAGAAATATAAAAATTGCCCAAGAAATCGAGAGATGTGGAGAAAGCGAGAGAGAGATAGGGTGGGGTTAAAATACTCTTAAATCAAACTCTCCTTCTTTCCTAATAGTGAAGTAGAGCAAACACTTGCAGCGTTTGATCTGAGACATTGATGACATAAAGATTAGACGATGCTACACAGATGCCACAGTCCCTAACCAGGCTGCCGGGTCTCTAATGAGTCCTGAACCGTGTGAATGTTAAGTGGCATGTGTAAGGTCCCAGGGTACAGTTGTTTGCAGTCAAAGGAATAGAGCTGAACTCCCTAAACACCTGCTCCATGACAGTTCTGCACCTCCCATCCAACTGGAGAAAGCTGTCTTGTGTGTTGCCAGATCCGCAGTGAGCAGGTTGCACTGCATCTTAAAATAAAGCAGAAGCACCACAACAACATGGAAAATTAATCAGCCGCTACAAGGCTGTGAATTTCAATGAAAAGCCTGAGCTTTACTACTGCAGATGAAGATGAGGGAACGGCACGCTGTACAACAACAGTCCGTTCCTGCGGGGTCTGAACAACTGAAAAGTGTTTTTGATGGTCAGGAGTTGATCGGGGGAAACTTTGGAGAAACGGTATACAAAAGTAGTGTGAATCTGGGACGTATTTTGCACTTGTGACTTATTTAACTTATTGTCATGTCACAACACTTCAGTGCTACAAATGAGATGCTGTGGGTATAGTCAAGATGTTTTCTAACATCTGCTTTTTCTTACCTCATCTGCTTTTGATTATCTGGGACAATATTCGAAGTCTGTAATGCCCTAATTTATGCAGCTCCACCCTCTGACACAATCAGAGAGATTATAGATTAGTTTAAATGTGACTTATGATTGCATGACTGTAATATTGTAATGTCTGAACTTTGCAAAAAAAAAAAAAAAAAAAAAAACAGGGATGCAAAACTTTGACTAACGTTCTGGCAAGGTTCTCTCAAAGTTATGAGCAAGCATCCTTCCAATAACTTTATTGTCAGAGATATCTGGTCTTTAGTAATGTTCTCAAAATGATAGTTCTAAAAAAAAAAACTTATTTATACATGTATTTCTGAAACGTTTTAGTTGGACGTCATCTAATGTTTTTTTTTAACGTTTCAGAATTTTTAGAGAATATTCCAAAGCATTCTCATAATGTTTGCTGAATGATAAAATGGAATGTTCCCTTAACGCTCGCATAACCAAACCGAGTAAAATAAAAAAATTAAAAAAAAGGATATTTTAAACATTCAGACTGTTATAAAAATTTTCTTATAACATGTTGGTTATAAGAAATAACTAAATGTAATACTAAACATTTAAATCATATACATTTATAATAAGTATGTTCTAAAGTGCATTTATGCCTCACAACATTATAACGTATACCGCATAAAAAGGATATCAATTTTGAGATTTGCTCAAGACCGCATTTACCTGTTATATTAATAAATGATTTGTGATTTTAATTTTACGTAGGTGTTAGAAGATGGCTATAGTAATCAATGTAAAATTGGAGGAATTAGAAAGAAATTGCCTAGTATTGTTACAGATACTTTTTGAAAATATAAATTGACTGGTTTTATTTAAGTCAATAATGATAATTACATTAATTTATAATTACACGCATTTATTTATACTAACAAAACAAATTATATGGATTAAATCAGGTAGAACCAGCTCTGTGTGGTAACAATTGTAGCTTGCCTTTTTGTGTGTGTGTGTGTGATATGGTACCGATATATCATGCATGTCATTCTAAAACATTGAATAACTGAGTGTAACAAAACATTTCCCTAGATTTGTTGAAACACATTTCATTGTGTGAACATCACAAACATCAGTTGGGAACGTTGTTTTCTTTTTGTTCTTAACAAAAACCATGTGAAATATATCTCATGTCACTGACTTTTAGGATATTTTTTTCCTCTTTGACAATTGTCCCAATCTTCCCAGTGACATCAAGGCCATGCAATCCCATCTGGAATATGGTTGCGATAAAGCAAACAATGCACACATCAGAGTTTATTTGTCCCAATTACCCTAATTCACCTTACATAAAAGCATCTCTTCATTTGTAAGTTCCACGACATGAAATACTCTTCACATCGTTCCTGTCATCCAGTGATTTTATGGCTGGTTTTGTACCATGATCAATAGTCTTCGACAGATCTGTCTGGCATCCGAGAGAAATGCATTTACTGTGGCTCTCATGAGGGAAATCTCTGTCAGCAGATATATCTTTGAATTTGTGCTTCACAGCTGTGACACATGCCAAAACAGTAACAGAAATGTGACTATGGCATGGAAGGGAGGTGTCAGTTATTGAATGACCTCTTCTATATTGGTGGAAAGGAATGAGGTGTCACAGCAAGCAGTGGTAATAGACTGGAATACATTAAATAATGGGGAGGATCCATTGAGCTGGAACCAATCTGCGCTTTCTTGAAGGTTCAGGGACCACCAAAACCTGACTGCATGCTGGGTATCTTGATTGTGTGTTAGCGATCTGGAATG
Organism: Phoxinus phoxinus; assembly: GCF_949152265.1. Classification (NCBI taxonomy): domain Eukaryota; kingdom Metazoa; phylum Chordata; class Actinopteri; order Cypriniformes; family Leuciscidae; genus Phoxinus; species Phoxinus phoxinus. The sequence continues at coordinate 16,348,555 of NC_136887.1, forward strand.
TGCCGAGCAGACGGGAACAATAAATGACATCAGCTTTGATATTCATTTCAATGAGACCCTATCAGGACAACATAGAGGAACAATAAAATTGAACTCCAGGAATTCAATCAGTGCCGAGTATATGTAATGGCACTTATTTCTTTCTTTGTTTGTACCTTGTTGACATCTCATAGTACTTATGTAAGCAGAGAAGAATACTTCAAGGTATGCTAGTAACTATTTGTATAGCTTTTTTTTGCAGATGAAATAAGCACATAATGCCGGATCGGTCAAAAAGGCAACCTATTTAGAAATGGAAATTACATTTCATTATTTTTGCAGTGTGTCAGAGAAAAATAGCCTGCTACCTTTTACATTTTTCCACACTGATTTCCTCCCAGATTCCTCTCATGGAACATGTCATGATCTTATTTTTTTCAGTTATTTCACATTTAAGTTATAAACGATTAGAAACAAAGTTATAATTTGAAGATTAATACTACTGTATTAATTCAAAAAAGATTACAAAATGTGCTATTATTATTAAACTTAAACTTTCAAACTTTAACATTTAAAACATCTCATTGTTGACCAACAATATTTCAAATTATAATAATTATGAAATTATTATATATGAATAATTATTAATCTGAAAGCAACATTTCTAGCTATAATAACACGTTATGTTTTACAATCAGAGCACGATGAAGGAGATAATAAACAAACACTAATTAATCAAATTTCCCCAAAAAATTCCTTTGTGAGTTTCAACTCAGTGTCAACTGTTAAGTGATACACTTTAAGTGACTCAAATAGTCAATGTTTTTGGTCTATTCTGACTTTATATCTGACTTTTTATTTTTAAAGACTAATACACATTTTATTTTTTTGCAGATATTTGTATCAAATTCTCAGCAAGATCATTGAGGACAACAACATTTCTTATAATAAATGTACTTTTAAGATAATTTTGATAGTTTTAAGAATGCCATGCAAAACTGCAGTCAGTGTGGATGTACAGTGCAGAATTATTTGCCCCCTTGTTAAATATGATCAAAGATGGCTGTAAAAAAAAAAGAATCTGCATTGTTAATCCTTTTGATAATTTATATATATATATATATAAAAAAAGCAAAAATCGAACCTTTCATTGAAGTAAAATAATTGAAAGTCGGGGGAAATCACATTATGAAATAAATGTTTTTCTCCAAAACACGTTGGGAACAATTATTTGCCCCCTTTTATTAAATACTTTTTGCAACCTGCTTCTGGATCTGGAGAGAGTCTGTATGGGAATGGTCTCTGATCTCTTGTCAGGTGTTTTCCAAACTCATCAGGTATTATAGGAGAAAACTCAGAACAGTTATCTTGGAAAAAAGGAGGTTGCAAAAAGTATTTAATAAAAGCGGGCAAATAATTGTTCCCAGTGTGTTTTGGAGAAAAACATTTAATTCATAATGTGATTTTTCTCCCACTTTCAATTATTTTACTTTTATTAAAGCTTAGATTTTTTGCATTAAAAAATAAATAAAAAATATGTATATATATATATATATATATATATATATATATATATATATATATATATATATATATATCAAAAGGATAAACAATGCAGATTTGTTTTTTACAGCCATCTTAGATCGTATTTACCAAGGGGGCAAATAATTCTGACCAGCACTGTAAAATATACCCAAAAGCATTGTTTAACATTCATAGTTGACAATCCCAGTAACATAGTAATGCATAGTGATACAAGTAACATTGACAGGTGATATAGTTGACCATTTCATAATTTTGCCTCATGATTTTAATGGCAGCCCTTGTCTGGCAAACCAAAAGTTATTTTCTTGATCAGGTTAATCTCACATTAAAATTTTTACTTGAAATAAAATCATAAAATTATTGCAAACCATAACAATGTACCCAACATAGTTGATGGGCATACTCATTGACAAAAGGTAATTTGAGATAAAATATAGACAAAAAAGAGGATATTTACAATATTGTATTTTTATTGTTTTCATTACATCACATAACCATTGTTTGGTTAGTAATGCGTTTACAAAAATTTTGCGGACATTAATACAATTTAATATTTTCTTATTTCAAAGGAGGATGATTATTTAGATTGTAGGAATACATTTAATATAGATACCTCTTGACTTTTCCAATTTTTTTATCTTTGAACTGAAGACCCACTCCCTTAAAAAAAAAAAAAACAGCCATTGCACAAACTTTAATTTAGGGGCATATAGGCAATTTCAAGCAAACTGAAAATCAGTGCATAAAATATTGGTGTGAGATTTATACGGTAGAATGTATTCTCTAAATGGATTAAATATATTTCTGAAGAAAACTGTTGGAAAAAAAATATATACAATATATAATTATCATCAATGGACATGAAATGTACCCTGAATTATAGAATGACCTTAAAAGTAATTATATTTTCTTTCCAGTCCCGTTTTCAATAAAACATTCATCCAAAACATGAAAAGGCTGTTTTCTCAGTGTGATCCAGCTGATTGATTCTATAATAGGACGCTCTGACAGATTCACCCATGACTTCATCATTGAAGAAAAAAACATTACTCCCTTATCTATGTGTCTTATGAGGATTTCTTTGACATTTCAAAGGCTTTCGTCCAAGTACACCTTGCAAGTCAACTTAAACAACTAATCTCACAGCATCAGGATGCATCAAGGCTGAAAGCTGCCTAGATCTGCAGTTTTGTCCTCCTCGGAATTGCGGCTCCTCCCTACTGATCCAAATAGTCAGCTTTGGGAGACTATGGCACAAAGGCACATGTGTTGCCAGGGAACAATAATAGAAAACTCTATTCCAAGTTCAAAGGACCTCAAGTTTGATACACTGTAGCATATTTCTGAAGGACTACACTCTATTTGCAGATATTGTAACACATATTTCATGGACTGACAGAATGGTGGAGAGCGCCTAAAGCTCTAGGCTGGTAATCATAGGTTGCTGGATTTACGCTGAACATTATTTGGGTGGAGGTCCAAGCAAATGTCTGCTACAGATTTCAGTGTTTGTTTCTTTGGAGACTTTGGAACTTTTGCTCAGTCTATAAAACAAATGCATCTTTAAATGTTTTGAGATCAGCTATGATTGATGGTCGATATATAGTTTATAGTCATGACTACCACCAATGCCTGGGTGAAGCACTTGGTGTGTTTACAGTACATGTACAACTATATCTATCAAAAATTAGCTTATATATATATATATATATAATTCATGTAGGCTATTCAATGCGTGTCTTCATGCTTTCACATCGGAACACACACACACACACACACACACACACACACACACACACACACACACACACACACACACACACATACACATACATATATATATATATATATATATATAGCATGTATGTTTTCAACATGAAAGCATAAATAGAAACGCATTGAATAAGCCAGTAGAATGACATTAAAGCTAATTAGGGTGAAATTGGGGTAATGAGAAAATATTTATGTTTCAGTTTTGCTTAAACTGTTATGCTTTTGACCTTTGCCCATAAAAAAACTAAAAACAAGACATTTACATGTGCATGAAGTTGCATGCATGCATGTAAACTCACCAGAGAAAGAATAATTATTGAATATTCATGATATTTGAATTCCCTGTATATAATAACAAACTTGTAAGATTAACTTTAAATGTATTAAAACATAAACTTATTACAGTGTAAAAAAAAATATTTTTAAAGAGAACTTTCAATTGGATGTATTTTTGCCCGCTTTCTTGGAAATTGTAAACTTGTTTACTAGTCTCCAGAATCACTGTGCTGTTGAATTAGTGTCCTTGGACTTTTTTAATGTGGCAGGTGGAGAATCAAACTCCACTGGGTGAGAAAACCATCTTTGATCGGCACTTCAGATTCCTATCAAACTGTCTACACAGGCAATTTCTACAATAAACTCTATTCAACAGTTAACGTAACCCTTTGCCAACAACACATTAGCACAATAGAAATATTGGGTAGAGACAACGCTGATAAAGATTCCCATTGTATAGCAATGGAAAATGAGTCCTACTGGTGACTCCCTTGTTGATTTTCCTGAAGAAGCGACAGTTCGCAGTCCATCTGGATGCGTTTCTGAGCCAGCCAGATTTGAGAAACTCAGAGGGAGGAAAAATGTCTGTGAGCAAAGACATGATTAGTCAGACGTGAATATTAAACAATGCTCAGGGATGAGAGCGATCCTTTTTACGACCCTCCCACGAGCCGCCGAGGCCAATATTTGGCATGATGAATATCATAGGTAATGAACTTTTCACACCCCTGAATTAAGTTCTATTGTGCATCAGATTATACAATTAATGCACACTTTAGTGGAATAATTTAAACCTAATTTTCCATTCATTATAATTAAGAGGCATCCTCATTGCCATTGTGGTATTAACTTAATTGCCACTGGTCTCCCTGTTTATTACTTTTCTTCATGGTGATCTAAAATTGAAGAATTGTCTCTCCGATTACAGTAGATCAGCAAAAGCAATTATTCCTCCTCTGATACCACGTCTCCATTCCCTCTAAGGCTTTCTGCTGTTCTTTTACTCTTAAGCTGTGATTCAATTTGGATGCCAGTGTGAAATTTCGAATTGAAAGTTTGCGCACTTCAACCAGCATCGAGCATCCAATGCATACATTGAGAAAAGTAATTTTTAAAAACTCTTTGTGAGCCGTTTTCTTAATTTTCCCACTTGCCAATATGAAAGCCCTCGCCGCTGCGAGGAGCGTTCTGTGTGCGCTCTTCACCGTGCTCCTAGAAGATGAATCATTCTGGATGATGCTATTTTCTCAGCAGCATGCAATGAGCCCATCATTCAGAGGGAGCATCGTCTACATAGTGCCATGGCAACAAGCCATGGGGCTGCTCGGCAAGTTATGTGCTTCACAAAGGTTATACAAGAGGGTCATCCTCCTTTAGGGCCATGGAGACAGAGCTGCAATATCACAACTGTCTACCTTTCTCCCACTTTTTCCTCTTAACTCTCCTGCCAAATGAATTATTATAAGACTGGCACGAAGATGTTTTGAAAATTCTTTTTGGAGGTCACACAGCGCATTGTGGTCGGAGATTGAAGGAGCATTAGGATAATATAATAAGATTATAAGGATGTGCATACTGATTTACATTACAAGCATTTACCTCAACAGGGTAGTGCGCCTTTCGGAATTAAAATGCGATGCCTTTTAAAGGGATGGTTCTCCCAAAAATGAAAATTTGGTCATCACTTACTCACCCTCGTGTTGTTCCAAATCTGTATGAGTTTCTTTTTTTTATGTTGAACACAAACAAAGATGCATTATTTTAAATAATCTTAGTAACCAGACAGTTGACGGGGAAAAAAATACTATGGAAGTCAACATTCTTCAAAATATGTTTTTTTGTGCTCAACAGAAGAAAGAAACTCATACCGTTTGGGAACAACATGAGGGTGAGTAAAGTGAAAGAATTTTCATTTTTGGGTGAACTAATTTTTGGAACCTTTAATTTACAATTAAGTTCCTAGATTTGAATTGAGGTACAGGATGCAGAATGAAATAATTTGCATTAAAAGTAAATAAGTACAGTTGAAATGAAATTTGCTGCTGTAAATGTAGGCTTTTTGAAGAGTTTAACCAGTTAGAAATGAGCATCAGAAGCACGTGCCTTTAGGAGTTGCAGTACACGGTGTAAAAATATAATGGATTATGAGACAAACTACCATTTTGCTGTGAAAGTAAAACTTCATGACATTTTTAAATGTGATCATCCTATTAGATGACGGAATCTGTATCATATCAGCAGGTTTTCTTGTTTCATTATATATCTGTATATAACTATACAGTATGGATAGATGCAGAGTTGGTTGTGACTCAAAAGTTAAATTTCTGAGTGGCAATCTCTGCCGCAGAACCTGCAGGTGAACTCTGAGGCAGGTTGGATAGTTTGGCTCCTGGCCTTCCTCCGCAGCCGCTTTGCTTCAGACTGCCGATTGAATGTCTCCTCGAAGTTGGAGAGACCTTTCATCACAGCTTGTCTTCACTGAGGTCTGAGGCAGCGGCTTCACAAGATGATAGCCAACCAGTTGGGCAGTATACGCTTTTATGTTGTTTTTTTCACATTTAATTCACTGTTGTGAATTAAAAGTTGTCCTATTTGTTTAGTAAATATAACTACCACAGTACATTCATGCACACAAACATCAAGTTCTAAACATTTAAACAAGATGTGTTACAAAATGTATTCTATTACATTTAATAAATTAATTCATTTCTTGAACCACGGGCGACAAGCATATTCCATTTCTCTAATTTACTGCAAATTAGTCTTCAAAATAGAGTCAAACAACATTATGCAGCTTGCATGTAAGGGTGAAAACCTTAAAAGGGATATTGTAGAGAAAATTCTGTCGTCGTTTACTCACCCTTATGTTGTTCCAAACCTGTATGAGTTTCTTTCTAGTGAACAGAAAATATATTTTAAAGAATGTTGGTTACCAGTAGGGGTGGAACTTTTTTATTTTTTACTCTTCCCTTACCCCTTAAACCAAACCATGCCAACAAACCTGTCCCTAAAGTAAACCTAAAATAAAGTTTGACCACAAAAACACAATATTTCTCTGTTGTGTGACTGGAAATTCATCTCTGAATTGTGATTCAGTGAATATCTCTTCCTGTCATTTCAGGTCAACACGGGGTGTGGGGAAGTCAACTCAAGTCAAAATCCAACTCATGAAGAGAGCCAATTCTTAAATTCTGAATTTTTGCCCAGCCCTGCGCCTTAGTAAAGAATTCAAGGATACTGCAAATGTTTTCATCCTTTTCTCCTCTTAGTTGCGTGCTATTGCTATGGACTGCTGTACTTAGAATAACTTGGAAATTTGAAGATGCTGTGAGAACATGAACATGAATATAGAGTGTCCTTGTATATATTATTCATAACTCACTTACCAATGCACTTTATGAAAAGATAAAAACCTGCATGGCTATTATCTGTCTCCAGATGGTTAGATGATAGCACTTGCATGTTCAGCCTTTGGAAAAGCATAGTAATAATGACATTTATAAGCCGACATTGTCTTAATGATGTCTTTATTCACAATCGATCATTAGGCTATTCATTTGATACTACAGCCAAAATAACAATAACAACGCAGATTAGCACATGTGCTAAAACAAAGAAACACAAAACCATAAAGGTTTATCCATTTACCTTTACTCTACATAATGTTGCCAATTGCACTGCACATTCCTGCTCAACAGCCCGAAACCCTCCCATCAACGCAGTCACAAAGAACTGTGCTGTCTCTAATTAGAGGAAATGTATGGATCATTATCCCGTTGGCCAATTAGCATTATTTAAATTAGTCACTGCAATTGTCAGTCATTAATCAGCACATACTGAGGACTTTTCTACATTTCGTCAAGCCTGTCAGCTCACAGAGCAGATTTTTGTAGCCCTTATTATTTCAATCACACAATCACCTGACCTGGTCCAGAGCTCAGTTCCTGTGAATGGAGGCGACTATACCTAATTTCTCATTGTTCCATCTGCTCAACTAACAGTGTGGCTTTGAAAGCCTCTTTTATCTGAGAAAAGGTCTTTGTTAGCAACGGTTTCAGAACTTGTGAAATTGTGAGTGGATTCAAGTTCTAAAGCTAAGTTTTGAGTAATGAACAGGAAAGATAAACCAATTATTAATTTTCTTGGCTGTGTGAGATCTATAAAGAAGCGATTAGAGACATTTGAAAGTTTCTGCCCCTTGCATTGGTTTTATGTCAACTCATTTTTTTCTTGCCATTCCAAAATAACAGTTTTTATTATCAATTTTACAAATTACAATTTTTTTTCATTCTCTTATTATCTGCTGGTGAGTTTGTGGTTACAAATCTTGATTCATAATGACTGTCAAAATAATCAGAAACTTAAATTTCTACAATTTGAAAAAAATAAATGTACATGCATTAATTACAGATTTTATTATTTATTTTATATATTTAGAGGGGCTTTTAAACATGTGATTAAGATCAAATATAGCCATATAAAGTTGCCAGATTAAGTTTGTCTTGCAAACAATATCTTTTTATCTTAAGTCACACATACTTCAAAATCACTGTGAACATGATGAGCTCTTGCTGCTTTCTGGTCACAATGTTCTTTTTTGCTTCTTATGGAAAAAATGAATTGGCCTATGGCAAGTCGGTAGAAATTGAGTTCCGTGTGTGAAGCACAAGAGACTGGACAACATAACACTATTATAGTAGCAGGGCAAGAACCAATGTGCATTGAGCCTAATGATTGAATTAGTTTGACCTGTTTTTTTTTTTTATTAAACCCATTTTCAGAAAATACAGATCAAATCTAGTTGGACTGGTACAGATACACTGTGTTTACTATTTAAAGGCTGGGCAGGCAATTTCAGCAAGGCTAGCAATAGCCAGCTTTGAAAGTATAAGATCCCACCCTCCCTTCAGAGCGTCTCCAAAGCCATGCCTCCTTCAAAACACATGAATGTAACTCACAGCCAGTACTTCCAAACAAAAAAACGTGTAGTTTTTTTTTTTTTTTTTTTTTTTTACTGTTACAGTACATAATACGTTTCTGGTCTCATATTGCTTACAATTTATACATTCTGTCATGATGGTTCTTTTCCATAACTCGTGATGAACGAGCGACTCAGACCGATGACTCGGGACAGTCTGCATAGGTTCAATGAAATGACTTGAAAAAAGATGTGTTGTATGTATATACATACACACACACACACACACACACATATATATATATATATATATATATAGACCACTTATATTATTGATTGCTATCAGGATGTGAAGAGAGTTTTAACCAGAGTAACAAAAAGTGATTATGAAAAGAATTGCCTATCCTACCTTTAAGGATTAAAGCTACAATGAAGCAATTACATTTATAAAACATTTGAGAGAGGAGTGAATTGATTTCACTTGTAGAAACAACTGGTATTATCACAAAATAAACAGTAACTCAGGAACTAGTTTTATGAACTAATTTACATGGCTGGCACATGGGTTTGTGGGGCTAGACAAGATCATGGAAATTGGCCCCAATGGGGTATAAAATGTCATAACATTAAACCAACCACTGCAAACATGGCAAGCATGTTTTTTTTTTTTATTAAAGAGAAAATACTTAACATAAGAACACTGCACATGGGTAGTTGAAAAATAACATGTCCACTAACTTTTTTCAACATTACATTTTATATAATATATTTAATAAAAAAAATATTATAGATTAATACAAATTTCAGAAGTATATCTATGTACACTTTGCTCTTGCTTTTTTTATACAAATTGTCAAATTTCAGTTTAATTTTAAGAGTACAATTTTAGCTTTAATAAATTCACTTAAATGGTGTGACATGAATTATTAAAAGTAAATCATGTTGCTATTAATTCATAAAATGTTTAGAATAAAAGCATTAACAGAGTTAAACATATTGTAAGTTTAAAATGGTTTTAAACATGTATGTTTGAAACTTCATGTCAACTACCCACATAACTATATATAAATGTTTAGTACAATATTTTAAATTAAAAACAAGAATTATGTACAACACTGATTGAATTATCAGTGAAAATCAAGCACAGCACGAAAAAAAAAGATGATAAATAACACAACACAGAAAATATACAGAAAATACACACATATAAGTAATGACTAAACAGAAACACACATACCTTTGAAGATGGGTTAGTTTAGATCTGCATATTAATTGCCCGGACCCTGTTAGTAAAAATCCAATTATGTAATCCAATAAAAATCATGGTTAGACTAAATATTCTTCATTAAGTTCTAAATGTTTCTTTTGACATGCTGATTACATAATTCATTGTTGATGTAGTCAGTTACCAAGCAACAGACACAAATATTACATGTAGTTGCCTTAATTTATATGTCTGTCCCTAGAAAACGTGTGGGGTAGTTATCATAAATGCATATGTCGTCTTCTACTTGACATCTATGTAATGGTTCAGTGAATCCATCCATGATGTCAATCAGGATGCACTGCTGTATAAAAACCTTCTCTTCTCTGGTTCCATTTTTTTTATATTAAGGCTTCAGAATCGTATTTGCATGAATGTAATCATTTGACATTCAAGAAAATCAGGTCCTGTATCATTGTGAAAATGAAAATATCACTGAGCTCTGACTTTAGTCATTAGTTTAGACATTAGTATATGCTTCTTTTAGTATGCGTCAAGCTAGATGAAAGTGTAATATTGATACGAGTCAGTATTGTCTGAAGGCAATGAAACGCATCAACTTTTATCACCAGCTCAAAAGGAACCTCACCCTTTGTGTAAAAATCTTTTCCCTCTTTTACTGCTTGATCACCGAATCGGAGGGTTCGATTTGAAAATTCATTTAAATAGTTTTGAGCATACAAAGTTCAGAGTGGAGGTCTCTGAAGCAATCTCCTCAATTATGAATTATTCACCAGATATTATTCCAAAGGTCATCTTATAGTAATTAGTATCCTGCTGTAGACTAAACAGCCTCAAGGTACCTGATGGCCAGTTTAATTACAATTTAAAATGAGCATGCTGTTTGACACCCTCTATATGTTCAACCAGCGGCCTCTGCAGATGGCACTTTGAAAATGAAGTGCGTCTCCTCTAAAGAAACATATTTGCAAAGTAAACAAGTGTTCTTGAAGCCAGATACAAATGAACAATAAGAAGGTGTGAGTTGCTTGCAAATGGCCACTTCAATCAATTTCCTATTTGGAGCATTGAGGCATTTTTCAGTGGTCTGTTTGCTGGCGAATTGTATTTTCAGCTTTTTCCAGGGACAAATTACAAGCGGCTTGCTCTGTGATTCAATAGTAACTTTGTTATTACTTTGTCTCCGCACCAGTTTAAACTCTCGCTCGCTCTGTCTTCCTGTATTCGCTTCTGATTTAAAAAACTATTGCTGGATTTAAACGCTGGGTCAACACGGCAATGAGACATAAGCCACACTGCTGCACTGCCTTCAGCAACCCACTTGAGCAAAAGGAAAAAGCTTTGAGCCGGAGATCTTCAGCGGTGATGTGATGACCCCATCTAGACGCCCTTGATGAGATACTCTCTCTGTACACATAAGCCCCCTCTCTGCAGACACAATGTCACCGCATAGTAACCTCGAATCTAGCAACTCGTTTAGCTTCTGCGCTCAGATCGTTGCATCAGAGGGGACTTATCCTGAGCGGGAACGGAAACTCAGGTGGGCTTTAGCCACACAATCAGTGTGAGCCACAGTAGTACACTCACCATCTCTACAGGTAAAGAACAAAATGGACATGCTGAAAGCGGTTGAAGTCTTCTAGTCCTCGGTTTGAACCGCTACAACTAAACTGGGTTGATTAGCTCTATGCTAGCCAGTCATGTTTCATTCATCTAATAAAATGGCCATGGGGAATAATGCTGGGAATGTGTGGAAGGGCTCCCTGCATGTGTGACTGTAAGACCCCATCTATAACCTTTTGCCCATTACCTTTTATCATGTCTCCCCATGCATATCAACCCATTGTCACAGCCGCTTAATGTCTCCACATGCACTCTCTGGTTGCACACTCCAAAAATGCAGTTTTTACACTAAGCACAGACACTATTGTTTAAAATCCCCTCTTATAGGGATAGTTCAACCAAAAATGAAAATCTGTCATCATTGACAAACCCTCATGTCATTCAAATCCTGTCTTGTTTTTCTTCTGTGGAACATAACATATATTTTGAAAAACATTTTTGTCCATATTAAAGTCAATGGGACCCAAAACTGTCATCCTCCAAAACCGACAGAGTGAAATAAATCAATTCACAAACTACAACAAATATGGCGACACAATCCTTAAATGTTAACTAATGTTAAATCTTATTGGTTCTTGTACTTCATCGGACCAAACTTAATGGTGATTGGTGTTTGTATCGCCTTATACCATGGTCTGGGTGAATACTCGATTCTGATTGGCTGCAGGGTGTCCATTAAAAAGTGATGTATAGGACACCTAGTAAAGGAGTTCTAAAACCGTTATATTTCGAATGTAAAACGAATTAAAATATAAACTAATGTTTTAAAAATGTGTTATTTGGCAAGTGAACATGGTATAAGCGGGTTAAAGGAGAACTCCGGTCAATTTTAACATTGAGCTCAATTTTTTGTAAATTTGGAGTGCTGTCAATACAGAGAACAACGACAAAAATCGGTGTTGCCTACACAGTGTTATCCTCTTTTTAAAATTTGCACCCTATTGACTTGAATGGGGCATGTTTTAAACCTGCTTTTATTTCTCTTATCATCCTTGATGTGTCATTACAAGTGCCCAGCCATGTTGAGTGATTCCTTCAGAGTGAACACGAGTGAATCTGACTGCAGGAGATGTGAAAGATATTAATAAAAATGATGTTATCAGCCAGCGCACATACCTGTATTTAGTTCCTGTTTTCGGTCGAAGTCCAAAGTAGTCGATTGTCGAGTTCACGCGCGTGATATGCCCCATTCAAGTCAATAGGGTGCAAATTTTAAAAAGAGGATAACACGGTGTAGGCAACACCGATTTTTGTCGTTGTTCTCTGTATTGACAGCACTCCAAATTTACTAAAAATTGAGCTCAATGTTAAAATTGACCGGAGTTCTCCTTTAATGCCATTCGAGGTGTCCATTGTCAGGTATTAATGGACTTCGGCGGAGGCAACCGTCCGTCGCGCACGCCTCACCGTCGTCCATTAATACCTGACAATGGACACCTCGTCAGGCATTAACCCTTACATAATTGAGGTATTGTAGTCCTCTTTTTCTGTTGATAAATGTTTTGCTTTGATTTTGATAGTGAATAAAGGCTTAGATTTCAATTCGTTCATCATACAAAGTGATCATGTCGCTTTAGATTATTTAGTTTAGACTAGTCTAGTAATTTTGATTAATATCATTTTACCTTTTTTTTTGCAGTGTTATAGTAAATCATATTTGGTAATTTAAATAAAGCTGTAAAAACAATAAATATTAGATGAAAAAAGATACAAAAATACTGCCTCTTTGGACCTTAATGTTTGGGTACTTTTGACTTTTTTCAAAATATCTTATTTAATATCTTATCAGAAGAAAGACATGTACATGCACACGAGGGTGAGTAAATGATGACAGAATGTTCATTTTTGAGTGAACTGCCTCTTTAAAAGTAGCATTTGCATGCTGTTAAACTCCTTTTTAAATTCCTTTTCCTCAACTCTATCTGCATTGCAGTCTGGATGCCCAGGATTTTTTTTTTTGTGACTAACGAGGGAAAGGAAGGATAATTGAGCTCACCCCTATATGAAAGCTCACACTCATATACACATACATGCTCGTCAAGCATTAAAAATGTAAAGCCAGCAGAAAAAGAGTGTAACTAGGCAGTTCAGCAAAATGTTCAGGAACTTGCAGTGCTGTAGGTAGACCCTTTTGCTCGGATAATCTTTATTCATTTTGCTTTTTAAGGCTCCTTTCTTGCTCCCACCTCTGTCTTGGGCTCGGTCCAAAGCTGCAGTACTGGCACATTTGCACAGCACATAATGGTGGTTATATGCCCAGACTCGCCAATTATTCTTGAGTCCACCTAGGTGGCCTCTTCTCTTTCGAACTAAAATCTCTCAGGTGTGTTTCCGAAGCCCTCCTCCTACTGAATCAATGGCTCTAACGGCTGTATAACTGCTATTGTCTGTGCAGACGGACTTAATCATGAGTTCCCCCTGCCTTCCTTTTCTGCAAATAGACAGTGTTTCGTATGCATATTGCTCGCTTTCCCTAATGGAAGCCGGTCCATAACCGAACCATGTTTCTTTCTTCTTTTTTTGTTAGCATTCTCCACCACCTGCAGTCTACATCAAGGCTTTTCTGTCCATAAGAGGAAAATAGGATTAAAGTGTTTTGAAATGATAGGACACACAACAGAGTGTCTAAAGATACACAATATTTAATGGTTCAAGAAAAAATTCAAGACAAGAAAAAACATTACAGCAAATGTAAATGAGCATGTTCTTTTTTTCATGTTTCTTTTCATTTCTTTTTCAACTTCTAGGAGTATTTTACAGGGGTGTGATATCAAGATATACTTCAGTTGTTCAACAGTGTTCATTTCTTGAATGCTGGCACATTAAAGCTCGCCTCCAAAGAAAGAAATAATTGTGAAATACAACAAATGATGTTTAAATTACAAGCAGATTTAATATATCAGCAGTTTTATATTCTTTTCAGGTTCTATACAAGATACATAGTGTGTACATACATTATCCGGCCAGCTTTGTGCCAGTATACATACATGCACACACACACAAACGCACGCGCACACATATAATAATATACAGTATGCATATGTTTTAAATACATTACAACAGAGATTGTCCTCATTTTCATGATTTTTGTCTTTTATCAACTATTTTTATTAAGTATAAACCACTTTTCCTTTTGTTTACACATACGGTATGTTAAAATGTATTTCCCGGGGTTAATGCTAAGTATATCTATGTACACTTTGCTCTTGCTTTTTTTTATATATATATATTTTTTAAACTTTTTTTGTATGGTAATGAGAATTTATTTGATTTGTGTATCGACGTGTTGGATGCAGAAAGTATGTTGCCATTATAATCCTTCATACTAACTATAACACAGCCCGAGAGATATGACCATTTGACAGCACACAGATTCTGATTAGTGTCAGAACAAGGGTTTAGTGCTGCAGTACACAGTCAGCCAGCGAAGGTCAACTGGAACACATGCAAATGAAGATGCCTGACTACTGAGATGATCTGCCATAATATTTTCCAGAAAAAAACGCTCAAAAATAAATAAAAAATTACGAAAAAAAAATGTATTTCAGAGGAAAGAAACACCTCATTATCAAGGCTGCTTACATGATACATCAGGGAACCAACTTTTTAGAAAAGTACAAAAGTGCTAGAGGGGAGAATAACCATGCATATTGGAACTTTCTATGCATTTATTTATCAATCACAAATATTGTTGTTTTCATTCATTCTCGCACATTTTTTTGTCCTTTTTACTTAGTAAACCTTTGGCACTAATGTAGCTCCACTACTCAATGTCCATTTCAGGAAAATACTTATCTTCAAGTCCATACATTTTTAAAGTCAACATGAAGTCGCATTTGCAAAGCTTTTATTGTATTCTGTATTTGTGGTACATTTCTGATAGAAATGGAATATTCAATGAAAAAAAAAACCTAACTCCCCGCCATTAACGGAAATTTTTGTGAGACAACGCTTCCCCGTCACTGACTTTATTTTCCATGTTTTCAATGTTATATTGTAGGGGGCGCTATTACACATCTTCTGAAAGAGTAAAGAATCTCCTGATCAAAACGCATGCAAAGAAGATGTAGAAACAGTCAATATCATATGCAATCCACTGCATATGTGAAATAACGCAATTGACATTAAACGGCATATAAATCACTAACTGCCTAATGTTACTGAATGAAATGTCGACACTGGACGAGCTATTGGACTGTGTAGCTTTGGGAATGTCGAAAGCTCCACTCAATCTACTCCATCTGTGTTTTGATCATCGTTCTGAATCTGATCTGGATGTAGTCTTACAAAAACGTGAATATTTAGTTTAAATTTGAAAATATTCTGGGGGCCATGACTTTTTTGTGAAAAATGTAAAAAACGCTGGCGGTGTCGGACAAAAAAAGAAAAATGCTGGTGGGGAAAGACTTCATTTTTAATTTAATCAATCGGGATATGACTGGACCAAGGGTTTCTACCCCAGAATGATTTTATATAATATTATACATAAATTCTACAATCACTACGCAATAGACCTTATTTACAGCATTTTTTTTTTTTTTTTACGGGAATTAAAACGAGGTTGTGAGGGATAGATTAATCTCTTCAGTGGGTTGTATACTGTTATTTACTGTTGTTTTGGGGATTGTTCTGCTGAGAAAACACTTCAAAAATATCTTTCCAAGACATTTCAGTAGACAAAAAAACTCCAGACAACATGAGCTGTGGAAAATTATAAGTGATCTTGGAGCTTTATACAGCTTTTTACAGCAGATGCCATTGAAATGAAAACACGGTAAGTCTATCCCTCACAGCCTCGCTTTCATACCTTTCATGGCGCTGCTCTGAATAAGGTCTATGAGTGTGTGCGTCTCCCAGAATTCATTAAATTATTTAAACCTTGTACGATATGATACAAAAATGAATGAAATAAGCGTAGCACGATCACAAATCAAATAGCCGTGTTGCTGTCTCTACCTGTCTCTCACAAATCAGCTCTCTGTCAAGAGTAATATCATACAGGACCGAATCATACAGATTTTCTACTACGTGATGTCTATTTGAATTTTTTAAACCTTGTATGATACGATAGGCTACATGATATGTTTCTCTGTCTCTGGGAGACGGCAAGAATTTATGTATTCTTTATCATTGATTCAGATTTTCCATTGGAATGCATATCGGCTTCGATATAATATTAGAATATATTTAAATAAATGTTAACTTATAATTATATAAAAAAATAGATATATTGTATGAGTTATACAAGGAATATTTGTTAAATGATAACCACGAAGGGGACAGAATTACATTTAAAATGTAAAAAAGCAATATTACGAACTTCTAGTTAAAGCATTGCCCACTTCTGGTTAAGATTGTAAGAGATACAGATATTGGCTCCTCTGCACACCCCTAGTAGATAAGATTAGATTTTCCGTTAAAGAAAAATGTGTACAGATGAATTGTTCACAAAGCATTAAGACAGTATAGGGTCAGTTTTGATTTCATGTTGACTTTAAGAATGTAAATCCACTAAAATTATGCAGTTCTAAAAATAAAGTAAATATTTTTAATGTGTTATGAAACTCTACTCATTGTTTTTAATTATTTGAAGCTCAAAAGACTTCCAAAAACAGATGATAATCTTTTAATAATTTGCAACTAGGTGCTTTCTGTGGTGTGATGAATGAACACAGAAGCTGAGATTTTCAAACAGTGTTATGCAATACAGACACTACGGCTAATATTAGTATTTCATACCTTGTCTTTTGAGCTTTTCAGATTTATTGTGTGGATTAGGAGAGTGCGAGTTGGGTCGCCGTCTTTACACCATCACTCAATACTCTTGTCCCAGCAATGCAGTCACAGCTAGCACCAGGGCACTGCTTCCTTCCATTGATAGAGTCCCACACTGCAATTATTCCTCTTAATCATGAGTGTTCGGCAGATTTTATACTGTTGTTTAGGGAACAGCTGCCGGAGTGATTGTCAGTTCTCTCACATCAACGCACTCCAACACGTCTTCGCTGTGACACGTTTCTTGTCGCTGGCACGCACACTATTTCATAGTGAAGTAATTTTTTGGATCACTGACCCAAATATTTCTGTGTCATCAGTATATACTAAGGAGGACTGTTAGCGAATTAAATTTGTGCTGATTTCTCAATCCGCACAGCCTCTTTAAGGGATTACTTGATGTCTCTGTTTGAAATATACTGAATGTTTCGACAAAAATGTGACACGATTGTAAGCAAACTTCTACTTCAATAAGCAGTCATCACATCCATACAATACACATCTACATCTTAAGGCTGTTTCTTTGACATCGTTATATATAAATCTCACAAACGCTTAATTTTTTCGTAAGTTTTAAAAAGAAGTGCGCACCATTTAGCTAACGAGCAGTCGCATACGCACACACACGCACATACAAAAGGTAGCCAATTATACTATTATAGAGCAGCACTCGGCTTCTATAACGGTTACAGTGATTACTGATCAAAGTAATTATACTATTGGGAGATTCTTGTAATTGGTTCCATGGCACTTATTGTGGTGCATACATTATGTATATCAAGAGGAAAACCTGATGTAGGGGTGCGAAAAAACAAAGGATGTCTTTTTAGTCATGTCTGTGCCTCAGCTAATGAGATAATGTAGAAAATAAGCGGTTTCTTATAATGGGAGAGAAAGGGTGTCAGGTACATGGAAACTACCAACACGCTGAAAATCAGAGGAAGGCTCTAAGCTCACCAGGGAGAAAAGAGCTAATGTCAAAGTTTAAGAAGAAGAAAGCACCCTAATATATAAAAGTTTCTATGTGTTAAGACTAATTTTTGCAGAGAGGCTTGGCTGTATCTGCAGTCTTGACAGAGCAAGCAGCACATTAAGGGGCATGGAACTAGGTCTCTTTAGCAGAATAAAACTGACTCAGGCGGAAATTCAGCTGGAAACGACGCACCTCACCGAAGCCGAAAGAAATACCAGGGTCACCGAGCGCTCACACATAACACTTAACCTTATTGACTACGCTTACATGCGTCGTAATATTCCAAATGCGGTTCTTAACTCGGAGCCTAATTTTCATTGTTTTGTTTACGAGTGTTTCTGCATTCATGTGCAAAGCACAAAGAAATAAGCACTGGCTTTGCCGTTAGTGAGCACCAATTAAACCCGCGAAGACCGCTAACTGCTGAAATGCAGACGTGCAAGGATACAGATTTATAATTAGACCAAATAATGTGCAGAATATGCACACATTTTCTTTAAGTAACAAGAACATGGAAAAGTTTTTTTTTATATACTGAAATTTCATTAAGTTGGAATATCGATGTGCATGTAAACGTATGCAATGATTTCCTCCAGCAGTGTATACACTTAAAAGTAATTTGCTGTCAAGTTGCATTCAAAAGGCGCACAAAAAATTAAATAAAAATCTCGTCCCTTTTGATCAACAGTAAAGCTTAATTCATTTGCCACTAATCTGTCACTAAGACACATATTTAAACCACTTTTTTTTTTTAGTTTTCATTTTTTACTTGTAGCTACTTTGGTCTATATCTACCATTTGTCTACTGTACATGTTTCAGTTTCATTGAGGATCTTGAAAGCTACTGTCTTTGCTTTAACTTCCCCTTCTGCCGTGTTTAAAAACATCACGTGTCAAGAAACTTTTGACAAATGCTAATAATCATCAGAACCCGTCAGCTTTTCGTTTTCAATCACTCTCATTATGCCGTGCTCCGAGGCCTACCCTCGCTTCTACAGCTGATGCTCGCGCAGGAAGGAGCCTCCAATCGCGGACGTCTGAGGGCTGGACGTGGCGGAAAAGCTGGCTAGAGGGATGACCTTGATAGTATCCTCTTTCTTGCTGCAGTGTCTCTCAAGTGTGTTGTAGAATTGGGGCCGGTTGCTCCCTTTGTCCAGATCATCTTTGGGCACTGACCTGCCAAGAGTGTGACGCCCATCTGGCTTGGTCCCCCGCGCCCAGCTTTGTTGAAAACCAAAGGAGGGCAGAGTGGCGGCGCCGGACGTCTGGAATTGGGTCAGCGCTGGCGGCATCCAGCAGCTGTCAGAATGACCCAGGATCAGACATTCCTGGGTACAGGTCTCCGAGGCTTCGGCGAGAGCCTTCTGCAGGTTGACTTCAATAGCTGTGGATGATGAAATGACAAATGCGAAGGCTCAGTCAAGAGGTGAACACAAGAAGACAAAATAAATCATACTTTCTCTTATTGCCAAGGCACTTGGAGACAATAAAAAATTGGCGCTATCAAAAGGTGACCTGTAAATGTCAGCTTCTGAGAGAAATGAAAGGCAGTGATAAATGTTTAATTCATCTCATAATGAGAAAAACAACACCAGTTCTTTTAATTTAAATGGTATTCCCATGGTCCTGAGTGTTTACCTACAATATGCGCTGAATTCCCTGTAGCTTAATTAAATCTTAAAAAAAGTCTCTGTTGTTTGTGTCTGAGATTGGCTTTTTACATATTAAAGAATTAATGAACTGCTCTAAAACCATTGTTTATTTTAATCCTAGTCATCGTGGCACACCTCTTTTGTGCTGATGTCTCCCACTTAAATCAAGTCAATTAAGATAAATCAAACAGTAATGCAGCGATTCCTCCTCCTTCGCCTACTTGTTAACGCAGCTGACACGTACAGTATTAGGCTCGGCAAACGTCCTACAGTAGCTGTGAGCATCAGAGTGTGATTCACTCGAAGGAAAGAGAACAGTAAACTACAGGACTCAAACTTTCTTATCTCATTAAACCTGCTCTGACATCACATGCAAGATGTGCCAAGGAAAAGGCCTCAGTATTGAGCCCCAGCCATAAAGCCTGTCAACTCTAATAATTAGAATGTAAAACAGTGCTTGCGGAGGCAGGCGGGAGCCCTACAGCGGCGCATGTATATCTTAACCCGCTAAGAAAAGGGGCTGAACGCCACCGGTCCCCCCCTCCAAGCTGTCATCTAGAAATTATTTAGCATATTTGCATAAGTAAAGGTGTTAGAAATAATTAAAAGCGACTAAGTCTGATACCCCTTACACTACATGCTTGGGCTATTTTTTATTTTTACCACCAAACGCCAATATAGTTTTCCAACCAATATCATGCAAAGGGAAATCAAAAAATATTGAACAGTAGCAATACAGAATAAATATATACGCATTTATCAGTGCACTTGATACATTTGACTAGTTCACTAGTTCAACATGATTTACTGTTTGAGCCAAATATATCTATACGTAGATATCGCAATATATCACTATACGCAAGCCATCCACCATATTTAAACAGTCAAAGCCGGTCCAATCTAGCAAGATAGCTAAGTATGTAACCATAGTTATTCTCATGTATCTATAATAATCTATGATAGTCTTTAGCATCTGATTTGGTTTATCATAAATGTTAGCTAATTCTGCATAAATGCAAAATAATACTGGGTAAAGGTCTTATAAATATTATTAATCATCAAAGAACCCTACAATAACTATCTATGATTCTTGGAACCATAGGCTGGATAATATTACAATATTTTCAATGAAAACTCGTGGATTTGATCATGCCTAAAATGTTGACCGTTCCAAGATGGCAAACCTGTTGACATGTCTGGAGAAGTAGAATGATGTATTTACGTATTTGACAGGAATGCTAATAAACATAAGCATCTGTCAATAAATCCAAGTAATGCTAATTACAAATCATCAGTGTTCAGTGTTGAAGAAACACCAATAAAAAGAGTTTAACAGTTTACCTCCCCCTAATGGAAAATAACATCTGGAATGCCTCTACAAGTCATACAACCCCAACCAGTTTGAAGCTTCATTTGATGTAATTTCCAAGATGGAGGTGACCAATGAGCATACAGAGCTGGTTTATGTGGAATGTAAAAATACACTTATGTATTCTGCTCCACATATTGTATTAACATTTAATATTTTATATATACAGTATATATATATATATATATATATATATCAATTGTTTGTGTATCAATGGCTACCTGTTTTACTACTACTAATACTAATAACTTTCTCGTTCTGTCTCTTCCGTTTCTTTTTCTACAGGGCAGTGTTGTTGCCTTGTGGACAAACTAAGCGGTGCAAAAAATTCAAGGCGCATGATCGAACTAAGCATACAGAGTATGCACGGTTAGAAACATTTGGCTGCACATGTACAGTATGTGCATATTGTGCTGATGCTGATATTTAAATCACATGCACTGAACGCATACCCTTGATTATGTGAAAAAAAACGAAGCATATTGTGGGCTTTAGGCAGCTTATAGGTTTTGGAACAGAGCTGTAATATGCTTGTATTTTGCATGTCGGTTTGTTTTAATACCAGAGAACTGGGAAGAATAGCACACATATAGCAAGCTAGAAACAGAAAGAAAGTAGAGAGAGAAAGAGAGAGATGTGGCCACATCCTCCCGGTCTTTACTCTGCTATAGTCTGCCTCAGAGCATCAGTGCATAAATCAGTGGAGCGGTAAACGTGTCACCTTTCAGAGGGTCACTAACTTCATTAAGGAAAAATGATGCCGCTCACTCACTCTCTGAGCAAGCAGAATGAGTCCTGGCCAGGTCGCTCTCGGAGGCTGCTGTAAATCACCCCAGAGCTGCTTTGGAAATTGGAGGTGTCTTTCAGAGCCATTGTTCTTTTGAGGGCTGAGCGCATCACGCCACAGTGGACAGATACTTGCGCAGGCAGACACATGTAGCGGCCCTAGCACAAGTCCGTAGACACCTTTAGTGCATTTGCCCAGCAGGTCTGTGTGTGCGTGCATGTGTGAAGTCAATCAGCACAAGCAGAGGAGAGTGTGCGCGCAATTACATTATGTGTAAAAGGTGTTTTGAAGCCACGCTGCGTGGCTTTCCAGCGTGCAGAGGCACAGCACGAGCTGTCAGTGGCGCTATGTCAACAGCCAGGAGAGCTACTATTTTTCGCATGTGATATTTCACATTAAACAGCTCCAAAAATGTAGTCCGTATCAGTTTCTCCTCCACAGGGACTAGTACTGCTTGACTGATGTGGGTGACAGCGCTGAATGCTTTCGTCAGCCGGAGGCAGCGGCTCACTCTGATGCTGTTTAAGTGCTTTTTGTATTCAGGCGGTATCACTACTCTCCCGTCGAGCTTTTAAAAAAGAATCAGACCCCACGTGCTCCGGTCTCTGCATACATAAATGCTTGTCGGCAAACCTTGCGTTTGGGGGTAAGAGACAGCGTTTTTCATTTCTCCACAAAGATCTCCTGCAGATGGTTGGGTGAAGTTGAATGCTGTGTGGGGTAAATTATATTTACATTATCGCAAAACGTTCACTTAAAAATGCCAAGCCTATTTACTCTGAGAGTAATAGAGCTTCTAATAACGGCTCGCATTCAAAACAAATTGTCTGTAGATTGAAACATTTTGCAAAATGGCCACTGGTTATTGATTGAAGTCCCGGGCTGATTCACACTTGTAATTACAGCGGTGCGAACGCTTGAAGATGTTTTCAATCTTCCCCTGCAAACATTGTTTAACACTGTCGTCCGAGATTGGTAATCAGATTGCAACCGTATGACGAACCTCAAAGGTCTCATCTTTTGTTCCCAACTGAAAAGCAATTGTTACAGAGTTCGTTAAATGTGACATCTCACCATTTACACAGATATACCAGGTTGTACAACAATAATTGCTGTTATGGAAAGGAAAAACAACAACAGTTTACATAAAATTAACAGACATGTTGCCGGGGTATAGTGACATTTATGCAAAGGAACTGAAATCACGCTATACGACAGTCACAGCACACGGACATGCTGAAGTCAGACAATAAGCACGAATGACAATTTCTGACAGGGCTGTTAAGTAAAGGCAGCACGACCTGAATATATCTTGATGGGATTTACATCAAGGATGCCACAGAGATGATTACTCAAGTCATTATGTTAGCATGTGCAAACCCATTACTACCAATTAGAGGGCTAATTGCATAAATACAGAACATCATCGCTCCCCGCTCTCTCTCTCTGTCTCTCTCTCTCCTGTCTAAACATTATCTGGTTGACTGTAGAGCTTAAGAAACTGTAGCACCTACAGCACGTTTCTGCGTGATGCATCGAGCTTTGTCACACGAGATAATCCAGTCTTGATTTTTAATTTAATACACATACAATCTTATTTCAAAAGTGTAATACAGGATTCAGTGTAACATTGCTTTTAGTGTCTGTATGGGTTGAATTTTTTGAACTTTTAAGGGTTGTGCTTTTTTTTTTTTTTTAATGCAAATGATCAAGTAATGAGTCTTCATGAAGTTCATTGAGTCAAAACATACCCACCGAGGGGTTAGACTGTGGCATATTTGATCAAAGTTTAGTATCTTTTCAGCCATGTATGCAAATTTTACATGTATTTAATTGGTGCACTTGATATGAGCACAGTTAGAACCCTTGGGGACAAGAGAAGAACATGACAAGAGAGAATGTGCATACTACATTAAGGATATTAACAGTTTAATCAGCTGACAACCTTAAAAAGAGCTGGACTTTCTTGACCCATCAAAACAATTTTTTTAATAATAATAATCAAAAAGTTTCCGTGTGTGCATGCATGCATACTGTAAAATGAATGAGCATGCTATTTCAGTGGGATCCAAAATTATGAGAACACCAGTTAAACTACTGTTATGTGGCATTGTTTTTGTTTAATGTAGGGTTTTTTCCCCCATTATACGTTAGTTAGTAATACTTTTACACATCAGTGAATGAATAACTAGCTAACTAAATTAGCTAATTCATTTAAGAGGGTTTTGAACAAGAAGTTTGTTGGAAACCAAAACTACTGCTAGAGAAAACACACATTTGTGTGATTGACTCTAAACTGAGATCGATAAGCATCTCACGCTTCAGCAACAACCAACTCCCCGTCTGTGAAGGATAAAATACGGTCAGCGTCACAAATATACTTATTTGATTAGTGGACTAGAATTAGGGAACTTTAAATTAGATCTTGAATTCTAAATTTCCAATGTGGTCTCAGTCTCTGTATATGCGTGTAATACAGATTAAACAAAGGGCATAAACTTCAAACAAATCCCAAGCTGTCAAACAAAATGAAATTTGAAAGATAATAATTGAGTTTGTAATTACATGGACTTTATCATTTTATTACACACCCACTCTGACTCCACATCTAGATTGGCAAATGGATGGTCATTAATAATAATGGAGCTATTTAACCCCATGGGTGTTTTACAAGGGGAAAGATGCCATTTTTCACTCAAGGGTTGGACACAACCATCAGGTGAAATAAGAGGCCCACTTTTCATTCTCATGAATCAGGGAAAGGCCACTTACTCCAGGCTAGATGCATTTCATCACCAGCTCCACTCCAGCACCACTCTCGTATTTCATCGCTGCTTATGAGTGATTTACACTTTTACTTTTGCAGAGGAGATCCGTATGATTTCATGCTGCTCTTTGCTATTATATATTCATGAAGTCCCAAATGTACAAATGTACAGTGGGATGTAAAGTGTGACATGCATCGCAAAAATAAATTACAACTGGAGGCCAGGGGCATGCAACACTCCAGCAACTGCAATATGTTAAGGAAATTCCGGGCTCCGTGGAGCCATGCAACATCTTTTCCATATGGAGGTTTTCAGCATATTTACGAGTCCTGCTTTCTGGATTAATCTTAATGATAACAATTTATAATACATTTCGTTAACAAATTCAATTAAATTGGTAGCCAATGCACAACCCTATATGAAAATATATAACTCAACATTTCATGGAATTTATGTTGACTAATAATCTGTTAAGGATTACATAATGCAATGATTTAATATTATACACAAAGTAATACACACACACACACACAGGGCCGTTTCTAGCCATTTTGACGCTCTAGGCGAAATCCTTATTGGCCTCCCTCAGTCAAATCTTAAAAAGCAACATTAGTATTTCTGGTATTCGTTTCAGGACCACTTCTCCTTTAAATAACGCGACACTATGCCCTCTGTATGACACTGCTCGCATTAAGCGCTATTAGAACGAATGAATCGATTCAGCATTTCGACACCATCCGTAAAGATGCGTTATATTCGACAAAGCGGTTTAATAAAATGATGTATTAATGTTGTGAATTAGCACATTTTATTAAACCATGGCCGTTAAAGTTTTATATGGGACAATTACAAAACACACTGATCCTTTAACAATGCATTGGTGCAGAAACGCACACCTTTTGGAGGTGCAATGAAGAGATGAATGCTTTATAGTCCAAATATAACTGCACACTTAATTCATCATGAATTGTACAGTTGTATTTTGCCTCTAAAATACACACTGAGCATCTTGACTTTCTGTGATCTAATGGTGTTGTTGAGCACTCCAAATGCAAACTTTACATGCAACAGTCAGACAGTAATTGACAGTTCTCTGATCCAATGGCATATAGGAATCGTCAGATTGACAGTACTCTAACCCAATAGTGTTGGGAGAACCAGTTGGGGGGTGGCAATCATATTTCAGGGTGGCTGTGACACCCTTTACACACACCCCTGCTAAAGTGTCAGACATGCGCTCATTGGCGCCCTTCCAGCTGATGGCACCCTAGGCGACCGCCTCGTTTGCTTATGCCTAAAAATGGCCACACACACACACACACACACACACACACACACACACACACGGTATGCTTAAACATTAAACTAATCTGTTAACACAAAAATAACTGTGCATGCCCTCTGATCCGTAGCTAAATTCTGCAATAAGGACTAAATAAAGCCTGGAATTCTACATATACTGTAGTGCAAGACCCTGAAAACACAGCTTAATGTGAGACATGGCAAAATACAACAGTCTGAGCCTCATGTACATTCACAAACAATGGAAAAATAGCACCGACTACAAGAACTAGGCTATAGCTTATGTTCAGTGATGTGGAACGTCTCGGTTACGGATGTAACCCTCGTTCCCTGAGTAGGGAACGGAGACGTTACGTCGAAATGACGACGAATGGGGTTCGCTTAGAAGCCTATCCTCTTCGAATATTAATAAAACGAGCCAATGGCAAGCAAATGCCATGGGTCTGCTGAATTTGCATAGCGTAACTCCGCCCCACAGTGTGGGTATATAAGGAAGTGAGCCGGCAACATGCAGATATGTTTCTTCGCTGAAGGAGCCAAGCTGAACTCAGGCTGTTCCAGCGGTACAGCGGAAGTGGCAGGAAGACGTAACGTCTCCGTTCCCTACTCAGGGAACGAGGGTTACATCCGTAACCGAGACGTTCCCTTTCGTAGTCACTTCGAGTTACGTCGAAATGACGACGAATGGGGTTCCCAGTCCAATCACGCCACCTCGGCTGTCTTCCAGTGCCCTGCGTAAGTCTGAGCTCCCTGTCGTGAGACTAGCACGGACGAAGGACTCCTACTTAACACAGGAATACCAAGGTACACTGGGAAGCATATCACAGTGGAAATATGCAATCAGTGCCCGCCCGAAGGGGGGGGACTTAAGAAAACACATATGACCCGGAGGGGGGTGCATACGGATAACACTGGGGTGTCCAGCCCGTAGGGTGGAGTATTTCAACCCCAGGGGTGGCAGACTGGCTTGCCAAGGGAAAGACACATGCTCGAAGGAGGCTTACAGTGGAAATACACACGTGGGGGTCGCCCAGCGGGGGAACCATGCACATGGTGGCACCTAGCCAACGCGAAAGCTGCCGGAGGCATAACTCTGGCGTTGACGTCAACAGCGCTGGAGGAACTCAGGGCTTATCAGGCTCACCTGAGGAGAATATCGCACGTATCCAGTCCGTGGAGTGGAATGGCGAGCAAGCGAAGACACCTGAGCGGGTCCTAGCACCGGCTGGTTGAAGCGAGTACTCGGGAGGACACTGGCTCCACTCGGAGATTGTAGAATCTGGCGAATGTGTTGGGTGTCGCCCAGCCTGCAGCTCTGCAGATGTCTGTTAGCGAGGCGCCATGCGCTAGAGCCCAAGAGGAGGCCACACTCCGGGTGGAGTGGGCCGTCACACCAAGGGGGCACGGTCGAC
The DNA here is from genome assembly GCF_949152265.1 of Phoxinus phoxinus. Taxonomy (NCBI): domain Eukaryota; kingdom Metazoa; phylum Chordata; class Actinopteri; order Cypriniformes; family Leuciscidae; genus Phoxinus; species Phoxinus phoxinus. The sequence continues at coordinate 16,375,932 of NC_136887.1, forward strand.
CTTGCTGCTGGTAAGCCAAAGCAATGGCGTCCACTATCCAGTGAGACAACCTTTGCTTGGAGAGAGCCCTTCCCTTCAGCTTCCCACCATAACAGACAAAGAGCTGGTCTGAGGTCCTGAAACATTGCGTTCTGTCTACGTAAGCACGGAGGGCGCGTACTGGACAGAGCAATGCCAAGGCTGGGTCTGCCTCCTCCAGGGGCAGCGCTTGCAGGTTCACCACCTGGTCCCGGAAGGGAGTGGTGGGAACCTTGGGCACATATCCAGGCCGGGGTCTCAGGATCACGTGAGAAAAGGCCGGCCCGAATTCCAGGCACGCTTCGTCTACAGAAAATGCGTGCAGGTCCCCTACCCTCTTGATGGAGGCCAGAGCAACCAGGAGCGCTGTCTTAATTGACAGGAACTTAAGCTCCACTGATTGCAGAGGCTCAAAGGGAGCACTCTGCAGGGCAGTTAGTACCACTGAGAGGTCCCAAGAGGGAACGAGAGGAGGGCAAGGAGGATTCAGTCTCCTCGCTCCTCTCAGGAACCTGATGACCAGGTCGTGCTTTCCCACGGACTTACCATCAACTGCGTCGTGATGTGCGGCGATAGCGGCAACATATACTTTCAGGGTGGAGGGAGACAGCCTTCGCTCCAACCCATCCTGCAGGAAGGAAAGCACGACACTGATCGGGCATGATCTGGGGTCTTCTGAGTGAGAAGAGCACCAAGAGACGAAGAGGTTCCACTTCAACGCGTAGGCATGTCTAGTGGACGACGCTCTAGCGGAAGTGATGGTAGCCACCACCGCTGGTGGTAGGGTACTCAAACCTGCCTCGTCCCGTCCAGGAGCCACACGTGGAGGTTCCAGAGATCGGGACGAGGGTGCCAAAGGGTGCCCCGTCCCTGAGAAAGGAGGTCCTTCCTCAGAGGAATTGGCCAGGGAGGTGCTGTCGCGAGGAGTACAAGTTCGGAGAACCAGGTTCGGGTGGGCCAGTGCGGCGCAACCAATATGACCTGCTCCTCGTCCTCCCTGATCTTGCACAGGGTCTGTGCAAGAAGGCTCACTGGGGGAAACGCATATTTGCGGAGGCCCCGGGGCCAGCTGTGCGCCAGAGCGTCCGTGCCGAGCGTGCCCTCGGTCAGGGAGTAAAACTGGGCGCAGTGGGACGAGTCGTGGGAGGCAAACAGGTCTACCTGTGCGTCCCCGAACTGATCCCAAATCAGCTGGACCGCCTGGGGATGGAGTCTCCATTCTCCAGGAAGAGGCTGAAGCCGTGAGAGCTCGTCGGCTGCACAGTTCAGGTCTCCCGGAATATAAATGGCTCGAAGCGACCTCAGATGCTTCTGACTCCATAAGAGGAGGTGGCGGGCGAGTTGCGACATACGGCGGGAGCGTAGACCACCTTGTCGGTTGATGTACGCTACTGTCGCGGTATTGTCTGATCGGACTAGTACGTGCTGGTTCTTGAGCAGCGCCCGGAAGCGGTGCAGAGCGAGACGTACTGCCAGCAACTCGAGGCAATTGACATGCCATAGGCGGTGGGGTCCTGTCCAGGAGCCCGCGGCAGCATGTCCATTGCACATGGCACCCCAGCCCGTGGAGGAGGCATCCGTTGACACAACAACATGCCTGGAAACTCGTTCTAAGGGCACTCCGGCCCGTAGAAAGCTGAGGTTCGTCCACGGGGAGAAGGTCTGACGGCAGGTCGGAGTAACTGGTACTCGGAGCTTGCCCTGGTGCCATGCCCACCTCGGGACTCGATCGTGAAGCCAGTGCTGAAGCGGTCTCATATGAAGCAATCCGAGCGGCGTTACCGCGGCTGCAGATGCCATATGCCCCAGGAGCCTCTGAAAAAGTTTCAGTGGAACCGCACTCTTGCTCTGGATTTGTCTCAGGCAAGTCAGCAGTGACTGCGCGCGCTCGCTCGTAAGCTGCGCGCACATGGCGACCGAGTCGATTTCCATACCGAGAAAAGAGATCCTCTGCACGGGGCAAAGTTTGCTCTTCTCCCAGTTGACCCGAAGGCCCAGACGGACTAGGTGCCGGAGCACTAGGTCCCTGTGTTCGCAAACCTGGTCCCGAGAGTGAGCTAGGATTAGCCAGTCGTCGAGATAATTCAGGATGCGAACCCCGTGTTGCCGTAGCGGCACAAGGGCTGCCTCGACGACCTTCGTGAAGACGCGAGGAGACAGGGCCAGCCCGAATGGGAGGACCGCGTACTGGTATGCCTGCCCCTCGAAAGCAAACCGTAGAAACGGCCTGTGTCGAGGAAGAATGGAGACATGAAAGTAGGCGTCCTTCAGGTCGATCGCTGCAAACCAATCCTGTGGCTGCACACATTCGAAAATGCGCTTGGCCGTGAGCATCTTGAACGGAAGCCTGTGAAGGGAACGGTTCAAGACGCGCAGATCCAGGATTGGTCGTAACCCACCGGTTTTCTTGGGGACAATGAAGTAGGGGCTGTAGAAGCCGGACCTCATTGCGGCTGGAGGGACAGTCTCGATCGCACCCTTCGCCAGCAGGGTGGCGACCTCCGCTCTCATGACAGGGGCATTGCCACCGACCATAGTGAAGCGGACTCCCCTGAAGCGGGGAGGAGACCGCGCGAACTGAATCGCATAGCCGAGCCTGATGGTCCGCGCGAGCCAGCGGGACAGGTTGGGAAGCTCTAACCAGGCTCCCAAGGACTGTGCCAGCGGGGTCATGCGGACGACAGACGTCCCCGCGGGGGTGCAGCGAAGCGGAATGACCGGCCCGGACGTGGGTGGCATAGCGGCCCGGTGTGGGGGCACGGTCATTAGCCGCGTCCTGCCAGAGGGAGCCAGGGAAGGACCAGCGTTCCACGGGGGCGTGCTCTGGCAGGGGTCTGGCGACAGAAGGGGATGAGAGCGGCGGGGCCCGTGGGCGGCGCGCACTGTCATTCCCTTCTGGGGGCTCAGAGATGGGGATATCAGTTCTTTCTTTAACCACATTAGGGTGCTGCCCACCCGTGGGTGAGCAGCGGGGAGTGGAGAACAAAGGATTCTCCCCCGGCCCTCCACCGGGGGAAGGAGTGGTCCTGCTACCATCTCCTGAGAAGAACTGATGGCCATCTCTGAGCAGCCCGTCTCAGGAGCGCCGCTTGGCCTGGCGTTTAGCGGGGCGCGGGGCTGGAGAGGGCTGGGGCGCCTGCCTGCGGCGTCCTCCACGACGCGGCCCGGGTGAAGGCTGCTGCTGGGGCCGTGCGGGAGGGGCGGGAGCCGCGGGAGGGCGCCCTCGGCGGCGAGCAGGCTGAGGCGTCTGAACCGACGGCTGGGTGGAGGCAGCAGCGGGCCGTCGGGGCAGAATATGACGAATAGCCTCAGTCTGCTTCTGGGCGGTTGAAAACTGTTGGGCAAAATCTTCAACCGCTCCGCCGAAGAGGCCAGCCTGGGATATGGGGGCGTCAAGCAGACGAGTCCGCTCAGCGTCCCTCATATCGGCCAGGTTGAGCCAGAGGTGTCTCTCCTGGACCACACTAGTGGACATCACCTGGCCCAGGGAGCGTGCGGTCACTTTCGTCGCCCGGAGAGCGAGGTCAGTGGCGGCACGCAGCTCATTGAAGAGCCCTGGGTCAGTCCTCCCCTCGTGCATGTCCCTGAGCATCTGGGCCTGGTAGACCTGCAGAGTGGCCATGGCATGCAATGAGGCGGCTGCCTGCCCCGCAGCTCTATAGGTCTTCGCCACCAGGGTCGACGAAAACCTACAGGCCTTGGAGGGGTGCTTAGGATCACCACGGGAAGAAGCACTCTGTGGACACAGTTGCATCGCAACAGAGCGTTCAACCATAGGCACCCCAGTGTACCCGTAAACAGCCGCCTGATCGAGAGGAGGAAAGGCGGAGGAGGTCGCCGAGCGATCACGGGAAGACAAGGGTGTCTTCCAGGACCTCGAGACCTCCTCATGCACATCCGGGAAGAAAGGCATTGGGGTTGGACGCCGACGTGAATCGGCGGCCGCGCCCAAAAACCAATCGTCCAGACGCGAGCGCTCGGGGCAGGGTGGCGGATTGCACTCTAACCCGATGCTCGCGGCTGCCCGGGAAAGCATGGCCGTCAGCTCGGGATCAGGATCGGGCAATGCTGACGCGCCCGGAGGCGGCAGCACAGCCGACCCCTCATCTCCCGAGGACTCCTGCCCACCTTGTGATGCTGTGATCGACATAGCATCGTCATTAGGAGCGCCAGACGGCGCACTCGGTCCGCCGCCGACCGTTGGCCGGGACTGATCGAGCGCATCATCTGGTCGGCTCGCGGGTTGCGGCACTTGAGAGGGGGATGTGGCCCGAGGACGAATCGTCGGTTGTTGTTGCCACACCGTCACCCTCAGGTCACCCTGGCCACCAGCCGAAGTACCAGCTCTATTACTAGAGGGGGTAGATCGGGGTGTGGATGAGGGGACTCTCACTCTTTCGAGATCACTGAGTCTCGACCGTAGTGTCGCGATGGTCATGTTTCCGCAATGAAAACATGAGTCATCCACAAGCGCTGCTTTGGCGTGCTCTAAGCCCAAACACGCAAAACAGCGATTGTGCCCATCTAAATCAGACAGCCAGTGACCACAACCAGAAGGGCACGGGCGATGCATCTTTAAAAAGACGTGCCACGCGCTTTGCTCTTTTAGAGAGAAGGAGAAATCCCCGCAGATGCTGAAGCGACCAGGGAGAGAACACACACACACTGGCAGATCACTGCTCAGATCGCAGGGAATGTGCACTCGCTGGAACTCGCTGTCACACCAACACCTGGAGGGAAGCTCGTCTCGAAGAGGAATAGAGATGATACTCAGGATGGCTTGTGGAGTGAAGGATAAACTTGGCTCCGAAAGCGAAAACATATCTGCATGTTGCCGGCTCACTTCCTTATATACCCACACTGTGGGGCGGAGTTACGCTATGCAAATTCAGCAGACCCATGGCATTTGCTTGCCATTGGCTCGTTTTATTAATATTCGAAGAGGATAGGCTTCTAAGCGAACCCCATTCGTCGTCATTTCGACGTAACTCGAAGTGACTACGAAAGGGAACTAAACCGAACAATATACCAACTTTTAAAGTCAATTTCTATTTACTTGACTGCTACACTAATGTCTTGAAATCATCTTGATTGTTGGGTGTTTTTTTCCTGCAAATATTTGTATGTGTGAATAATTGTGCTGATTAATTAATTCTTATGTAATTAGTTTGACTAAAATTGATAAAATATTTTATCAACTTGGGTCACTAGATTAGGGTACACTTATTCACTATTAACTATGGGGTTTCCCCCAATAAACTCCTAATTCATCCTTATTGATAGCAAGTAGGTAGTTTTGTAGTGGTTATGGTATGGGGTAGGGTTAAGGGAATATAATATGGTCTTGCAGAAAAAGGCATTAATATGTGCTTCATAAGTACTAATAAACAGCAAATATGATAGTAATATGCATGTTAATAAGCAACTAGTAAATACATTAACCTAATCCAAAGTGTTACCCTAACTTGTTATTCAGTGCAAATACTGACTTGATTGAAGACTAAATAGAGAGTTGAGGAATTCTATTTACGTTTAGTTTATGATGAAAAATGCCCTTGTTGAGATTAAATGACTGATTGACAAACAGCATGACAGTTTCATCGGGAAGTTATAATTCACTATTGCACAGCTGAGTTGCTCTAGGGTCCAGCAGAAAACTTTTTTTTTTTTTGAATAATGGCCCCCTGAATACATAAAGTACACATCCCACCATCTGTTAGTCGGCAGTAAAAAAAAACAAAAAACTTCAGGGCAACACATGTGCAGTTTCCTGTATTTGAATAAAAATCTGGCACAGAAGATTTCTCCTCATGAAAAAGAGCATCTTACAAAGGGGAGCATCAGCTTTACGCTTGGCAAATGTTCAGGCTTGTATCTTCTCAATTCGCTAGTTGTTTATAATCTTTCACACCTGCACAACAGACATCGCTTACAACACGAGTGTATTCACAGTGAGAGTGCTGTCATACAGATACATTAATCACAACAACAGTGACCTGTCTTTCTTACTGCGGATACTTAAGTGTTTTTCTATTTAATTACACAATTATTATGTTTGCTTATACGTTGCATTCACAAAAAATTTGTGGAAGAATTAAGGCATACACTTTTGCTAAATAGTCTGAAATTATTTAATATATTTAAACATATAAAACAATATAATAAAAAAAATCAGTTTTTTAAACCACATCTAATTGCCTCAATCCTTATTAAAAAAAAACCTCTGTGGCAGTATGAAGATGTGATATATTTCACAATCTGTCTATTATAAAATGTCTGTCCTCTTAAAACGGTGAAGTCGACTGACGGTATGTCAACACATTTTTAATTAAGGTGCATATTCCGCAGTGCAACTATACAAAAGTGGCCTTTCATTAATAGCGGTCACAATCATTAACTAATCAATTGCAAATGTTCTAATGTGCAAAAAACACTTCAGGTGCGTACTGTACATGCATAAATGTGTTACTATAATTCTAATGTTGATAAATTAGGATTATGCTAAATGAATGTGCTTTCGTTCGAATAAAGCCAAGTCTAAAAATTTGTTGAAACACTATAACGCTCTTATATAGGGCTAAGACAAAGTATTTCGCCTTTTTATGGTTGTCAAACGTTAGTCGAACTTTAATGTGATAAACTACACCTGTGGTGAGTCTGCAATAGGACACCTGTGTGAACTTCAGCCGAACCGACTTCATACATTCACAAAAAATCATCTTGGGACCACTTGGTTAAAAGTAATAGCTAAAATGGCTGGAAAAAGTGAAGTTCTGGAAAAAAATACCTTTTTTTTTTTGTTGCGCAAAACCCACATGGTTATTTATCTGAGGAATGTGAGTGTGGAATAGTTACAAGAATAGTAAATCCAAAAAAGAATGTACAGTTGAATATCATTTTTTTTAATCTATTTTTATTTTAATATCTATAAGAACAACATTCGGTTGAGTAAATGATCATTTATAAAGTGCATCTCTTTAAGTGCCAAAATACCACCATTCGTAAAGATACCATTCAAGTACCATTGAAAAGTACCATACCATAGTACCGTTCAAAAAATTGGGGTCTTCTAGAAATTAATACTTGAATACTTTTTAAATTATTTAATTTTTGTTTATACAAAAATATTAAGCAGCATACAACATAATTCAACATAATAATATTACAAACATAATGATAATCAGAAAAGTTTCTTGAGCAGCAAATCAGCATATTAGCCAGATTTCTGAACGATCATTTGACACTGAAGACTGTAGTAATAATGCTGAAAATTCAGCTTTGCCATCACAGGAATAAATTTCATTTTAAAATATATTACCATAGAAAACCGTTAATTAAACAAATTCAGCCTTGGTGAGCAAAAGAGACTTCTTTCAAAATCTTACAGACCCCAGACTTATAGAGTATCAAACTTCTCAAGTCTACTTCCTCTTTTACTTATTCACACACGCGCCTCTCCATCCCACCTCACTCTCTTCTCTATCCATGCTGTGTTTGACCCAATGCAACGGAAAGTAATTGCGGGCAGAAAACAACATTTAATGATTACTTCATCCCAGAGTCCTGAGGAGAGAGAAGTCACAGGCAGGTAATTTCAACAAAAGAGGGAGACCTTTTTTTTTTTCTCCCGACACACCATTTTCAGACAACAAAGAATATTATTGACTTGGCTGAGATTAAAACAGCAAAACAAATAACAGAACAAAATCAAGGACAAAGTGACCACAGAAAGAGGTTGTCCCTCGAACACGGCGGGTCAAACTCTCTTCACTGTCTTTTCTTTTGTTAGCGTTGATTAAAAACAAGCAGGGGATAAAAGATTCCATTTGGTGTCTGATCTGTAAATAAAAAAAGAAATAAGTAAACCTTCATGCTGCCACTCACACACTCGAAGAATAAGACGCTGGTGTCCTATCTTTCCAAACATCCCTCTCTCCATGTGTTTAAAGGTGGGAATGAGAGGTAAAGGAAATTGAAGCGTTGTTTTTTTTTTTTTTTTGGAGGGGACAAAAGATTGGCTACGCTCTACTCCTCTAGCTACTTGACTTTTTTTTCCCCTCTCCTGTGGACTGATGGTCTTGATTGTCTGGTGTTCATTATGTCTGGTCCTACCTCTCCTCTCCTCTCGTGTGTTCAGACCTCTCCTCCATTAGTAAGACAAGAGGAGGGGGTGTTAGCATCAACACAATCAGCACTGCCCAAACACACAGCATGGGCTGAATAGAAGAGAGGTACAAACACCATAACAATCAGCAATCAGCACTGATCATGATAATAACATAGAGAGTGCTACAAGATCCATGCTGCGCTCTCCCTCCCTGCCAGGAGGACTTATTGTGTGCATGGGCCAGTGTGTGAAGAGAAGCAATAAATTCAGCCATTATTTGAAATGTAAAAAACACAAATCCCCCAAAATAAATGGTGAAAGTTCCAATGATGACTGTTTATGTATTTTTAACACCATATGATACACTAGATTGAGGTTCAAATAAATATGAATGTATAATGTGTAAGGGGCAAGTGCATATTTCAGGTGCTGCAACAATCAATAGTTAAGAAATTAGTACGTAATAACCGATTTCTTTATTTCCGGAAATCATAGGGCCCTATTTGCTGTAGGTTGATCCAGCAGTTTCCCTGAAATCCTCCACCTCCCCCAGCTCCACCTGCCTATATCTGCTACTGGATTTACATATGTCTATTTATGCAGCAGCAGCATATCTTACATGCTCACTGCAGCGTGTCTGTGTATCTATTATCAGTAGCAAGTCCACAGTTGCACTGCAGCGGCAATAATCAACAGCAGTGTAGCAAATCTAGTCCGGCAAGACCAATTAACGTTGCCATATAAAGAGCATAAAACATAATGCGCTTCAATAATGTATCTTATTTATGGGAAGATGAAACGTACCAGTATATACCTCCACTCTGGACAAAAACAAAGTAAAAGATCGAATTTACATATGTGCAGAAATCTCAAAGTAAAGTGAAATGTTCAATGGGCAACACTTTTTGAAATGTAAAAGGAAGGGAACAATTTCTTTGGGGTAAAATATCCGCCTTGTATACAGAGTTGGTGCTCTTATGAAGAGATAACAAAGATGGATGAAGCAATATGTGTGAGAGATTACAGAAAGCTTTGGAGGTAAGGGCACAGACAGAGCCATGCACTGCCTACTCGAAAACTCAGGCGCCATTCATATCAGTTTGTAAAGCTGGGATGTTCTCCATGGTGACTGATTTGAACTCGGTTACCATTGGTAGTCCTCAAAATATGTTTTTAGGCTTGCCAACAACATCTGCAGATAGGCTTTAAGCTATTGGGTATTCTGTTAGGACTGTTTTTGATGCGTTTACTACAATGCAACGTTTCTGTGGGGAAATATGATATCAAATATGAGGAAAATAACATAAAAGATCCAAAACTGGTTTAGACGTCAAATTCATGCGTATTGGTTTTGTGCAGATGTATGGCCTGAACCGCTTTCATACTGCAGCCATAGTAGCGTCGTATACAGGAACACCAGTGGGCTTTTAACTTTTAACACACAATAGTCCATACCTTCAAATAAATTCCTTTGGGATGGGATGGAATAAACTATGCCTCCGGATCTGCAATATATCTGCTAGTCACTTGTGATTTGTTCTTTTGCCCTCAGCAATATATTTTGGTAACTGGCTCTATGGTCAGGCAGATAGTGAGTACATGGCATCAAAGGTGGACCATCTTTCAAGCCTTTACTGGCAGGACAGAAGGCTAGCTGCCACGCTCACTCCATTGTCTTGCAAAATAAATGTACCTGCAAATGATGGAATCGTTAACAATGGCGATCCGGAGAAGTGGGGGTGGTTAATTAGCTGTTAGGAATATTTAATAAACAACCTTCAGGGTCTCTTTGTGTCCATGATATATGCCTCGGAGTGATGCGCTTTCTATTCGACATCTGATTCAAAGAAGGTCCACGTCCAATTCTCTGAAAAAGAGCTAAGAATAACCTGAGTGCTGTGAGGGTGTCTGTTTGAGATGGTTTGTACATTTCCCAACATGGAGATGTTGTCTACGTTATTAGGCATACGGTTTCATAACATTGATGGATTTGTGAATTATTTGCCATTGCTGCTGCAAGAAACGGAGAGCTGATGTTTTTTTTAGTGACTTACTTTGTGACAGTAGTCTGCTATTTATTAAAGATGGCCTGGGATACCTCAGGGGGTATGATGATTTCAATAAATCACATTTTCAGAAATGAAAAAGTTCTTAAGCTGTTGTAAAATGTGAAATGTTTTGCTTCTCTCGTCCTCTGCAAAAGAAAAGGAAATGATTTGTCTCACTTTCTTGTAAACAGAATAGCACACCCATCCCTGCTCTTGACCCAACACTCCTTTAAGTCTCTACGCCTGCCTCGGCTCCGCATGGAATAGAAAGTCTTTCAGGCATCAAGGGGACACACCATCAGTTTTGGAATATGTGACTAGACCACAAAACCAGTCACATGGGTAATTTTTTTTTTTTGTAATTGAGATTTATACATAACCTGCAAGCTGAATAAATAAGCTTTCCATTGGTGTATGGTATGTTAGGATAGGACACCTATAGGGCAACTATAGGCCGAGATACAACTATTTGAATATCTGAGGGTGCAAAAAAATCGAAACATTGAAAAAATTGCCTTTAAAGTTTTCCATTTGTGTTTGCAATTGTGCTGCACTCACTCACAAAAATACACGTTTTACATATTTACGGTTGGACATGTACAAAATATCTTCATGGAACATGATCTATCCTAATGATTTTTGGCATAAAAGAAAAATAATTTTGACCCATACAATGCTTTGTTGGCTATTGCCACAAATATACCCGTGCGACTGGTTTTGTGATCCAGGGTCACATATGTGAATATGTTGTGCCTTCGTCATTACCTCTATTGCTTTTTTCCGTAGTCCATGTTTAAGTCAATAAGGTTTATAAGTCCAACTAAAGGTCAATAAACCTTCGTAACTTTATGAGTAAAATGTACTTTGTACATTTACACAATGTACAAACATTTCATAAATTTCAGATTTGAGAGTTAAACATGCATGTTAATGAATTCTACCGGTAATCATTCGTAAATAGGGCGTGTGGGCACTCATTCAAAATTAGCATTATCCCGCCCGTGAATATAACTATCCGAATTTCATGTTCAGGAGTGCGGTGGGATCTTCTGGACTCCCTTTTCTGGTTTAGCTCCAGTAGTACATCAATTGAATAATTTTGGGCATATGGCCAAATAGTCTCTTTTCATTTAAGTATTCTTGCAGACATACTACTGGTGCTCAGAATAATAATTACTAATAAAAAGGAAAAAAAAAAGACTGTGGTTGTTTTTAATCATTTTTGTTTATCAATTAAATTTCAATGAAGTTTGGAAAATAATGTTACATTTAATTGGGTAACTACTTTTAAAAGAATAGATTTTATGGAAAGTGTTCAATAGGCAGTGTCATCAGTTTGCCTAAAGGAACAAAATGTTTGGATGTTTTGCACAACCTTGAGAGCTTTCATGAATCTGAAAATTATGTTAGAACGTTTTCCCGAATGATTTACACAAAAATGCTTGTTTCATGAATGTGGCCCAAAGATAAAATGAAGGAAGATCTTAACACAAAGGCTGTGTTCTCAGGTCTCTGTTACGTTTGACATTTTTGGTGCTCCATAAAATGTGTGTTTCTTTTCCCATGTTTACCATTTAAAGTTGAATGGCAGGTCTCACTGTGACAACTTATTTTAACAACAACATATATACATATACGTCATAAAACAACATATGCTTCACAATTTTCAAAGATATGCTATGTAAGAAAAGGAAATGCCACTGTGCTGTAAAATATTAACACTTTATAATTACTGTCAATGACGATGAATCTGACTCGTGCATATAAATATGAATATATTATGAACAATTATGAATCAAAATTTCATTACATTTAAACAATTTAAAAGTGCATCCACTAATAACCTATTAAGCATTATGACTTATAAATGAAAGTTGTTATAAAGCACCACCAAACATTAATGTTTCATAACATCACCGTCTTGTTCAATTCCAAATGCACAATAGAGCACTCTCTTATATAACAGCTGATGTGTTGAGATGAATGTGCTCTATGTATGGCTTCATATGAATATATTTAGAGTGTCCATACAGCAGACAGTTCCAGGGCTTCTCTTCCAAAGACATGTTTTTCCTCCACTCTCTTCCCCTACACTACCTGTCAAACGCCTGTCACCGGCACTTCGGCAAGGCCCAGAATATAGAAGAGATGTGTGTTAGACCAGCATGCCATTTCTCACAAGTAATCACACATTGTGCAGCAAGTATATTAAGATCCGTATTTCTAATATGCCATTAAATCTTAGATTTTACAATCACATCTTTACACAAAATAACACATTTATTTGCCAATACTGCAAACACACTCACATATAAATTCATGCACAAATATACAAGATATAGATTTGTTTTACATATATTTATGGAGGTCTTTCATTTTCAAGTCTGTAATTTTGAATTGCAACATCCAGGCAAAATTACGGCCAGAACTGTGATTTAATAATATCTAATCAAAATGCCTCCAGTTATTGTTCACCTCAAAGCATTAGAGCTAAAATAAATCTGTGTACGTGATTGTTTACATCTAGCTAAATTACGATAATGAGTATTAAAAATGGGAAGGATGTGATTTTTGGTTTTAATGTAAACAGGAAGATCATGTTTCCTAAAAAAAAATGGTCAACTGTTTAACTAAATCATGTACAGACTCAAAGCTGCCAGGCTTTAAGAGCAGGGAAGATGTTGTTTGATCTTATCGGTTTGTTGTTTAGGTCCGAGGCAATAGGGGAAATGAAAAAAAAAAAAAAAAAGATATTCAATTAGACGTGATACATGAGCTCTCAGTTTTTGCTGTTTTCTCAAAAGCCATTTCACATGCTTGTGCGCATGAAAAACACAATTATTCCTCTAAAGTTTCTCAGCAGCCGCCTTTGTTTATTTGGAGCATAAACTGAATCGCAGGACGAATGTTAGAACACTTTGACATCGCTTTTAACATTTACCATAATGCTTATAGTGGTGGAACGAATATCGTGCGCTTTGAAAGGCTAAAACATGAAATATAAATACAGTTGGGCGATCAATACATAAGAAAACTCAAAAGAGCTGGATATACACACGGGTCTGAAACTCAAAGGAAGCAGACACACCACAGTTCTGGAAAAAGACACCAAGTCACGATGAAGGCAGCTCAGAAGGACAAGACTTCCAGAGTGTGTAAGGAATAGAAAATAGCCACAGGGCTGTGTTCAATAGACAGCCCGAAACCTATTGACCTTATTGCCTTGAGTTTTTGTGTCTTGCCTGAGGCATCTGCTATCAAACATTAACACCATACACACTGGATTGTTCCTCTATCCAGCCCTAGATAAGCCCTGGTCATTTGTCCTGCAGTGCCAGAGGACTCCAAAGGAACCGGAAGGGGGTGTCATTAGGTTCTAGGTATTTTCTTTCCCCTAGATAACCCTTTGTCTGTCACATTTTATGGTTGGCATCTCTTACAGCTGTAATGTCAGGACCCATTAGCGTGTCTCGGTGATGGCATGGAAAGACAGAAACTCCATACTCCAAATGTCATATGCTTTTGTCATCATGTTGTGAAGCCAGGGACGAGGCTTAGCGTCACCGCTTGTCATCAAAGCCCATTCGGTGGCTTCAGCATCTTGCTCTCCGTCTATACCGAAACCGATACCATATGTATGATAATGATGTCTCCTCGCGAAAACCAAGACAAGGTGGCCTATACAATAGTTCTCAAGGAGCAGGCTTTAAGGCAATTCAGGCCAGACGGCGGCCTTTAGATTATTTTCATTATTTCATGGGATTTGTGTTTCTGGTTTGAGGACAAAGAGCACAGGCTTTAATTTGGAGCTAAGATTAGTTGCCATTGGTCAGCGTGAGAGTTCACCGCACATCACAAACCATAATATTCCAAGGTGATCCCTTCATAATTTCTCACATTCTTGATCCGTGCTCTCCGCTCTAATATTTCATAATTAGGTGAACCCATCAGGTAGACAATTTCATTTTCAATTAAAACTCTTCGCCCCTCGTGACCTTGAGCGTAACGGGAACGCTGCATATAGACCGGTGCTTAGTATGGACCGGTTCAGGCACCATTTAAAAATACTTTTTAATTTAGGTTGAACCCCTCAACATCTAATCAGAATGCTTGTTCACCTTCATGGAGACTGGGAGGTAAATTAAGGTGGACAGAGTAATATGTTAACATGATTTCTGAAAAATGTTAACATGATTTGGCTTCGAGCTGTATGGGTGGACTTGGCAGTTTGGATTCAGCCACATACTGTAAATCATTGACTGAAAAGGGCTCTATACTGTATAAACATTATGTTCCATATGTGCAGCATATTTAATGTACATGTACAGTTCTATACAACAATCTAAAATATTGTTGTCTGCAAATTACTCAGTAAATACATTTATAATAGTTGTTGGATGAATACTGCATAAAAAGAATCAACTATCTAATTTGTTCTTTATTTGTTTACTTTTTGCTCTATTTATTATTTTAATTAATGAGTTAATTTAAGTGCAGTGCTCTACTGGTGCACATTAGGTCTGGTTAGAGTGGATTGCGAGTGGTAAAAAATATCACATGGTAAAGTGCCACAACAATTTAGCGAACTCACCCCATACAGTCTTGCCATTGTAGCCTATAGCATGGTTTAGACATGAATAAAATTTAGCATAATGCCACAAACAGATAATATATAACTGGTGCGCAATCAAAGAATCCATGAACTCAATGTGGTGCCAATCAGCTGAATGTTTATTCAGCAAGCTCCTGCTTTTCATTTGGAAATCAGCAGAGATGTCGCAGTGAATCATCAGTCAATTGCTCTGAGCTGATAGAAAAAGTTGATTTCTGATGATTCCCCCTCACCCTGCATGTGCCGAATACGCTGTCAGGCATTGCTGGAGCCACATCCAAAAATAGCCTATTATGGGCACTAAAACAGTCAGCCTTCATGGGCCAACAAACTATGAAAACCTGAGCTCTATACATCAACAGAGAAATGCAAAACTAATACAGTGAGAAAATGACTAGGTAATAAAAAAAATGCTTTAGTTAATACCATCTACTGTATTTTAAAAAGTCAAACATTTAATATCTAACAAAAAAAAAACGGTTGTATTACATACACATTTTTATTTGTATTATATAGATTCATCGGATTACATTAAATTAAAAAAGGCTAAATTAATCATTTTCGAAGTTAGATCAGGTAGAAATATCTCCTTAAAGTGCACATTTTCATTTGCGATGACAGTCAGATTATGATAAATACGATCTTATTTTTTAAAATTTAAATTAGTGAAAACTAATTCCGTCATTTAGAGATGGAGATTCCACGGAGATATGAAAACACAGAATTGCAATGTATAACTACTCTCTTCTGCAGCAATTGTATCACACAGAAAGAACAAATGGCAAAAATAGTACTATCTAACTGAAGTAATTGACTATCTGAAAATCCTTACCTTACCACCTTCAATCAATACAACACTCATAGATAAGAGTTTTCATTTTCGATTCCCCAGCTCAGCAATAACATGAAATGATGCGGTTGCAAACAGATAGTGACATTAATTTTGCACAGCCCTTTTCTGTGGTCACAACGTCCATCTCGGCACGGTCTAGTATATTCCATACTGAGCACTAAATTATCGTAATTCGTTTTTATTGTACGCAAGAATCACGTAATCAAATACGTTGGCCATTAAGAGCACAGCTCTCCTCCACAGCGGTTTTAAAATGGGGAGCTGTATACATGTTACCAAGATGAATTCATTGAGTTTGACATTTTTACTCCTTCCTGCCTATTTCCCCTTTCCTCCGCTGCATCATCAGAGTCTTAAACCTGCTACGGCTGGTTCATGACCAGAATAATGGACTGAAATCACTAGCTGAAAGCACAAATGATCATTTCTGTGGAAATGTGTTAATGTGAATTCATGTGAAATATAGCAGTGTAAAGTCATAATAGACATTTTGCACCCTAGAAATGTCAAGAACAAAGACGACAGGAATGACAAAACATGGATTCTCAGTGGAGGTGCACAATATTGAATATTCCTTCCAGTTTTTTTATTGGATATGCCTTAGCTTAGACTGTCTGGAAATGAACTCTGGGTAACTAGCATGGAAATGCCAAGCAGTGTTGAAAGAAAGAAAGAAAGAAAGAAAGAAAGAAAGAAAGAAAGAAAGAAAGAAAGAAAGAAAGAAAGAAAGAGAAAGAAAGAAAGAAAGAAAGGTAGCTACATAAGGGAGGATTAAGGACAGAAAGAAAGAAATGAAGGAAAACTAAAATAAAGAAAGAGTAAAGTAAGTATTGAAGGAAAACAGAAAGAAAGAACATTCGTTACAGAAGGAAGGAAGGAAGGGTGGATGGATTAAGGACAGCAAGAAATAAACGAAAGAAAGTAATAAAGCAAGAAAGAGTAAAGTTAGTAATGAAGGAAAACAGAAAGAAAGAAAGAACAGTCATCACAGAAGGAAGGAAAGATGGATGGATTAAAGACAGAAGGAAAGAAAGAACAGTCATCACAGAAGGAAGGAAAGATGGATGGATGAAAGAAAGAAAGAGAAAGAAAGGAAACAGTCATTACAGATGGATGAAAGAAAGAGTAAAGTGAAGAAAGAAAGAAAAAACAGAAGGAAGGAAATATAGATGGATTAAGGACAGAAAGAAAGAACAGAAGGAAGGAAGGAAAGATGGATGGATTAAGGACAGAAAGAAAGAACAGTCATCACAGAAGGAAGGAAAGATGGATGGATGAAAGAAAGAAAGAGAAAGAAAGGAAACAGTCATTACAGATGGATGAAAGAAAGAGTAAAGTGAAGAAAGAACAGAAGGAAGGAAATATGGGTGGATTAAGGAAAGAAAGAAAGAAAGAAAGAAAGAAAGAAAGAAAGAAAGAAAGAAAGAAAGAAAGAAAGAAAGAAAGAAAGAAAGAAAGAACATCATCACAGAAGAAAGGAAAGATGGATGGATTAAGGACAGAAAGAAAGAAAGAAAGAAAGAAAGAACATCATCACAGAAGAAAGGAAAGATGGATGGATTAAGGACAGAAAGAAAGAAAGAAAGAAAGAAAGAAAGAAAGAACAGTCATCACAGAAGGAAGGAAAGATGGAAAGAAAGAAAGAAAGAAAGAAAGAAAGAAAGAAAGAACAGTCATCACAGAAGGAAGGAAAGATGGATGGATTAAGGACAGAACAACAGTCATTACAGATGGATGAAAGAAAGAGTAAAGTAAGTAATGATGGAAAACAGAAAGAACGAAAGTAATGATGGGAGGAAGGAAGAAACAAGGATGGAAGGAAGGAAACAAATATTGAAATGTTCCCCTATTTAAGATTGAACCTTGACAACTTTTTGTTTTGCTCTGTCTTGCTTCAGTTATTTATTCAGATGGAGGCAGAATTGTTCATCCCCACACGGTTCTGCTTGACTTGTGTAGGTTGACTAAAGCCTATCCATCTCTCTGGCAAGCTGCAAACTAATTTACTAATTTGCTTGTGGCTGACCTGGGTCATTTTTATTTATGATCCATTAGTGAAATATATTCAGACATCAAACCCCACATTAAGGGAATGATGGAGAATTACATAGCCAAGTAGTGGAGAAAGCCCAAACGTTTGAAGGAGGAAGGCATGGTGACAGGCACCCTTTAAAGTTAAAAGCACAGGCCGAGTGATTTGAAACAGGGCCGGCTGGCAGGAGTGCACAGGGAGAGGAGCTCGTAGGTCTCATTTATAAACTGGACTGCGTTTCATACAAGGCACAGTAAAGTAGGACAATTACCATTTATAGTGGTTGCACGCCCTTTGCAGTTTTTTCCCTTGCCTTTTTATATGAAAAATACTATACATTTTGCTATTGCCTAACATATTGAGTGAGGGGACACCGGTGAGCTGGTGTTTGGGCTATTGAACTTTTGTAAATGGGCGCAGATTGCTCCAATGCTTCAAGTGTCAGCTCCTTATAAGATGAGAGCAAAGTAAAGTAAAGTCATTAAAAAGCGCTCCAACAAGAGTTTCATCTTCATTTATATCGAATGCTGCAGTTGATGTTTTAAGTGATGGCCGAAGTCTGTGTCTGCACCGTGTTGTTCTTCGCTGATTTATGGAGCATATGTTATATCATCAATCATTGCGCCCAGAAGTTAATGAAAATAAAACTGACAAATAATGCACAAACAAAAATTAGCCTCCATATCTGCGGATTGGCCAAACGTGGAGAATGAACCCCGCGTAAAAGGCTCACTGGGGCTGACGGAGAACAGATTTGGATGGAAGGTCACTGGAAGAAAAATCACGGGCCCCGTCTTAACTATAAATAGAAAGTAAACCATGGCCACGAGCTATGAAGCAGCGTGAACACATATTATTAATTTTACTGAATATTTTAGTAGCATGTCGGTCTCTTTTTTTTTTGAGGAGCTAAAGAAGCTTCTGAAGTGAATCATTCTCGAATTTTCTTACTGCCTGCTTGTGTCAATACAACTTCGTGTGAGGTGTTTCTTGCTGTCTGCAAAGCTGTGATAAGTGTCTTATTCCAAATGAATAGCAATTCACCACAGCGGTCTGTGTACATACGTTCACTTCAAATTGTTAATTAATTCATGTCCTCTTCTATTTGCCTTTGATGTTTTTTTTTTCTCTGTTTTGAATGAGAATCCAAAATGAGGTGAACAATAGACGAGTGTGCTGGCTTTCTCTCTCGCGCGGGGTTGCATATTTATAGATGCGTCATGCAGTAATGAAATAAAGCAAATCAATACGGTTTAAAAAAAAAAAAGAAAGAAAGAACGAAATTCCTGAGAATGTCAGTATTTGGACACAATGTTTGGCAGGGCCATATATACACAAGTATAGGAGAGACCGTAGCTAGTTTCCACTGGGCTGAATGTTTCTCATGGTGGGCTTATTCTCAACACCATATATATGAAAAAAAGCTATTACTGTTATTGTTTGGGGGCGGGTTGAAGTGCATTACACAACAGTGGGGGGCATGTTGTCACACTATAGCTTAAGTTGTCAATTAAGGATGCTTTTACATGCGCAGTTTAGTTCGAAACAGGGCACGATTTGCATGACACATTGCCAATATGATAGCTGTCATGCGGACCCTGGAGCGTACCGGCGTACCAAACCCGAGACTACATTTAGGAGGTGGTCACCAGCAGCCATATCACCCAGTAGTTCAAGACTGGTCGCGTATTGAAGCTAAGCAGGGTTGAGACTGGTCAGTACATGGATGGGAGACCTCCTGGGAATCCTAGGTTGCTGCTGGAAGGGGTGTTAGTGAGGGGTGCTCATCCTGTGGTCTGTGTGGGTCCTAACGCCCCAGTATAGTGATGGGGACACTATACTGTCAAGGGACACTATACTGTCAAAGAGCACTGCCCTTCGGATGAGAAGTTAAACCGAGGTCCTGATGCTCGGTGGCCATTAAAAATCTCAAGATGTTCTTTGAAAAAGAGTAGAGGTGTAACCCCAGCATCCTGGCCAAATTTGTCCATTGGCCTCTGTCCATCATCATGCTGGTTGGCTTCATCCCCTCTCCACCAATAAGCTGGTGTGTGGTGGGCGTTTTGGCACACTATGGCAGCAGTCGCATCATCCAGGTGGATGCTGCACATTGGTGGTGGTAAGTACTTTGATACATTATTAAAAACAAACAAACAGAGTGAGTGAGTGTAATTTAATAGGAATTTGAACTAGCTGTGGGAAACCAAAAATATAAAACCAAACACATTTTACTCCAGTGATGCAAAGCAGAATTTTCATCACCATTACTCCAGTCTTCAGTGATCCTTTAGAAATCATTCTAATTTGCTGCTCAAGCAACATTTATTATCATTGTCAATGTTGAAAATTTTAAGTTTATTTTAAGGTGTCCATGTAACGGTGTAAGCATTTAATAATTACATTCAATAATAATAATTAACTACATGTACTTAATACAGGGTAAATATTAGAATTGGGGTTTGGTTGAGGGTTAGTTGTATGATGAAATCATGCGCAATTTATAGTTATTTACTACAGTAACTACATGCAACGTGTAACCAGGACACTGTAAAATAAAGTGTTACCAAACACTTTTGGGAGATGGATACTTTTTTTTCAGGATTCTTTGATGAATAGAGAGTTCAAAATAATTTTATTTTAGTGTACTGTCACTTTCGATCAATTCAATGCATCTTTGCTGAATAAAAGTATTAATTTCTTTACAAAAAAACCCAACAAAAAAACCTTACTGACCCACTGACCCCAAACTATATGAAGTAGTAGCTGCTGTCCGATACGCCAGCCTAACAAGGATGCGGGCTCTCTCCTCTTCGCAGCATGTGAAAGGCGAAGGCCTGTTGATACTGTGCTTGAAGCTCTTTGATCAGTGCGTAGCTATTCCACGCCCTGCTGAGCCCCTCTAGCCAGTTCTCAGTTTGATCAATGAAGATGAGTTTCTCTCCCTAATGAAATCCGCACTGGATCATGGGTTTGTCAATGACCACCACGAAAGGTCAGGCCATAAAGAGGTTGTTTCCCTCCTGGAGAAAAAGCATCGCCTGTAATAAGTTTACATTATTTTACATGAGATCTGACACCAGAAAGTCTATGACAAGTTATGCCTTCAGTTTTAATTAGGTAAATAACTGAATATAGACTGGGTTAGAAAATCTCTAGGCTAATTGAATTTGACCTCTGAACTAGGCAAGTCATTACCACCACCTGTGTCAAAACACAGCAAGGCTCGACAGCACAGAGTCACTCTCGAACACACAGTGGGTCGGGTCAGACACAAGAGAAATGAACATAACAACAATTATGAATCCATATTTATCTCAGTGTTTTAATGTACACATTCTCTTGCCCTCTCTCCTCATTTGTCCATCGGTTTGGCCACCATTGAAAAGCAATTAAATGTTGACCCAGGGAATGCATGTCTGTCTTGATGTGTTTTTTTCCTATTTCTTTTTTGTGTCTCAAGTAGGTTTCTTCATCTCACCCAATACAAAGACGGCATGAACAATTAGCACCACAAAGCCTAATTAAATTTACATTCATGTATTCGTAAGCTTACGAGTCAGGTGTTTTTTCTTATTTTTTAATGGATTTTTTCTCAAGGATCGAATACACATGCACCTTGCATCTTATCACTAACCACTCACAATCCATCATAACCTGGTGCTAAATGCTTTCAAATAGTGCTGCTTAGTATTTAAATTAGGTAAATAGTGCAAACTGCCTATGCAAATGAGGCTGATTATAGAATGTGCTGTATTCACAATGTGACGGCACAATTAACAGTGATATTACAGGGATGCACTGATATGGAAATTATGTCTGATACTGATAATAAAAAATAAAAAAAAACATTTTGAAGCTGATAACCAATACATTGGCAGATATTAGACATCAATCTAAATTCTGTGAGACTGACTACTAACAAAAGCTAACCTTATAAGTTGAGATCTCTGTGTGCTACAAATAACAGCAAATTTGCAGTAGAAAACGGCACTCTAAAAAGTAATTCAGGGGACCTTTAATTATATTAAAAAATATAATTTATTGTTTTAATTAAACCTTTAAAGTTGCAAACATAATTTTGTAGAGTTCTGTTGACAATGATTTTGATCACTACGTCAACTTATTATCGTCTGTAATTTAAACTCAAATTGCTGCGTTAATTAGCTTTTTTTTTTTAATAGGTTGTAGTAACTTCATGAAATTGCCTTGATAATTTTGGATGATTTCTAGCTTTGCATATGACTGGATAATGATAATAAATGTCAAAATTAAGTATTAATTTATTTGTTTTTAGTGAAGGGAAAGACCTGTTAGTGTTCAATGCTGTTATGTTTGACATTTAAAAGAGTTTCTGAAATGTTGAAGTTTGCGTGGTTGCCATGAAGAGTAGACACATGAAGGTAAACACTACATTGACTCTATAAGCAATGATTGCGCTAATGCCAGTGACAAGTAATATCTTACTTGTTTATTAAATATACATGTTATATAAGTTATGTAAGCATGTGCTATGATAGCTTTGCTTTGAACTGAAATAGATATGATTCATTAGTTCCAGGGCTACAACTCTAGTAGTTGGAGTTACTTAATTGTTTTGAGTAATCAACTTAAAAATGTGTGTTTATGCTACAAATTAAGTTACTCTAACTCCAATGTAGCTTGCTGGTTGAACTTAAATTCATTCAAAGTTGTCAACTCAAAAAAATGAATGCAACCACCTTTTTTTTTTTTTTTTGAGCCAACACTTTATTTTTTAGAGTGAGTTTTATACTTTTAATTTTAAAATAACTTCATAAAACAATATTTTCAAACGCAGAATCTTTAAAAAAAAAATGATGGCTACTTTGAAGTACTAGAATAAATTTGCCTTAGGAACATCATTTTATACGAGTACTATAGCAATAGGTAGCGCTACCATAAATAATGTGTAATCCCATTATTGTTGACTGATATAATTACTAATATAAACTGTGCATCACTAATTACAGCTATTTTTATTTAAAGAGATGTTTGTGAATATCTTCTATTGATCATTGCAGTTCTCCAATGATAGAGAACAGTGTTACAAGCAGACGCACTCTCAGCATTTTAAAGAGCTGATTCAGGTGTCTGGACCTGAGCGAATCTGTACAATCACTACTAAAATGTCCTCTACAACCTATAGCACTCAGAACCAACCCACTAGATGGAGAACTACACCGTGCCAATTGCGTTCAAAAAATACATATATTTCCTTTAGTGAACGATGTGCTAAAACAACAGACAGCGTGTGCAAATAAATGACGCCATCAGTGGACATGATTCATTCTCTGCGAATTGTCCCCTGAGGCAAGAAGCAAAGGAAATATTTCTAAAAAACTTGCTGAAAAAAATCTTCCTATAACATCCACGAGCACAGGCCAGGAGTATCTCTTCTGCCGTTGGCATTTTTGATTCTCTCAACATTAATATTTGATTACTGTAGGAAAGAAATATTACAACACACAGGGAACAAAAAGGAAGCACCTCTCCCAACCAAAGCTGGATATCAGTAAGGAAGTGTCAAGAAATAACCTACACACTGGAACAGATACAGGAGGTGTTGTATACTGAATGTTCTTCCCCAGATCCATGCCATCTAATGCAATGTTCCCTCATTACAGTAAGACATCTCCTCTACTTAGAACAGCTGGCACATTGTGTAAGGAATCATTTTGCACATCCAAGAAAAGCCTCAAACTGTTAACACATTGATGCTGCTCAACACATCTGAAAAGCTCCAGGCCAATGCAGCCAGCAGTGCCTCATCACATCCTATGACCTTTCAACACACTCTAAAGAACTCTAGATCTCTGCAAGTTTCAAAAGCATTGACAAGCCAGTGTGTTTTATGCAGTAATAGGGTCCCAATTGTATGAAGCATTCATTGCTGGAGAGGGGAAGGCAGACTCCAGTGGTCTCGTGTTAATGTAAGATTTTGTATCTGCGGGCTTTAGAGAAATGGGGACGAAGAGAAAAGATGAAAAAAATCTATCATCTGCTTTCTGCATTCAGATGTAACCAAAAGCTTTTGATCAATAAAAAACTGTGACTTGATGTACAGTCAACATGGATCATTCATTATTATGTGGCCTATATAAAGTGATCAAACAAGTAATCATTATCACAATCACATAGAGGGGATTCGGTCCTGCATTGAATTCATAACTTCTTTTCTCTCCCTCTCTTATGTTGAACTGCATCCATCCTTTTCTTGTTGGCCAGAAGAGGGCAGATGAAATCTCTAAATAGAAGATGCAATGCCTTGAATGATTACCAAAGGCGCTGCTTTGAGCAAAATCCGACCCGTTTTTTAATGATGTAGCGACAGAGAGGACGTTGTATCTTCAAAAACTGAATACACAACCCCATAGCCACCATTTAAAAGAATACAGTCAAAAGCCCCTGCTTAATTACAGTGCAGGGGCAAAAGAAATCAAGAATGATTCCTGAAAACATGCCGTATGCCCCACAGATGGTAATTTATACGTGCCAGTGAAATAGCACATCACTGTTCCCCTTTAGAAAGTAATTACCTGATAATTATGTGCTATTTCACATGTGACAATGCATAGATTATGTGGATGTGCCCGAAAACAACATGGTATCCGTCACATGGTCTGTGAGATGGATAAGAGTGCCATTCAATAATGGGAGGACAGGCTCTCCTGTGACAGGTGAAAAAGGTGGCATGAAGCTGTGAGGTTGTAAGACATCCATTTAAAGTGCTGTGTAGGTTACACTACACAGGGCTGTTTGTTTCTCCCCCGATCACTGTGGGCCGGCTCCACCACGCTCTAGTGCTGGATGTGACAGCGTGGCCCATGGATGGACCTGGATTAATGGCTTGTGACAGCTTCGCCAGCCAGAATATGAAGTGACATCTTGCTGCCATTATGTAAGTGGAAACAGCTGTTATTTCAGGAGAGGTTTCGCCTGGTTTCGGTCTTCAGCGAGCGGGGGAACCGAGTTCACATCCCCCACCCCACCCCACCCCCATGAAAAAATATCAATATGAATTAATATAAATAATTCTCTATACCTTAAAGTCTTGATTACAGTAAATAATTAAATAAAATACATAAAGTAAAAATAAATAATAATACTAACACTAATAATAATTTATTTTATTTATATAATAATAATATATTCCTAATAATACATTATTATTATCGAATAGTATTATTAGTTGTAGTAATATATATATATATATATTATAAATAGTATAGTATAGTAGAACCTCGGATCCAGGAGGAACAGTGCGGTTTTCGTCCGGGCCGTGGAACACTGGACCAGCTCTATACCCTCTACAGGGTGCTGGAGGGTTCATGGGAGTTTGCCCAACCAATCCACATGTGCTTTGTGGATTTGGAGAAGGCATTCGACTGTGTCCCTCGTGGCGGCCTGTGGAGGGTGCTCCGGGAGTATGGGGTCCGGGGTCCTTTGCTAAGGGCTGTCCGGTCCCTGTACGACCGAAGCAGGAGCTTGGTTCGCATTGCCGGCAGTAAGTCAGACTTCTTCCCGGTGCATGTTGGACTCCGGCAGGGCTGCCCTTTGTCGCCGGTTCTGTTCATAATTTTTATGGACAGAATTTCTAGGCGCAGCCAGGGGCCGGAGGGTGTCTGGTTTGGGAACAACACGATTTCGTCTCTGCTTTTTGCGGATGATGTTGTCGTGTTGGCCCCATCAGACCAGGACCTTCAGCATGCACTGGGACGGTTTGCAGCCGAGTGTGAAGCGGCTGGGATGAGAATCAGCACCTCCAAATCCGAGGCCATGGTCCTCAGTCGGAAAAAGGTGGCTTGCCTACTTCAGGTTGGTGGAGAGTTCCTGCCTCAAGTGGAGGAGTTCAAGTATCTTGGGGTCTTGTTCACGAGTGAGGGAAGGATGGAACGGGAGATTGACAGACGGATCGGTGCAGCTTCCACAGTAATGCGGACGATGTACCGGTCTGTCGTGGTGAAGAAAGAGCTGAGCCGCAAGGCGAAGCTCTCGATTTACCGGTCAATCTACGTTCCTACTCTCACCTATGGTCATGAGCTTTGGGTCATGACCGAAAGGACAAGATCCCGGATACAGGCGGCCGAAATGAGCTTTCTCCGCAGGGTGGCTGGGCGATCCCTTAGAGATAGGGTGAGGAGCTCGGTCACTCGGGAGGAGCTCAGAGTAGAGCCGCTGCTCCTCCACATCGAGAGGGGTCAGCTGAGGTGGCTCGGGCATCTGTTTCGGATGCCTCCTGGACGCCTTCCTGGGAAGGTGTTCCGGGCACGTCCCACCGGGAGGAGACCCCGGGGAAGACCTAGGACACGCTGGAGAGACTATGTCTCTCGGCTGGCCTGGGAACGCCTCGGTGTCCCCCCGGAAGAGCTAGAAGAAGTGGCTAGGGAAAGGGAAGTCTGGGCATCTCTGCTTAGACTGCTGCCCCCGCGACCCGGCCCCGGATAAGCGGAAGAAGATGGATGGATGGATGGATATATATCTTTTGTAACATTATACTTTGTTTTATACTGTCACTTCAATTTAATATGTCCTTTCTGAATAAAAGTAGTAATTTATTTCAAATAAATCTTACTGACCCTATAATTTGAACAGTAGTATATGTATATATATATATATATATATATATGAAGACTTCATATAGACTGCCATCTGAATTTTTCTTCTAGAATGATAATTTTTTATCAAGCTTGTATGTTTATGTTCAGTTATTTCACTTAAATGGCAATGAAAGTTACCTATATTTTTAGAAGACATCACTTAGATGCTTTTGCATCTGAAGTCTTCATATATATATATATATATATATATATATATATATATATATATATATATATATATATATATATATATATATATATACTACTGTTCAAATTATAGGGTCAGTAAGATTTATTTGAAATAAATTACTACTTTTATTCAGAAAGGACATATTCAATTGAAGTGACAGTATAAAAAAAAGTATAATGTTACAAAAGATTTCCATTTAGAATAAATTTTAAAGCAGCAAAACTGTTTTCAGCCATGATAATAATAAGAAATGTTGGATCATATGATTGAAGACTGGAATAATGGCTGCTAAAAATTCAGCTTTGCCATCACAGGAATAAATTATATTTTAAATGATATTAAAATGCAAATCAGTTATTTTAAATTGTAATACTATTTCACAATTACTGTTTTCACTGTATTTTCGATTTAAAAAAAAACAAAAAAAAAAACTAAAAACTTTAAAAAAAAAATCTTACAGAGCCAAACCTTTTGATAATAAAGTTTTATACATAAAGTATATAAAGTTTTTTATGTACTATTTAAACATATATATTTACTTTATCTGTTATATAACTGTACATGCAATGTATACACAAACAATTCAGGTAAGAAAAGATACAAAATAAGGAATAAGAAAAGGTAAATGGAAATATTCAAACCTCAACAGCTTTAATGCATCATAAGCACGTTTACTATCTAGATTAGAATATTATGATCCCATTTAGAAAAGGAAAGTGTGGCTCTGCTGGCGTTGTTTGGATGTTGCAGACAAAATTCTGCACATCTTCCTCCAGACACACTGCTATGCCTCTATAAGACAAAGGACAACAAAACGTAGGAAAGGCTGCCTTATAATTACTCTTTCTCAGTGTAAGTACATGTGCTTTGTGCACCGACTACTATGACACAATTAATTGTCTTTATAAGGGATTCAATGACTGCGAGGACAAACAGAGGCAGTGCAAAATTATACCGGAGTACAGAGGCGAGTGGTGTCTGCAATTAGATACGCCATCTTTCCTCACCATTCACGCGCAAGAGCAGCTTTGATGCAAAACAATCAGAATTAGATGCTCTATTGTGATGCTTTCATGTTTTGACGGTAAACGTACATGGCAAAAAGAAGGAAAAAAACCACCCTCTTGCCCAAATAAAGACAATAGGGTGTTTTGCATCTTCTTGCAATGTGTATTACAAGGGCTTTGCGTCTATTGTATTTGGGTCATTCATGTGAGGAGAATTGAAAGCTTGTGTGAGGAGTCACAAATTCCTATTTTTAGTGAGGATGAACAACTGAGAGCAGTAATGATCACTCTCCATTCAAGCCTTTGCTTTTGTTCTCTCAAACAGCGTTCAGGGGAATGAGTGAGCTTCATCAGTGTGCTTGTTGCATTGAGAATGTACTATTGTATAAAGCAATCTGGCAGTGAGAAGGAATCAGAGCTCTCTAAGGCACACCAACACATGCACGCTCAAGCACACAAACTCATACAACCCAAATCCTACGCGGAAATGCACGCGTGGACATGTAAACGCAATGTAGCATATCTTAGGCAACGGACTGAAGACATACTGTACAAGACAAACCCAGCGATGGGATTCTGCTGTAGTCAATTAATCTTTTTTTTTTTTTTACCAGGATTTTGAAATACTGTTTGCATCCTAGAGTTCAGTGTCCTTGCTTAGGATTCAGCAGATGGAACCATGGGATGGAGGTTATCAGGCATCTCATCTCCCCCTGGACTGTAATTCAGTGGTGACAATGTGCTATGGACCCTAAAGGCTGGCCATCTGCTGAAGTTTTCCCTTTCCTAAGGTGAGAAAGACAGACCTCAACCTGGAAGTTCCAAAACACATGCTTAGGCACACGCTCGCATGAACACACATCACACACACTCATAAAAAATAGCGATGGATGGATTGACCTTGGAATATTAAAACTGCCAACTACTGTATTGGACGTAACTTTAGACAGATACGTTTAATACACAAAGAATACTTCTCTTCTCAACAAGGCTGAATTAATTTGATCAATTACATTCATTTATATATATATAAAAAAAACAGTAATATTGTGAATTACAATTTAAAATAATGGTTTTCTATGTTAATATATTTTAAAAAGTGATTTATTCCTGTGAAGGTGATGCTGAATTTTCAGGGTCACATGATCCTTCAAAAATCTTTCTGATATGATGATTAGCTGCACAAAGTATGTTTTATAGCTCAATATAGTTCTAGCCAAAATAATTTTCTGTAATAATCAACATTGTACCACAAATGCATTTTTATCTTGTATTGAATCTGTAACATTCCTTTATTGTATACTGTAAGCTTTGAAGTAAAAATAAAAATGATGCTCATCAAGAGAGGCAGCAGCACACATTCATATCAGAGAGATCAGTGCTTGCTGGTAATGACAGAGAAATCATCACCGTCAGTTATTTCAGTCACATGAGACAATATGCGTGACATGTGCTTTTGTGTTGTTTTGTGGTGTCGTAATTTTAAATAAGCAGTCGTTCCGCAACTGATTGTGCACTATAATTGTTAATAAATTTTTATTTTTGTTAAAAAATAAAACGGGAGTCTGATAATTAGCAGTTTAATGACAATGTTAGTTGACTATAACTACTAATTTTATCTTCAGAAATCACTAAAGCATTAAACTAACAGAGGTGTCAGTAATATTGGTCCTGGATCAAAAGCAAAACAAGGGGTATTACCCACTCCTACGGGAAAAAAAGAAAATAAAAAAGCTGAAATTTCTGAAAAGGAAAACTCGACACCCTGAGGGATTCTTAAAACCTTCAAAAATGTAATGAAAGCTGACATTGGTTGTGCCCGGCTAAGAGTGTCAGATGACAGAAACTCTGCAATGTTTGGACAAGATTAATTGCACCAATTGAGAAAATAGCAGGGCATTTGTAGGACTGAAACATTTGCTGTGAAACAGATACCAATCAGGATGCCATTAGACCGCTGAAAGGACAACAAGCGTCGGAAGAAAGAAAGAAAGAAAGAAAGCGAAAGAAAGAAAGAAAAAGAAAGAGAGTAAAATAAATGGCAAGGATCAGATTTCCTGATGCTAACCTCCAGACAAAAGACAGGAAGTCATCACTCCCTATAGTCTATTGGCAGAGAGATTTATCTCACCTATGACTCACTGTCTCCAGGTATTCCGCTTCATCTCAGACCTAATTTTGGGATGGATTTGTCATAGTTTGAAGCTCACTTGAATTGGATGTATAAAAATGGTGTGCTGTGGTGTTCTCCTGTAGAGGTAATACGGCAATAGACAAGAAAATCTTGCACTGCCAGGTAATAACATGACAAAATAGTCACAGGAAAATAATCTAAGCAGAAGTAGAAATCACTCGTGCTAAATAACGTTCAGACTACAGTTGAAAGCCTGAAGCGCTCTTGATTGATTTCAATTGATAAAGTCGCTTCCTGGTTTTTGTTCTACACCATAATGTTGCATTTGCGCTCTGTCTCTCTATCCTTCATTCTGGAATCGTTTCACTCTGAAATAATCACAGCTACGGCACGCAAACTACAACGGTGGCTTTGAGAGGCATGTGTGCCTTTGTGACAAAACTAGACTTCACATCATCATAAACAGAAGCAAGTGACAATGAGAGCAAACATGAACAATGATTTGGGGTCAAGAAACGCATAAAGAGCTCAACTTTGTGTTGCGCTTAAAACAAAAGCTAAATATACATCAGTAGACTGCAGCTGAGTGTTGTTTCTGTTTGGTTTTTGATGATACATGAGGTACGCACCCGTTTTTTGTTCTCCGGAGAAAGAAAAAAAGAGACAGACTAAACGTCGTTTACAAATACAGACTGACAAGTCGGATATTGTTGCATTGCTGCTTTTTTGTCATGTCAAAGACGGGCAGTGACATTTAACAGGCAAGAAACAAATAAAAATGACCCTAAGAAATGACCAAAAGGCCTCATATTTGGATGATTATATGACCTTCACTGACACAGAAAAATAACTGGACATACTATTGTGAGTTTTCCTCCCATTACAGCGTAATATGTCAAAAGTGCAGTAAAATAACCATCTGAATTAATTGCAAAAAAAGCCCAGACAGAATAATGGGGTGAGACTATCATAATTTCATTGATAATGAAATAAACATAATGTCAAGCCAACCGCGATCATTTACCGTAGGCTTAGTAAACACAACCTTGGGGGAACATGGTTAAAATAATTAGGTGTCTGACAAACCCTGTCACTGTTACACTGTGGGAAAGTTATTTTAGTCCCTCTCAAATAAATAATGATATATCTACAACCAAAAAAGTTCCCTTTCAACACGCTTTTCGAACATTGTTTCGCTGTTGCGTGACGTGCACCCGAATCCTCTCTCTGTGTGCGTCTGCATTTGCCTTCTATTTTCATGCGGGATGAGGCAAATAAAATCCACAGAAATCAGAGCCCTTGAAATGGCCTGTGGCTTCATAAAACAAGCTGAAGGTGCAGGCAGGCACAACGCTGGCTTCCTCCATTAATATCAGAAACAGACACCGGCAGAATGCCATGCATTCCCAAACAAGACAATTAAACACTCATGACTTACGAAAAGACGGAAAGGAGTCTTTCCTACACAGACAGGCAGCTTGAAGTGATGCAAAATTACATTTATGTCTGTCTGTCTATTTATTCATTTTAATGGATAAATGGCCATCCATTAGTCTGTGATATCATCATGGAAAGTCCAATCTGAGGAACTGCAATTTGCTTTGGGAGATAACGTAAGCGTAACAAAAGGAAAAATCCATGTATCCGCACTCTCTTCGGAATATTTCAACCAATCAGATACTTTATCAGGCAAACTGTGAGGTTATGAATCGTCTGGAATGGACACACTTTGTATTTCTGAATGCAAAAACAACATTCCTAGTAAATTGTGCTGACAAAGAACAAAGCGATTAAACTTAGAAACCCCCTCAGATGCTGAGAGGCACACACTGTAATTTTTAGTTATTAAGAATTCGCACAAGTACTGTAATTAGTGTGTGAATGACAACAGTCAACTCGGTAAGCCCTAATGCAATCACTGAAATGTAACACAACATTACTTTTTTGGAGTGAAAACACTACAAACATAATCTTCAGATAATAACTTATTTCAGTAATGTATGAATAAGACCAATGAGATGTTTTAGGTTTTTGATTCGTTAAACAGCACAGTTGGGGCAATTATGTGTGATTAACCTCCATTAGTGGAGAAAGAAAAAAAAGTAGACGAAAGGGCACGTATTGAGAGGTTTCTTTTTTCCCCTGATTTTGCCAATATTCAGTATATGGTTAGGACAAATGTTCCTTAAAATCTGATTGGTTGATTGGAATGTTGTTTCAGGAACATGTTGTACTTGGTGAAATCAGGTTTACCCAGCTGGACGACAGCCAGCTGGTTCTGAGTTTTTTTTTTTTTTTCTTCAAATTACACAGACGCAAGTCACACCTAGTTGCATTTATGAAGCTGAAAATGTTTGCAAGGAATATTATACTGATATACAGAGAGATGATAGTTCTCATTTAATATTCAATATGAAATGAGAATTCTTTTCAAATAAGGTCACATTGTCTGTGACATTGACGTGCTTATTAGTCAGCATTAAAGTAGCTGCAATAAACTTTGCTAGAGTTACTAGACACAATTGACGGTTCGCAAAGACCCGCCCCCCTTAGTTACTGTCGCTATGTCCGACAAGCTACGCCGCTCTCACGCCACACCATGTTCTCACGCAGTGAAAAATACATCGCGGAGCAGAGAGGACGCTGACAACACGCTGACAGACAGGACAGACCAGGTTACTTTTGATATTAAACATACTAAACAAAGTCTCACCTTTCAAATTTGGTCATTTTTTTAAAGAAATTTAAACAATAAATACCGTTTTGTGGCTCTTTAATGTGTCTGACAGATCGCTGTAGAGCCTCAGTTAAAGCTGCTCGTGAACCGATCATCTCTTCCTTCTAGTTCATTTATAGCATCAAATAAACATGGATGAACATAAGAAGGAATGTTGTTTTAACCGCGGAAAGGCGTCAGTACACAACGTTTTTCAAGTTCAAATCCTCCCATGTTAATCTACTAACTCTCCTGACTGCTGGCGGATGGCAAAGTATGATTCCCTGCGAAGGGTCAATTGTAGCTACATCAGGGGATATCAACGTTTTTGATCACCATACAGTATATGATGATCCCATTGCTAAGGACCCCCTCTCTAAATTAAAGAGGAAGAAATATACATTCTAAGGGCCAGATTTACTAAACAGGGCAAATTAGCGTGAGAGAGCTATTCCAAAAAAAAGCGCAGATCGGAGTGGAAAGTTCTGTGCGTGATTTACTGACGACGCGCAAATTAAAGAACACAGACGCAGCCGGATAATTTCCCTATTGACCAACCCAATCTACCACTTTTTTGGGGCGGTAAACAACAGTGAATTTGACGAACGCAAACCTTAGTAAATCACCTAGTAAACAATATCCAATATAATTGGATATTATATTAAATATTATCAGGAAACTATTATTGATCATTCAGAGTAATTAATAATAAATCAAATGTATTGGTATAAACTCTTTGGTAGATAGATTCCACCTTTAAACCCCCTGGCCAGCATCATTCAATGGTTTCAATGGCCACATCAACACGCTAATGCTTTCGCAGCAGATTCTTTAGGGCCGAACCGAATGCATTGTTTCAGTTCAGCTGGGTGATGCAATCAGATAATGCAGCAATATATCACTGACATCACAGCTATCAAAGCAATGCGTTTGGCAGGTTATGCTAATCAATCATGTCAGGATGGCGTTGTGGAAAGCCTGCTTAAGCCCAGCAAGTGTAGGTGTGCAGGAGAACATTATAAAAAGGCAAGGATCAGAGCGTGCGCACGCCAAGCAACAGTCAAAACTTGGTCGCAGTACAGAACAGCTAAGGTCATTGAACAAGCCCAGCAATTTTCCTGATAGGCTTTTAAAGCCATGCTCAATCTACCTGAACAATTTTCTGAAAACTTCTCTGATGTGAGGTAAATTGCTGTGCGCAAAAGGCTGTTTGGAGACGTTTGTGTCCATGGATGAATTAATAATGATGGTTTGTATGTCGGTTTATAATGATGGCTTGAAATAATGCTTTGTACTAACACAACATACATTTGTATTGCTGCTGTGCTTGTTAAACAGAAGCAGACAAGAAGATGAAGACGACAAAGAACAAAAGTGGAAACTTAGAGCAAAGAATCTGCTCCTTATTTTCAAAGAAAATTTGTGGGCTGTCTTTCACAACGGCGCCATTAATACTTACAAATGTCGATGCCCCATGGGTCCTTCCAGTTATTTCTCTGCTCCTCAGTGTATACCTTTAATTAATTGATTTTTTTTTAAACTACTGGCTTCTACAATTGAAAGTTTGGTGTGAATTTGGCCGTCTTTATTTTGGCCGCCTGCAGAGCGTGGTGCTTTAATGATGAAAGGAGAATGGCTTCAAAGAGATTAGCTCATCAGTTGATGCCAATAGACGAACAATACGGCACCATATTTCTGCTCGGGCATTGTGCATCTGAATACCGAGCTTTCTGTAATTTGATTATATTGGACCTTCCATTTCAGTCCTTTGAGTAGGAAAGACAAAGACTTGGACAATGACATTTATAATGTGAATATCAGCGAAAAAAAACATTCATTGCAAAATCTAAGTTTCTTAATTAGTATTTTTGTTTTTCTTTTCAGTAAAAATAGGTGAATTAACTTGAGGATTTAAAACTGCTTAAGTTGTTAAGTGGCTTTAACTACTATGTAATAACATTGAAATTAATAATTTGATACAATGGAATTGTGCACATATATGTTTTTACATTGTACTTATATTTTAAAAATACCTGCTTTTAATTACAGCGGAAATTAATTTATGTAATTACATTTGTAATTACACTGTTGACCTGTCCCTTACACCTTAAACCTACCCATACCAGCACACCTGTCCCTAACCTTACCCATATCACACCTCAATAGCAGAAAAAGTATTTTACAATACAACATGAACACAATATGTACATTGTACTTATTTTTCTAAGTACATACTAAAGACACTTAATATAAAGTGGGACCAAAGAATATATCCTGAGTTATGTTTATTATGCTTATTAATTTAGTCTTGTTTTAAGAGTAAATCAAACATTCAGTGAGGTTTAAAACAAGAAAAACAAATGCAGTATGCTTTAGTTATTAAGATTTGATTTCAGAGATTTTGATATCAGAGGTATTATTCGTACTCTTTTTGAAAATGTACTTTCTTTTTGTATAAAACACGAAAAACCTATTTACTAATTTATTAAGAAGTTACCTGAGAAACAAAGTTACTTTGTTTGTTAGAAATTTCAGAAACTACATCTTGAATTAAGTTTGTTTTGCTTATCAAACTATCAAATTGCATGTTCTTGTTTTAAAGGGGTGGTATAATGCCAAGATGTAAAATAAGTCTATGATGTCCCCAGAGTGTGTATGTGAAAATTTTAGCTCAAAATACCCCACGGATATATTTTTATATAGCATGTTGAAATTGTTACTTTTTGAGGGTGAGCAAAAACGCCCCGTTTTTGTGTGTGTCCCTGTAGTTACAAAGATAACAAGTCTTGTTATCTTACACAACTGTGCTTCTCAAG
This sequence comes from Phoxinus phoxinus, assembly GCF_949152265.1. Lineage (NCBI taxonomy): Eukaryota > Metazoa > Chordata > Actinopteri > Cypriniformes > Leuciscidae > Phoxinus > Phoxinus phoxinus. The sequence goes on from NC_136887.1 coordinate 16,411,080, forward strand.
TAAACTTAGCTTGGTTTAAGGATGTTTAGATTTACAAACATACTGATTGACAGCTTTTGCAGTTATGACCTGTTTGAAACCTTTTTTTTTTTTTTACAAAAAAAAAAATGCCTTGAGGGAAAGCCTTGGTGGAAAAAGATAATAAAAAAAAGACTAAATAATTAAAACCGAAGGCTCTAACCTTAAGATCATGTTGTGTTGGACCGGCACACTGCGATGGATGAACTGCTCTGGAGGGTCAGCAGGGAGCAGCAGGACGTATAGTTTTTTAGACACAAATGTGTAGCTGGGACCCTCGTTCCACACAACCCCTCACTGAACTCGTGTCTCTGAGCTTGTTAAAAAGGCCCAGTCATGTGGTGTGTTATTTTAACGGCTGTTCCCATAGATTGGCCTCAGTGGCATCATGAAAGCCCATAACGGCAGATTCATCACTCTCATTGTTCACAGAGGGCATGATGGCCCGATACGAGCGCCTTGTAGGTGTGCTAAAGTCACTCGTGATGAAATCTGTCAACACAACGGATGTCTCGTCTCAATCCACTGCCATATGCCTTTTATCTCCCGTAGGACTTGATGAAACTGCGTTGGCCTTTGACAGTCTTTAGAAATTACTAGCGAGTGCTGACATTTGATTTGTGCAATAGCCCTGCTGTGCTCAACCAGAACTATAACTAATCAGTGATTGATGGCATCAAAACTACAATGACACATAATGCTGATATAAAACGACAGTATAGTGTATGGCTTTTTCACTGTGCCATTTCTTTTATAACCTCTTTTAACTATCAGGTGGTCATTAGCATTTGACGAGAATTATGCATGAGGTTCAACCCTCGGGACGATTGTGCGCCATAATTTGCTGTGACTGAAATTTCTTACGAGGAACGTCATCTACAAATCTTAACCACCAAAGTTAAGTGTGTGTTTTCCCTGGGAAAAGGCATGAAAAGCAACTAAAATGAAATGGATCAATGTGTCATAGCCATCTATTTCTTCAAGCGAGGCATTTGTATCATTTCTGAGGTAATATATATTCCATCAATATATAAAAATGCATATTGTAGCAGTGTAGCCTAACTATTTTATATGCAGAACTCCATAGGGAATAGGGAAATATGCTTCCTTATATGCCAAAAATGAATGCTGACTGCATTTTCATCTGGTTTTGTGGGACTGTAAGTGATATCAAGTTTCAATTCAGAACAAATTGTCTTTTTATAAGTGCAGATGCAATGCATCCATACTAATATAGCTGAGACCCACATCTTAGAATGCTAATTTTACTAGACGCGACAGAGATCGAAATAGATTTCTTTGAACAGCTACCTTCAAATCTATGCAAAATATCACATTTCTAAAGCATACAAATAGCATATAAAGCCATTTCCGAAATTATACAAAACTATTCCTTTTAACCCCTTCAGGATCACAACAGGCCCACATTGATTAATCTCTATTACAAAAAAAAAACAACAACTCATGCTTGGCTGCCTCTTTCGTTGACCTTTTCATTATGTCCACATGCCGAGTGGAATCAAAATAGGAATCATGATGACATCATAGCACGGATGAACTCTTATTTTCCCCCTGTCTCTAGACGTCACGTTCAAAGGCAAGCCAAAATCCATGTAAGAAGTTTTGTCTCCACACAATTTCTAATCTTGACAGGTGGAGGATTCGGAAAATGGATTGAGTCTGGATTTGGAAGGGAGGTGTGTCAGGCTGTCTCATTCTATTTTTTTCCCTCTCAGCTCTGCACCAATTTCATATTGATGAGCTCGGCACCAACTCAAATTGCATGTCTTCTTTAAACATTTAACCAGCAAAGCGAGCGATCATACTCTTTACTGAAATCCTGTTCAAATCCAAATGCAAATCCCATTGCAATGAATAGATCACAGAGAAAGGATTTCACAAGCAGCATACAAAGAATCATCACTTTTAAGATTGCTACACACACTTTGAGCAGAGTTTGAGAATGTTTCTTAAAGTTGATTATTATATTCATATATGTATATCACTTCCTTTGCCAGCGGCCTCTTTTGAATACGAAACCTTTAAACATGTTTTGATATTGTGCGGATGAAAAGCATCATGATCACTTTGCAAAGGCAACAAAGAGTCTGTTTTTCTGTGCGATACTCAAGGGAGGCATACATTCAGACAACAATTATCCTATACTCCTGCCCTATTACACCCCTGCATTGACTTATCCATGGAAGCGATACAGAACGAATCAGTTACTCTCTCTATAATTACTGGTTTCAATGAATTATTGGTGCTGTTGATGTAATTATACTTTGTCTTAATTTTCTAGACAGGTGACAGCTAATTGCTCTGTAATTTTTCACCTTTTTACCCCTTTTTGAAATATTTAAAGAAATGTATTTTTTTTTTTACTTTTTTTTTTGGTATTTACTGGGTCAGTATGTTATCTAAAATGATGAAGTCTCTTGTGCTCACTGCATTTATGTAAAAAAAAATACAGCATTAATAATATTTTTAAGATTTCAAACAACTCTTTTCTGTTTGAATATATTTAAAAATACAATTAATTTCTGTGATGGCAAAGCTGCATTTTCTGCATCATTACTCCAGTCTTCAGTGTCACATGATCCTTCAGAAATCATTCTGATTTGCTGCTCGATAAACATTTATTTGTATTATCAATGTTGAAAACCGCTCTGCTGCTTAATATTTTTGTGGGAACCGTAAAAAAAAAAAAAAAAAAAAAGGATTCTTGGAACATAAAGTTTAAAAGAGCAACCTTTTGTGTAACATGTTTTTAAGGTCAATTTTATGCATCCTTGCTGAATTAAAACACAACGATAATACAAATCTTACTGACCACAGAATTCTGGAGTTTATAATTATAGAAATAAAGCCATTCTTGTAATATCTATTCAATGACTGATTCATCAGCCATAACAATGAATAAATTAAAAATCTTCATTTGGGGGGTTTTCCTCAGCAAATACTGATACATGCAATTAACTGTGATTAATATGATTAATTAAACCACGTATTATAATAAAGTAATGGATTTGATTAAAAAAAATTAATTGACTGACATCCCTACTATTTGCATACCAATGCAAAACGGTTTAATCACGTACGTAACTTGCTGAGATGTTTGCATTTACAATTCTAAGCTGCATTTAAGAGCTTAGACTAAAAAGAGATATGAAAACCCATGTGTCCTCTGTGCCAGTCAATCCCATCGTCTTGAATGGCCTGAAAGGGCACAGCTTAGAAGAGATAATCAAGGAATATATAAAGAAATCTTTTCTGCCCCAAGCCAACCATTGGTCCTTTTGCAAATTCATCTGCAGCCTTCAGAGGGATTTAGCATTATATCTTAAACTCTTCAAGAGATAACCAAATCAAATGAATGGGGGAGATATGTTTTACTAAACTATTTAATAAACCAAGCAATTGTTTTTTTAAATAAAAAAAATACTGTAATCCAGTGTCATGTGACTTAGTGTCTTCATTGCACAGCACTGTAAGCAATAACCGTGTAAAAAGCCTATAAATGAACAGTATATTTGGGTGCGTTATTGCTGTGCTATTCCAAAGTATCTCCACATGATGGAAAATGAGCTTTGGGTAGTTCGAGCCCAGAGAACTGCGTTTATTGGCAGACAGGTAATCGCTCTAATGGGCTATTTCTAGACGATTAAGAGTCATCTTTTGTGTTTTATTTTTATTGGAAAAAGAAAGCAAGGGAATCTAACCCAGAGCGGTGCATAAATAATTTTGAAGCGTAAATCACGTCCTTACATGAAATTAGAACATAGTTAAAGAAGAGGAGGGGTTGGAAGCATTGCATCTCTGCAGCAAGAAGCCTAGAATACCCAGAACTATTAGAAAAGGCGGCAATCGCACACCTAATGTATTTGAGGGCAATCCACTTGAGATGGGCTAAATGCCACGCTTGATGCTATATCTTAACTTAATGCTTTGTCAATATTTATTCGCCGCCGTGATGATCGTGAGGTTCTGTAGCTGTGTGTGGTCTTCAGCCTCCTTTAAGTATCGGCTCTCCTGTGGCACATATGTCAATTTGTCTGGTGATTTATGATGTTGACTAACTGAGCTGGTATCACCTAACTCATTCGGAGAGAGGCTGTACGGGATACTTGGCAGGCGTCCACTTTGTAATGGGAAAAGCAGTAGGCAAGCATAACCCTCATGAGGCAGCCAGGAAAGATGAGAAAATAAGTGGGTCAAGCACTAGGCACAAGGGCACGAGGATGGAACAGGACCTATGAAATCAATGCCGCTTTCTTCAAGAGTTGCTTTTGTGGGATATCGAACACTGCAAAATGTGTAGCAGAGCGGCGGCTGACAGGGACGAGGTGATATCCTTTTATATTTAGCTTTGATTATTTCATCCTCTTGTGATGGCAGTCATTTAAACACATAACAGCCGACAAGGTTCATATTGTCTCCCCCGCCACGCTATTCTTCTCCAGCCCTGGAGCGTGAGGAGTAATCACGGATTCTCTCTGTGTGTAGACTTTGGCGCCACCAGGAACAAAGCTGTGCGTTAGGAGCATCCTGTGATATCCAAAGCACTTTTGCACAAAATTCCCACTTTGTTTAATGACACCACGGCGAAGGAACATTTTTGGCTTTAATGGAAAACATTTCCCGAGACAAACCCCATTGCCAAAACGACTATGTTGTGTATTCTACACGGATACCTGAGGTGTCCAGCGAACAGCGGATCTCTCACCTCGCTGACAAGATGTCACTGTTTCAAACAGAAGAACCACATCAGAGACGCAGCATGCTTCTCCCTCGACTTGAAATCATTTATTTATTGCATTCTGGCCATGGGCATATTGCCTCTGCTACTCTCAACCCTAAATGTACTGTACTTGTAGCAGTGCCTTAAACATTTCACCGCTTACTACAGGTGTGTTTTCTCAAAGATAAGCCATTTTGCTCTAGGTTAACCTTGTTATCTACCTTACATTGCAGTGTTAGGTTTATCTTGAGTTAGCACTTCCTTTGGTGCCTTGAGGTCTCCCACAGGCAAAAGAGAGGATGTCTGGCTCATCAACTGCTTTCTCATTACACTTCTTTTTTAGTAACAATACAACACAATAAAGACTAAGGCAAATTGTAGGGCGTTATCAAGCCTAATGAACATCCCATGAATCAATGGAACGGAACAGAGGGAATTAAATATAGGAGATTTATCCAGAACAGTGCGATACTTTCTAGACTGGCTAGATATTAGCATTTTCTGATGCAAGAAACAATGCCACAGGGGAATTTCACTGTGAATGAATTATGTGTGCCCAAATTTCTAAATTTTAATGCCAATGGCGCAAATATGGTCGTCTAGCAAAGGGTTATTTTCCTAAAAAATAAAGGCAGTAAAGGCACTAAAATTCAGTTGTCGATATATATATTTTAACGTTTTTGAAAGAAGTCTCTCACGATTACCAAGGCTGCATTTGTTTTATCAAAAATACAATAAAAACAGTAATATTAGTAAATATTATTAAATTTTTAAAATGTATCCCTGTGATAAAAAAGCTGAATTTTCAGCTTCAGTACTTCAGTCTTCAGAGTAATATCATCCTTCAGAAATCATTCTAATATGCTGATTTTCTGCTCAAGAAACATTTCTGATTAATATCAATATTAAAACAGTTGTGCTGTTTAACATTTTTTTGTATCAATTTTTTAATTATGCTTTGATGAATAGAAAGTTAAAAAGAACAGCATTTATTTGAAATAAAAATATTTTGTACCATTATAAACGTCTTCACTGTCACGTTTGAGCAAATTAATCGATCCTTGCTGAATAAAATTTCTGTAAAATAAAATAAATTACATATTTTCGTATATGCAGACCCATTTTTTTCTATATATGAGTGTGATATTATAAAAGACAAGCTTCCAAATTTTGTATAATTCGTTTTTACATTGCCAATGTACTTGTAAGTGATACAATATATACAATATATTGATCTGATATTAACTTAAAACCTGATGAAAAACATCAAATTCAACATTTAATCTCTAGGCCGGTCTTAGAACGCAGAATGAATCAGTAATAAATGTAAAACTGTAAATGTAAAACACTACTTAGAACTTTTCGATGGGCCCCCAAGCATCCCCTGACCCCAGTTTGAAAACCTCTGCACAAAAGGAATGACACAAATCACGTAACACCACAATTGGGCAAACCAAATTATGTGCCACAATTGTTGAGTCAATTTGCCCCTATTTGTCTGATTGCCAATTCAAGTACTGTATGATTTTCCCAATCATGGCTATACTGATGTAATCCGTTGAAGAAATCATAGCAATCATAGCTTTAATATTGTGTGTGAAATTAGACTAGAGACACTGCTTCTGCAAGGCCATATGGGATGCAGCACAGCAAGAGGTCCGTCTGTCGTATACGAGATGAAAGCATACAGCAAATATAGAAAATGGCAAAATACATGAAAAAAATCAAATTTCTATATATCTACGGTTAACCAACTGAGAGCAATACAAAGCAATTGAAGGACGTTTCGCAATTGCTGCTTCTGTAGAAGCAGGGGAAAAAAGAATAAAACTGCTAGAAGGAGACGGTTTCCAAGCCCTCTTGCATGATTTTAGTAAATGGTTTAATTTGATATAAATCATCGTCGAGCTAGATGGGGGAATATCTCATTTACAAATTGTGTCCTCATTTGTTAGTGGCACGGCACCTCAATTACCCGCCAAGCAGCTTTTTATTTATTCATGCGCACAAAGTCATGTATTCATGAGGATTAAGCAGAGACTCTCACAGAGACTGGCAGCCACAGACAGCATATTTTAACAGAAGGGGAAAATCTGACACAGATTAAACTATAAGTAGATGGGGGAGAATGGAGGACCCGTGGCTTTGTGCATTCATAGGTCAGTGCTTGGTCAGTTTCCCAAACAGCTCCATTCTGAGAAATCATCCTCCGAAAGAAAAGACTTGGGGCACAAACTTAAAAGTATAGGTCATCCAAAAATGAAAATTCAGACATACTTTACTCACCCTCATGTTGTGTCAACCTCCTTTCTTACCATGGAACGCACAAGGCGATGTTTTTGAATAAAGTGAAAGTGAATGGGGACAGTGTTTAAGGCTCCAAATGGCAATAAATCAGTGGTTCTTCAATAAAAAAACACTACTTATTGTTTTTTATTATAGTACAATAAATGCAAAGTGGTAATTACGACATTGTGCGTTGTTATAAAAAAAATTCTGAAGCCATACATTAGGTTTGTATGAGAAACGCACAGAAATTTAAATTGTTTTTCAACAACCTTACGTTTATGTGAGAATAGCGTATGATTTGTGAATGAATCATTCGTTTGATTCATTGAATCATTGTTTTTGGTCAACAGCTGGAGAGTAAGATCCTCATTGAACAACAGCTATTGTGTGACTTCATAAGACTTCAAGTACATGAGTCAAATGGACACTTATTTGATCTTTCTATGATACTTTTGAATTATGTTTAAAGCTTGAAAGCTCCAGTCTCCATTCACTGTCAATGCATGGAAAATAATGAGGTATGAGTAATTGATGACAGCATTCTCATTTTTGGCTGACCTGAGAATAAACCTGGTCATGTGGATAAAAAAAAAGAAAAAGATGTACTGTACACTATATCCGAATAGGAATGCATCCCTGTTATGCCAGTTTAATGAATTCCCACTGTATTGTACATGCACAGTAGAGGGGGAGGTGATGTAGTGACATTGTGTAGGAGAATACGGAGAGTGAATTGGTGTAGCTATTTGTGTGAATGATTTTTATAATAAACCACATGACCGCATTAAAACATACAGTGCAGCTTGAAATGCGCCACAGGACAAATACTCATTCTTGTTACTTGAAAGCGAGGAACACCAGAATTCTCAATTTGTCTTCCTGGCTCGCTATCCTCATCAGGAAATCCTGGTTATTTTTTTCTTTTCTCCAGCCTGTACTCAAACCCACATTAGACACATTTATCAGGATTCAGCAACACCATTATGACAGGCCTTATCAAATTATCTGCCGGCACAACTGGCTGTGAGTGAAGAATTAGAAACACTAACTTCACTGAGGAATGCAATTTGCTTGGATCTAGCGTGTCGAATGCTCGCGAGTGTGGCGCGGGGCCCAGTGGAGCGTTAACAGAATGGTCGCTGCATCCTGATTGGCTGTCTGTTGGGACAGATGTCCTCATGTCGCTCCGACTCGAGAGGTGGATGTCCCTGCAAGCCATGACAGATGCTCCGAAAGGTAAAACAGATGGAAGTGACTCGGGGAGCGTGCGGCTATGGGCAGTTAAGTTGAGGAATAATGGGAATAATCATTCTAAAAAAGCAAAAAGCTGCTCATCACAAAGAAGAAAAGGGGTCCGTGTCCGTGCATACCCAGACAGCCCGGCAAAGGGACAGACACAAAACTCCTGAGAATGATTAAAAGCGTCTCCCACTGTTCGGCACAGGCAGTTATAATCAGATGCTCTGCTCTGCTACCCAGTATTTCTCAGACAGGGGAAGAACAGGTGTGCATCATCACACCGGGATCCAAATATGCAAACCAGCTCCCAAGCTCAAGAGTGTTTTCCGGATGTTGCTAAGAAATGGAGTGTAAAATGCCTAATTAAATACACCTTGTACACCGTGTTTGCTTAGAATTATAAATTCAAAATACCTTTGGCATAATGAAATGCCTACTAGCAATCTTAATAGGACGATTAGTCACAGGACAGGCCAGTTTGAAAAACGTGTGCTTTGATTTAGCGCTAAGCAGAACCATAATGCAGCGTTATGCGTCTTCCTGAAAAATCAGTCTGGCTTGGTGGCGTGTGTGCCACGGAGGACGTTGCATTACTGATATGAATCGCAGCCGGCTTGTGTTTTTGCTCCTTCAGGTTCTCTCATTATTAACTTATGAAACCCTCTTCACAGGCGAGTTTAAAAATGAGACAGCAATACAGAGCGGGCGCATTTCTCTGAAAATAAGGGCCCAGGCATTCATTGGATAAACACGGGACCTGGTTTATGGGTTCTACCTGCGGGTTGCCATTGGAGACACGGTGTCTCTACAAAGACATGCATAATTAACTGAAACTGTAGAGTGTGGAGGTGTAAAAGAGATCTACGAGCTGAAGCGCATCAAGGCGTCTATTATCAGTCGAGCATCTCTCGTCATTAGAATGCAAATCTAAAATTTCAAGGACGAAACCCTCATCAACTGGTGCAATAGTCCTCCGCTGTCCTCAAGCTGGGCCCTCACGCCATACCTTTGCTCTGTGGTTTGCAACAGCCTAATGCTGTGTTTCGCTTTCCCGCGTGTGTGTGCCTTAGCATGCCTTGCCTCGTTTGGAGTTGCATTTTTACACTGACAGCAGGTCTGATCATCAATTATTATAGCTCACTGGCTCTAAAATGGGCATATCCCCTGGTGTGACACTTGCATCTTTGACCATGGGCATGAGAGAGCGGGAGACGGGGGAGAGTGAGAGAGTTAGCCCAGAAGAGCAGTGCGCCCGCATACACAGTGACATCAGGCATCAAAGTGGCAGAGGCGAACGGCCATGCCGCAAGACAACATCTGCCTCCCACCGTGGCCGACTAGTTAAGCCAACTACACAATCAAGGACACGCTCGGCTCCTCTTTTAAAAACCACTGCAGGCTTCCTGTAAAAAATCAAACTAAAAGTTCCACCATTGTAACAGAAAAAAGAATGTAAAAATGCAACAGTAAAACCTTTTAAAGTGGTTTAATGTTAGACATTTTAATGCTGTGGAAAAATATATTAGATTTTACCTCCAAAGGAAATTGGAATTTTAAATTACTGTAAAATTTATGTTTTGGAAGTAAAAAAAAAAAAAATTGCTTGTAAGCTAAATTAATGAATAAATAAATAACTATAAGTTGGACTTAATTAATGTAGTCTACACGTTATACATGTTATTTCATAATTTTAAAGTACAAAATATTAGTTTTCACGAAGGTTGGTATATTAATATTATAATACATAGTTTTGGGCTATACAATATACAGGCACCACATTCATGTAGCATACACAATATAAGCAGGCACATAATGAAGTGAAAAGACACAAGTATGGCAACCCATACTCAAAATCTCTACATCTAACCCATCCAAGTTAGTGCACACACATTAGGAGCAGTGAGTAGTGAACACACACTGAAAACTGTGCACACACACACACGGAGCAGTAGGTGGGGGTTAGGTGCCTTGCTTAAGTCGTTTTCTGCTGGTATTGAGAATCAAACCTGCAAACATTGGGTTACAAGTCTGACTCTCTAACCATTAGGCCACAACCACCCTGAAATTGTTTTGTTTTATTTTATTTATTTTAGGTTTCAATTTATTCTCAGTGGTAATGCCAATGAGTTGCAACAACTGCTTTTGTAAAAAAAACGTAATTGCATAATTCCATACTGTAGATCTTGATTAAATCACACTGTTTAGACCCATAGTAGCACAGTTAATGATGAGACTTAATCAGCGCACACCAATACAGTCTACCCCCCTTTGACTAGAAAGCAAGAATGTGGTAAATAAAGATTTATATACAGTATGGTTCAGCATGGAACATTTTACATGGTGTGACAGATGTTGAACAGCTGAAACCCCTGGGAGTTACGACCGCCTGGAATGAGAGCAAATCAATGCAACCAAGCAGGTGTGGAGAAGAATCAGGGCATAGGGACACTCGTAGCTGGTCGCTTCTGCGGCTAGTGGTGCACTTTGGTGGCTGGCCTCGACGCATACGGCGCAAAGTGGCAGGCAACTGCTTGACCCTCCTGGTCCTCCACTGCCTGGAGGTCCCACAGATGTTTGGTGGCAGCAGCATGGCCTGCAAACTTGACCATGGCAAATGTGATGAATGCACCAGTTCTTCTGTGCACAACTCTGCCAGGCCTCCATGTTCAGTGTCAAGCCCTCAAAATCTCCTGTCATATTTTGTTAACCCAAACATTTCCTGCCAGGGCAAGTCTAATCCATCCTCTGTGTGTCCCAAATGAAATCCTTTTCCCTCTACTCAGCAAAGCTCCCTTGTTCCCACACTCCATCTGTCTGTGTTACTGGCCCCAAGCTCTTTCTGAAGTCATCCATTTGTTTGAGAATACCAATTTATCAAAGAATCAGTGCTAACATTGATCACTGGACCACAGGGTGCCACCAAGTAATCCGGTTCCTGAATGCACACGCACACGCGCCTAGATTAGATCCCACTGACCTGTGTGAAGATAAAGGACTAGGAGCTAAAAAAAACCATTACTTATTCACATTCGATCGGCCTCATATTTTCTGCGTCTCGCTCCTTTCGTTAATAAATTGGAAATACAGCAAGCTATGTTTTGCTTTGATATAACAATATCACAATTTTTCAATTCAACCATCCTAAATGGACCAGATGCCTTATACTGTAGGTAGATCGAAATGCCCTAGTTTACAGAAGAATTTGCACATTTGACTTCATGAATAAGCAATACACGATTTTTACTAATAACAAAATCTAAAATGGCCTCAATGCGTGTCAAAGCTATGGTTATTAACAAGACATAAAAAAAATATTAAAAAAAATCAATAGAGTTAGTGTCACCAAAAATACAATCTCTAAGATGCTGAGTCTGTTTAGCTCTAAAAGAACATATTGACGCTCGGTTATTTTGGTCAATAAGCCTATTTGAGGCCCATCTTTATCCTTGGCACTGTCTGCATAAGAAAAATGAGAAAGAGGTGAGGACATGCATTTTAATCAATTCGCTGTGGCATATTTTAGAGACCCACTTCTCTGTATAAACACAATTGTCCTAACATTAGATGCTGGTAAGTAATCACACATAATTTGAGTTAAAATATCATATATAAATAATATAAAATACTCTTAATTTGGGCTCTTGAAGCAAATGTCATTAAATTCATGTTTTATCAGCATTGCGAAAACAACTACATTAAGTGAATAAAAATGAAGGTTAAGCTGAATAAAAAAAACTATGATATGCTTTTTTTCTAATTTAATAGTGCAACATAACTCCTGCCTGATATGCTCTTGGTCCTCCACATGCTGTCAAAACAGTGATGACCCGCCGAGGCATGGACTCTACAATACCCCTGAAGCCGTCCTGTGGTATCAGGCACCAAGCTGTTAGCAAGCAGATCTTTCTGTAGGATGTGAGGTGGAGCTGTCATGGATCAAACTTGTTGGTCTAGCTCATTCCACAGATGCTCAATTGAAATGAGATTTGGGGAATTTGGAGGACAGGGCAACACCTTGAACTCAAGCAGTTCCTCAAACAATTCTTGAACAATGTGTGCAGTGTGGCAGGGTGCATTATCCCTGCACTTCTACCAGGGAACACCGTTGTCATGAAGGGGTGTACCTGGTCTGCAACAATGTTTACGTATGTGGCGCATGTCAAATTTACGTCCACATGAATGGCCAGACCCTGGGTGTCCCAGCAGAACATTTCCCAGAGCATCACACTCCCTCCATCAGCTTGTCGTTGTCCCACAGTGCATCCTGGTGCCATCATTTCTCCAGGTGAACGGAGAAGGAGAAATGTACACGGCCGTCCATGTGATGTAAAAGAAAACGCGGCTCATCAGACCTTCTTCCACTGCTCCAAGGTCCAGTTCCGATGCTTGTCTGCCCATTGTAGGAGTATCCAGCCCATTGTATTGGTATTCTGATCGGTCTGCGGATACGTAGCACCATACACAGGAGTGCAATGATCAATGATATTCACTTCAACCGTGACTGGTCATAATGTTTTGGCTCATCAGTATATTTAGTCTAAATAGACTATTCCATTCTACAGTTTTTTTGAGAACCAATCCAAAGGTTTTTAGGATGTACTGTTTGTATTAGAGACCAACATTCTTGTCAAAGCTATCTATAAGAAATGGCATTTAATAAAACATCAATGTATACATTTTTCAGTGGCTTTCTGTGTTTTCCTGCTGCATCTGAATGGGAAAGGTTTGGCTGTTTGTAACTATCCCTTGCATGGCGAATTGAGCAGGCTGGATTCTGTACACGTCAAGGAGGTGAGTGTTTCTGAAGGATGATAGACTTCTAACAAAATGCGTTTGATTGATGGAACTGGAGTCTGCAGTCCTGGTTCTGTTCACAAAGTGAATCAAGACCATGAAAAATTGATGTGTATCCAAGACATATATCCTGGCATTTTAATGCTTTGATAATGAGCTGCTCTACATATTTCTCTGGCAACCATACATGAAAGTGGCCACTGAAATCATGCCATTTGGGAGAAACCTAATCAAAATGACATTTAGATGATGATGAAGTCTCAAAGTGTCATGAACAGAAGTGCCTTTGCAGTCCATGTTCCAGTCATGGTTGGTCTATTAAATTCCTTAATATGTTATAAGAACAAGCATTAGGTCTAACAGTAGAATATTACATATATCACTGCTATATTTATTTAGTAAATTACTATTATTATTTTTATTATGCTTTTTTTATTGATGGGACCACATGTGATTTTTTTAAATATATATTTGAAGTTATCAATCAATCAATCAATCAATCAATCAATCAATCAATCTTTATATTATAATAATTTGTAGTATTATTATTAAGTGTTGTCCATATTTACAAAATAACTATACATTTGAAATATACATATATTTAGAAAAATAATAATTGAAAAACTTTAAAAAAGTCAATGTGAGCCATCATTCTCTCACGCTATTTATGATTCTATGACAAATGATAAATCCATATATTCCACGAGTTGTGTAAAAAAAAAAAAAAAAAAACCCACAGAAGTCTGTTGCTATGTGCCATAAAATGTTTTAAACAAATTTGTCCAGCTATGTGAGATGTTCTACAAAATCGATCCTATTAGTTGTTGAAGTTTACTTTGAAAGTCAGGTCCAACCTTCAGAAAATTCTCCACTATCAAACCTGTCGATTCTGAAAGCCTGTGGATTACTCCTATTGCAGAGGGCGCATGCATATTTAATTATCTGATAGTTTGTAAATCTGTATTTCTTTCAGTCTTCATTTTTTTCAAGAGCAGGTGAATTCGATTTTCAGAATCACACTACTTGTCAGAAAAATGAGACACATCGACTTGATAGGCAGTTGTTAGCAAGTGCTTTTGAGCTCGGTGTTTGAAGTTCCCCCACAGAGTTCCGAATAGTTTATCCAGAGATGCAATCAAACGTGACAGCTATTGATCCATCCTCCAAATCAGACATGAGACTTACTGAACATGTTAACAAGCACCAGATAGCTGTTTTAATTGTCAGAGCCTTTGAAATCCCAGTCAGAGAGTTCTGCGGTGGTTTTCATGCAGTACTTGTGTTCATACAGAAAGTGCTTCATATAATGTCCAGGAGGACATATTCTTGACTGTTGGACTAAGAATATTTTGGCAGGATATTTTATCGGCAAAAGGTATCTGCTTCTCATTAAACAGTTATTTAATCCCCTTTATACATTTTAATTAAAAAGTTAATCTGACGATTTCAAACCAATAAATGGTTATGGAAATTCGCTCCGTGTACTCAAACTAACAGAATATTTTGAAGACACAGACCGAAGGAACACATACACTAACACACTGTAAAAAATATTGTTGGTTTAACTTAAAGTACGTTACCTGGTTGCCTTATAATTTTGAGTTAATTGAAATTAATAATTTGAGTTAATACAATGGAGATACAATGGTTTAATCAACAGAAACTCAATATATTTTTATCTGGACCACATTAATTATAACATTTTCTATATATAATTACTTCGATTTGACAAAAGAAAAAAAAGTTGTGATAACAAATCATGAATACATATATATACATAATCAGATATAAAAAATAGAATAGAAGGGTGAAACCAAAGCTAAATAAATATGCACTATGAATAAACACATTTTTCTAATACATTTCTTATACATTTGAACATTTCAAGTTGTATAAATTACCTTTTATGATAACAAATGAATTAACAATGAACAAATTATGAATTAATTAATAATAAAATGCTCTAAAAGTATGCATATTTATTTATTTATTTATTTATTTATTTATTTATTTATTTATTTATTTATGTGTTTATTTATTACGTTTGCCATTTTCCCCTGCAGCAAAACACAGCTGCTTAATACACTGTTTTTGGAGCTTTCTTGCGTGACACATTTCTAACTCTTCCAGGGAAACAAAGGAGATTTTAGAGCTTTGACTTGACTTTCCAGATCAATACATTGTCTC
This sequence comes from Phoxinus phoxinus, assembly GCF_949152265.1. NCBI lineage: Eukaryota > Metazoa > Chordata > Actinopteri > Cypriniformes > Leuciscidae > Phoxinus > Phoxinus phoxinus. Next base: position 16,426,348 of record NC_136887.1, read on the forward strand.
CTCAAGACAACTATCAATGGCATTTGAAGTAGACTAAACACAGGTTCCCCTCAATATCAGCTCAAAGAGTGAACTCTTTCCCAAATCCCGGTTGGCTATGATGGATAAACAGATGAAACCAATCAAATCCCACCTGACCAGACCCAGACATGAAACAGGCAAAGACGGGAGAAAAAAAGGTCAAAACTGGCACAAGTAAAATGTGTAGATTCATATTGGCGCTAGTTTAATTTAACTCTGGCTTAATGCAGCGGCTGGAAATAGATTTCAAAACCCTGCAGCACAAAATCAGTTATTTGTTTGGTTTGAGAGCAGCCAACTTTGGAAATATGGTTTGGTTCAAATGACCGTCCCAATGTGATTACTGGTGTCCCGTGGAAGGCCTTTTAACAAGCATGCAAGCCAAAAAAAAAAAAAAAAAAAAAAAAAAATGAAAGAAAGAAGAAGAAGCTTTTTCATCTCAGTCGTTTCATTTCTCGTCTGTTTTTATTCCTTTTAAACTCAAGCATTCATGCATGCTGGGCCGAGGATGAGATGACATGCTATGATGGTTGAAATACAGGCACTGCTTTGATGCAGTTGTGTCATATTACAACTTGAAGTGAGATATTATGCTTAAATCAGTCAAGAGTATTGCTATTACAATGAAAAGGAACAACAGCTAAAACTGCTTGCTTTTCAGGCTGTCTCAAAATCAAGTCAGTCACTGACACATGGTTTCATCCAAAGCTCTTTGTACAAAACCTTGATGTAATATGCAGAAAATGAAACAGTTTCAGATTTATAGCCTGTTTCCCTGTTGGTAATTATCAATAATTTCTGGACGCGAGACAGCTCTGTCCCTATAAGAAGTCACAATTTGGAGTGAAAAAAAAAAACGGGAGGATTATAATTGGGAAACGGAAAACATAATGTAGTCTAATAAAGCTATATATTCATTACCGATAGCTGGATAAAATAATAGACAGCCTGATTTGATTGAATGAACACGCATTTTACGCAGCATCCCATCACTTATGCAGCGTTTATAACATTGTTTTACATGTTCCGCTTGAGATTATCCGAAAAGGCCAACCCAGCATCTGTTTACACCACTAACAGCAATAACAGCGATGCTCTGCCTAAGTGAAAGAGTGAGAGCGCATTTAATATCTTAGGCTAAACCAAGTCCATGCATGTTTCTGTTCTAAACACTGCAGTGGAAAACAATAACAAAAATTATGCATGAATGCACTCAGGGAAAGTATATACATTAAAGCTCTTACTAAAAGTGTATGGATGTTGTTCAAACTGTAATCTTATTATATTTAGAATGAATAAAATGGATTGGTTTATTTGAATTTATTTATTTTTTATACCAGATTATATATTAGGAAGGCAAGACATAAGCTGGTCACATGAGGCCATATGCTTCACATCAGGAAATCTCTTTACTAATGACACGGCGGCAACATGCTTTTAGCTGGGGAAATGAAGACTCCCCGAGACTAAATCTGTTAGACTGAAAATCTTTACATTCGAAAGCAAAAAGAACTTCATGAAGGCACTTAATAAGGTATCTGTCTTCATTAATCTGCATATATGAGTTGAGATTGTTTCATTCAGGAGCAAATCTATGAATGTGGCATTACGGCATCTATTCAGTTTTTTTTTTTTTTGTCTTTCAAATTAAAAGTTTTAGACAAAAAATATGAAAAGAAAAAACTTTTGTAAATAGTAAATTATTTTACACTACCCTTCGAAAGTTCAGGTAAAGTAAGATTTTAAATACTAATCATAATCATAATAATACTTTTTATTCAGCAAAATTCAGATTCATTAAATCGATCAAAAGTGACAGTAAATATATTTATGTTACAAATGACATCTATTTAAAATAAAGACTGTTCATTGAAGAAAAAACGAATTTTTCACGATTTCTACCAAAATATTCGGTAACACTTTACTTGAAGGGCTGTGCAAAAGACTGACATGATGACACCTTCATAATCATGACATAACACATTACCAAGACACAGACAGGTTATGATTTATTGGTTTATGTCGAGTTGTCATAACAAAGACATCTCAAACAATCACAACATGATGTCATATTTGCATTAAAAATGTCATAATTGAGCGAATGACACTTAATGACAGTTGTCATAAACATGCATAAAACCTCCTTCATATTATATCCTGATTATGAAGGTCTCATGTCAGTCTTATGCACACCCCTTCAAGTAAAGTGTACCAAATATTCTAAATGTTTTCAACATCGATATTGAATAAGAAATGTTTCTTGAGCAGAAAATGTGCATATTATAATGATTTCTGAAAGATCATATGACACTGAAGACTGGAGTAATGATGCTGAAAATTCAGCTTAAAATATATTAAAATAGAAAACAGTTATTTATAAAATGTTAATATGATACTATTTTACAATGTGGTTTTTACTGTATTTTCGATCAAATTCAGCCTTAGCGAGCATTAGAAATTGTCAGGATTCAGGCACGGAGACAGATGTAAGTGAATCTCAAACACAGCTTTATTTACTGGTGACAAAAGTGCAAGGTGAGTATAGTGAATTTAGGTGCAGGTTCCGTGAAGATCTCTTGATGCAGGGGTGATAGCAGGTAAATCAGATAACTTCAGGAGATCGTTGGAGCACAGACATCAGAGCTGGAGACAACAGAACAAGTCACAAGGATAAGAGGTTCTCAAGAGGATATACGTTACATCTGTGGAAGCAATGGTTCAGGACATCGGAATCAGGTCAGTTCCTGTTGGAGGCTTGACAAAGACTGAAATAGCAGTGAGTGTTTTATGTGTTGGTTAATGAGGTGATTGATGATGAACAGGTGTGTGTGATTAATATTCTGGAGAGAGTGATTGCAGGTGCGCCAAAGAGGATTCTGGGGAATGTAGTGACAGACGGTGAACGTGACATAACCCCCCCCTCCCACTAGGCGCGACTAGCGCCGTACAAATATACCAACAAATGGGGTGGGAGGGTGGGCATCCTGGACTCCAGGACGGTCCATGCGGAGCAGGCTGGTCAGGGGACCATGGCAGAACCGACCCCTTGGGCGGCCACGGCGGAGACGACCCTTCGGGCGGCCACGGCGGAGACGACCCTTCGGGCGGCCACGGCGGAGACGACCCTTCGGGCGGCCACGGCGGAGACGACCCTTCGGGCGGCCATGGTGGTGAGGACCCTTCGGGTGGCCATGGTGGTGAGGACCCTTCGGGTGGCCATGGTGGTGAGGACCCTTCGGGTGGCCATGGTGGTGAGGATTTTTCAAGTGTCCATTGTGGTACTGGGAACCTCGTCAGAGAGACCTCCGCGGTCCCCCTAGCAGGTATACTGCGCCCCCCCAAAATTTTAATGGGGAAATTTACAGGAAAGGGGGGTTCCAGCAGCAAAGAGGGTCTTGGGCTGGGCAGGACCGGCTCTGGCGCAGGATCAGCGGGCTCTGGCGCAGGATCAGCGGGCTCTGGCGCAGGATCAGCGGGCTCTGGCGCAGGATCAGCGGGCTCTGGCGCAGGATCAGCGGGCTCTGGCGCAGGATCAGCGGGCTCTGGCGCAGGATCAGCGGGCTCTGGCGCAGGATCAGCGGGCTCTGGCGCAGGATCAGCGGGCTCTGGCGCAGGATCAGCGGGCTCTGGCGCAGGATCAGCGGGCTCTGGCGCAGGATCAGCGGGCTCTGGCGCAGGATCAGCGGGCTCTGGCGCAGGATCAGCGGGCTCTGGCGCAGGATCAGCGGGCTCTGGCGCAGGATCAGCGGGCTCTGGCGCAGGATCAGCGGGCTCTGGCGCAGGATCAGCGGGCTCTGGCGCAGGATCAGCGGGCTCTGGCGCAGGATCAGCGGGCTCTGGCGCAGGATCAGCGGGCTCTGGCGCAGGATCAGCGGGCTCTGGCGCAGGATCAGCGGGCTCTGGCGCAGGATCAGCGGGCTCTGGCGCAGGATCAGCGGGCTCTGGCGCAGGATCAGCGGGCTCTGGCGCAGGATCAGCGGGCTCTGGCGCAGGATCAGCGGGCTCTGGCGCAGGATCAGCGGGCTCTGGCGCAGGATCAGCGGGCTCTGGCGCAGGATCAGCGGGCTCTGGCGCAGGATCAGCGGGCTCTGGCGCAGGATCAGCGGGCTCTGGCGCAGGATCAGCGGGCTCTGGCGCAGGATCAGCGGGCTCTGGCGCAGGATCAGCGGGCTCTGGCGCAGGATCAGCGGGCTCTGGCGCAGGATCAGCGGGCTCTGGCGCAGGATCAGCGGGCTCTGGCGCAGGATCAGCGGGCTCTGGCGCAGGATCAGCGGGCTCTGGCGCAGGATCAGCGGGCTCTGGCGCAGGATCAGCGGGCTCTGGCGCAGGATCAGCGGGCTCTGGCGCAGGATCAGCGGGCTCTGGCGCAGGATCAGCGGGCTCTGGCGCAGGATCAGCGGGCTCTGGCGCAGGATCAGCGGGCTCTGGCGCAGGATCAGCGGGCTCTGGCGCAGGATCAGCGGGCTCTGGCGCAGGATCAGCGGGCTCTGGCGCAGGATCAGCGGGCTCTGGCGCAGGATCAGCGGGCTCTGGCGCAGGATCAGCGGGCTCTGGCGCAGGATCAGCGGGCTCTGGCGCAGGATCAGCGGGCTCTGGCGAGATCTGGCTGGATATCTCCCACAGTGAGTGAGGAACCACACACCCACAACGTACGGTCAATGAATTTGACGAGAGGTAGGTCGAGATCATCCTGCAGCAGTATCTGGGCGAGGGGATCGTCTAACCCGCTCCAGAACTGCTGTTGAAGGAAGTCCTCATCCCATCTCCCATCCTGGTAAAGGTGCAGGAAAACTGCAGCAAATTCCTCCAGACTACTACCATTCTGGTCAAACATCGTGGAGTCCTTGGTGTTCACGGAAGTGCTGTCTGCGGGCTGTGTAGGATCCATAGCGGTATTGGTCAAGCCTTCTGTCAGGATTCAGGCACGGAGACAGATGTAAGTGAATCTCAAACACAGCTTTATTTACTGGTGACAAAAGTGCAAGGTGAGTATAGTGAATTTAGGTGCAGGTTCCGTGAAGATCTCTTGATGCAGGGGTGATAGCAGGTAAATCAGATAACTTCAGGAGATCGTTGGAGCACAGACATCAGAGCTGGAGACAACAGAACAAGTCACAAGGATAAGAGGTTCTCAAGAGGATATACGTTACATCTGTGGAAGCAATGGTTCAGGACATCGGAATCAGGTCAGTTCCTGTTGGAGGCTTGACAAAGACTGAAATAGCAGTGAGTGTTTTATGTGTTGGTTAATGAGGTGATTGATGATGAACAGGTGTGTGTGATTAATATTCTGGAGAGAGTGATTGCAGGTGCGCCAAAGAGGATTCTGGGGAATGTAGTGACAGACGGTGAACGTGACAGAAATATCTTAAAAAATTAAAAAAAATAAAATGATATATATATATATATATATATATATATATATATATATATATATATATATATATATATACACCAACCGATGGTATAGTGTACTGTACACTCTAGAAAATGCTGGGTTGTTTTAACCCAATTTTGGGTCAAATATGGACAAACCGAACCGTTGGATCAAAAATGCAATTTAAAAATTGAACCCAATGGCTGGGTTTGTCCATATTTGACCCAAAATTGGGTTAAAACAACCCAGCATTTTGTTGTGAGTAGCTTCATGAGGGCAGAATAAACTTGTGATCTTGGTAGCCCAACCACCATTGGGCATTTTTCACGTTCAGAATAAATTAATATATTAGCTAACCATAAATAGCATCTTTCTACAATGGCCATATCAGCTAGCACAACGTAAACAAAAGAAAATATTGAGGACAGCTAGTTTCCAAGCATCTTCATTGGCTGCTCTTTGCCATTAGTCATTTGGTGGCCGTACAACACATAATGCAATTGCTACCCGTTTTCCACAAGTAAAACGTCTGTGAGGGTTATTAAAGATGTAAATCAACACACACCGCAAAGCTGCATGAGTATAGATCTATAAATAACCCTTATGTAATTAATCTGACTTATTTGGAAGGAAACAATGTGACTCATGCAATTATGAAGCACACCATTACGGCAAATTAGCTTTGTATTCACCTCTTTCAAAGACTCAGCGAGGCAAGATATAATATAATTGTATATTACCCATCGTATTTCCAAACAATCCATTCACAACCAGAAAAAAATAATTTAAGATCAAATTTCCTGAGTTTGTTTGCTTGACAAAGACGTAACCACCTGGATTCGACGGCGGCGCTGATCACGAACATACACTTTAATGCATAAAACTGTTTGATGTTAAGTACAAAGGTTTGGCCGCCTGAAGGGACAGTGAAGATTTAAAAATGTTAATTGTATGAGAAGTTCCCTTTTCCCTCTGCCAGCTGTTCGGGAGGAGGGAAGCGAAGGGTGGTGGCAGAGAGACAACAACATCCATGCTAATTCGGCGAACAGCAGAAACGAGTTTTTAGCCAACCGGCCAGAGGCCGTGGCAAATTTGAGCCGCTCAGAGCAGAGTGTGGCGAAAATGAGCAAACTACACTGGTGACCGTCTGATAAAGAGAGCCCGAGGAGGCAAAGCAAAAAGGAGCCATAAAACGAATTGCCTCCTGCCTCATAAATAACAGTAACATAAATGTCACATGAACTTTATTTCGAAAGCGGGCGGTCTAATAAAGATGCTGTTTTAAAAAAGGAGCGGAGAAATACATTGTCATAAGGCGGCCGTATCCTCTGCTTTTCCACCTGCTATTACTCAAGCCGAGATGACACCCGAGACCTTGTCACGCCACCTTTTCGCGCGCAAACCTGCTTCACGTCACCTTTTTGCCTGGGTCTGCCACCGGTACTCTCTGTTCTTTCTCTCAATCCCCCTTCGTCTTGCTCTCTCTCCCTCTCTTGTTCTCACTCTTTTCAAATTGAGACGACAAGATAAGCGATTGCCACAGCTACAGCTGCCTGCTGCTCATTGATAAAACCATATCTAATCCGTCTTGGGCTCCCTACGCCTCCGATGCACTCCTCTCACAGTCTCAGAGTCTGTCAACAGAGAGGGGATCTATCTCTCTTTTTGAACTCTCAACCACGGCATCAGCTTTTATCAGTGAACTTTTGGGCTAGGAAATGGGGACCGAATGAGACGGTTGACTTCTTTTCTCGTCGAGCGCACGCTGGGGGTCCCGCCGTGCTCGAGGGGACGGCGTCAGCCTTTTCTCTTATGCTTTTACGCCATCCCGACCCTCCGTATATCGTACTCTTCTTCCTATTATATATAAATGACATGATTTTTATCAACAGCAAATAATCTTGGGATAAAAGCGCATGATGTATTTTTCATTTTGAGCAATGTTGGATTGCGCATGTTTATTCATGATGAGGCTGTCGGTTTGGAAGCTTTCAGGTTTTTTAGCTCGTGCTTTGACAATAGAATAAATGATAGATTTTTTGGTGCAAAGAATGGTTTGCTTGAACGGATGAAGTTGAAGTGAAAAGAAACAGTGCGATAAGAATATTGACTTCAGAATTCCCTCTCGTATTTCTTGCTATCATTTGCTGTCTGTTGTAAATGAATTACCTGACAGCAATTTAGCCTCCAGATAGAGGGAAAAAAGAAATATAAAAAAAAATGAATGTCCACTTTGCCAATTAACCCAGTTCCCAAATGACACGAACGTCGTGCTCCCATTTACAAGGCTGATTTTATGAAGCCGGAGATGCATCCATTGCAGAATATTAATGAGCCACAGAGCAATCACTTAGCATATGCAAATCACTGCTAGTGTTATAGTTTGTTCCTTTCTACAGGATGATGCACAGAAGCAGCCCATTATCCAGCCTGTTGTTATCTCTCAGTGTATGAAATAAATAGTAAAAAAATAATAATACAAGGTCATATATGAAATTATTCATTTGTGGACTGTTTACAAGCCTACATATTACATCTTACACTATAACATCTTTGAACATCAAAAATGTATTACTTAGGAAAACCAAGTTATTTTTCATGCTAACTACCAAGTTAGGGAGTAACTAACTCAAAATAATATATTTTCCAAAAAGTAGCGATGTGGTGTGACACAATGCTATTTTGATGTCATAATATTTTGCACAGCTTGACAAATGAGGCAATAATCAATGTTTTACAAGAATATGTCTCTATTAATAGAACTTGTAATACCCAAAAATAAAAAATCTGTCATTAACTATTCACCCTTGTGTAGTTCCAAACCCGAAACACAAATGATTTGTTTTGGCCAGAGGTGCAGGTGCGCTAAATGTCAAAACGCTTCCCACAAGGCTATCGGCTCTCACACAACTTGAGAGATTTCTGATCAACACACACACACACACACACACACACACCCACACATATATATATATATATACAGTATAGAGAACATCAAATAAGATATACAAAAGCTCAAACTTGCTTGCTTGATGCGCAAGAACAAACATCATTGGTTCTCACAAATCAACAAGGAATGTTTGAGCTCCAGTTGACAATATTTAATGTGCTCTATTAATTTGAGTTGATCAGTGTTTATATTCTAATTAAAGCTTAAATTAAATCCTAATTAAATCACCAATGGTGTATTTTCAAAAGACTTTTTTTAAACTGCTTGATTCATATGGATATATTTTATGATTTCTTTATAAACATTTGAAGCATACATGTTAAATGGCTTTCAATGGAGGGAGAGAAATCTTCATTGTGTTTCAAGGTTGATCAAAAAGTATTATGCACAGTATTTTTTTTTATGAACCTAAACTAAATTTACTGTATTGATCATACAATTGATTTTAATTGGAAAGTTATCTCAACTAAGTAACACTCAAAAAAGCCCATGTAAAAAAAGAAAAGAAAATTGTGTGTGTGTGCGTGTGCGTGTGTGTGCGTGTGTGTGTGTGTGTGTGTGTGTGTGTGTGTGTGTGTGTGTGTGTGTGTGTGTGTGTGTGTGTGTGTGTGTGTGTGAAAATGGGTGTCATATGACAATACTGTACAGTTTATAAGACGCACACATTAATATGAAAAACAGGGATATAAATGCATGGATACAGCTCGGTTTGGGAGAACATGTTGCATTATCATAGACAGCGGGCCGGTTCAACAACAGCTAATCTAAGAGCAAAGACTGGCCATCATGTGTATGTAAATAGCTTGGCAGGGGTAAAGCTGAAGAATTGCATTCATTCTTACACAACACTGTGAGTGTCACAGCTCTGCTGCAGTGCAGAATGCAAGACGTGTGCTTCAGTAAGAGATGCTATTGTCTCATTTATGGACCAGACAGAGAGGATATCTGCAGGTGTATGCAAGCCAATTTATTTCACTCCTGTGCCTTTTTTTCCCTTCAAACTTGTGTTGCCTCAAACAACATGAATAAAGTTATGGTAATCCACTGATATTATTGATGTGTAAGCCAGAAAGAGATGAAGAGATTTGTGTTGATCACAGTCTCCCCACAGTTTCCTGATGATGATGCTGAAATGAACCCTGGAATCAAAGGATCCACCAGCCGCACTGGACCGTCCTACGGTTTTTCTGAGATACAAGGCCTTTACATCCCAGGGTTACGGCAGGAATCAAACACAAAGACCACTTTATATGCTGCATGATGAAGAAGATCTACCAAGCTTACATTCACAAAGAGCAGTCGGTCATACTAATGGCCGTGCGATATAGACAGAGTAGCCCAGCAGTAAATACTAACCAGCTCTTTTGCGCCTCATTAAACAATAACAACTTGAGCAAATAAACACCCTCCCTAAACATGCATTATTTGCTCCGCAAAGCACTACTGCAGAGGGCAGCATAATGTTCACTTAGCAGAAATGTGCCCTATAAACTCTACACATTTCTATTCTTGCACCAGTGCAGATGGAAACAAATTTACGTAGGGGAACAATAGAGATTTATTGGATGAGATATATAAATGAATGGTCAGATTTTAACTGGAATAGATGTCCATCGATTTGAAGTATGGAACTCAAAACTCGTACTGATTCATACGCAAGATAAGAACATAAATGGAGAGTTCAGGTTCATAGCGGCTATGTTATTTTTCCGTCTTGTTTTTGAGTAAAAAAAAAAGAAAAGTGATAAAAGTCAGATATATGGAGATATATTATACGAATATTTATGTTTACCTGCATTCATACATATACACTAGTTCAAACGTTTGAGGTTAAACTGATCAGACATGAGAGTAAAGAAATGTATAATGTTACAAAAGTTTTCAAATACAGTAGTTAACATTTGAAGTGGATCAAAAAAAAGTTAATCAAAGTTGTCTTAAGACAAGAACGGCTATTTTTCAAAATTCATGTATAACTTTGATGAAAGGTTTTGATCCACTTTAAATGTTGACTACTGTATACCTTGGACATTTAGACTTTCAATTCATCAAATGAAAAACAGGAAGAGTTTCCACAAAAATATTAAGTATATTGATATTAATAAAAGTACGAAATGCTTCTTGAGTATCAAATCATCATATCAGAATGATTTCTGAAGGATCATGTGACACTGAAGCCTGGAGCAATGATGTTGAAAATGCAGCTTCGCCATCACAGGAAAAAAATACTTTTTAAAATATGTTCAAATCAAAACAGTTATTTTAATTGTGATCAAATCAATTCAACCTTGGTGAGCATAAGATATTTTTGTCAAAAACATTTTAAAAAATGACCGAACTCAAACATTTGAACTAGAGTACAGGCCTGAGAAATATGCGACAACCATCTGAATGTGTTCATAGATGAACAATTAAAAAACGTGCTAAAAACATTGCTTAGCAATTCATCAACCTTGGAGGCCATTCGCAGTCGTGACCTCCTCTTCCTTTTGCCTGCTCAGCTGCTGAAAAAGTGCTGGTAAAGGGCCGCGGTCAGTACTTACTGGACTCGGGGTCGGAGTTGCCGTCACCCTCGGTGCGGCTGTTCGGTGAGGTCTGTTCATAGTACTCTTCCTGAGGGAAGCCCAAGGGCAGAGGCTGGGTGGTGCTGGCACCGCTGTTGGGCTCCTGCTCTCCAAGCCCGCTGTCACTGCAGCTCTCCTGAGAGCCGTCCGGGAGGTGAAAGGTCACGCGGCGTTGGGTCTGCTAAAATACACACACACAAACACAACGCATTCAAGCTGAGCAGGCAATGGCTTTAGGCTTTCAGCCAGGAACAGGAGACTTCATTTTGAATATTCGTTCCTGTGCATCAGGAGCTGCAGCTATACGTGTCATTGAATGAGAAACATATTTTATAATATCTTAATCATCGTAAAAACAGAAAACAAGGCATTGTTACTTTAAAGCAGGGTTATTTTTATAAATTAAACTAAAACAGAAACGATAAAAAATATATATTTTTGTTACATGACAAATAAAATGAACATTAACTGAAAACAAAATATAAAAAAAACTATTTTATTTCAAAATTAAAATACTAAAACATTTAGAAAATACTAAAATAGTATATATATGAAAAGTAAAAAAAAAATAATAATGTTAAAACAGGAAAATGTATTTCTATGTACTGTAGCAACTACTTCTATTGACCTGATAATTAGAAATGACTTTTGTTAGTGTAACACACACACACACACACACACACACACACGCGCAAACATATATACATGCATTCATTTTTTAGCACATGAAGCGCATTTTTCGATTACCTGAAAACACATTTTTTAGAGTGTAGTGTGCTGATGCCAAAGTTATTATTTTGCCAAGTTTAATTTGGAGGAATAAACAAAACCAAATAAACAATGTTATGAGATGACTGTCAGCAAGAATAGCAAAATATCACTTGATCCATTTTAATAAAACTGTTCCCATCACTTCTTGAGACTCCGGTTATACTCGGCTGCTCTGCCAGGAGAATGTGTCTGAATATTCCAGTCTCGGTTTCTCCCTCTAAGCATTGTGTTTCTGATTGATAGAGACTGCCCACAGTCATGCAAACTAGTGATTCTTTTTCGCAAGGCTCCACTGCTTTCGACCCACTGGCCCAATTTAGACGGAGGAGGAGGATGTGGATCAAGTAGCTTTAACCAGGCAGATCTGGGAACACTATGTAGATTTTCTTGTTCAAAGGAGGAGAACCTCTGTCTCTTTGGGGCTGATATTGGTATGTAAGGTGACCTTTTTGCAGTCTCTTAATTTGCTGGCGGTAAGAAGATGGCCACGGGCAAGCACAGCCTTTACAGGAATCCATATAAAACAGGGCACCTTTATCTTCTTCATCATCTAATATCGCATTAGACTGTAATATGCCAATATCAATTTATTTGCTTTTTCATATTTATGTCTTGGATAGCTAGTGACATTATTATAGCCAAAATGAAAGGCAAAGCAATTGAATTCACAAAGTCAAATTTACTGCAAAGAATAAAAGCAATGATACTGAGATACTGATGTGATTGTGTTTGTTTTATTTGTCTATTTTGAGCATTTCATTTATATGAGTATTCATACTTGAAGGGTAATAATATACCTAAGATATATCTATGCGCTGTCAGTTAACTTGCTCCATATGCTTTCTATTAAAACACCAAATGTGGATACAAGAAAATACGTTTGGAATTAAAAACAAAAATACACACGCAGAACAAATGTTATTATATTCTTGAAGCAATGTTTAAAGAAATCAAGAATCAAAAGTTAATCATTAGCACATGCTCAATATGCTCTGGGGAATTTAAACCAGCCTTTTTTTAAACGCTTTTCTTCTGTCACTATGATTCACAAATAAAGGCCTTATTGTGATTTAAAAATACAGAAAAAAAAGAAAAAGAAAAATCTTGGCGCAAATAAAGAGCATGTGTTTCCAAAAACAAAATACACATTTCCAAACTGCTCTATTTAAGACTATTGGTGAGTTGACAAAACTAAATCCTTATGGTTGGCATCCAGAATGCAAAGCTGTGAAGGTTCATTACAGTCTGTGTTACTGCCACCTCAGAGGCATATTCAAAACTGAGAAATCAACAGAAAGAGGTCGCGTAGAGTATCAAGTTAACTATGGAAATAACCGTTCCTAATAGGTGTAAAGAGTATCTGAAAACCATAGTCGAGTAAAAGTACCGAAACCTTACAGCGAAAATGACTCCATTGCAAGTTAGTCACCAATTCCAATACACCTGGAGTAAAAGTCTTGTATCTGATTTTAACAGTACTTAAGTATTTTACTAATACTGATTGTAGGCTCAACACTTAAGAGACATACCAATGAAAAATAAGAACGTATACAAACACTCAAGTCTCAGTTAAGCTCAAGTGCTCAAAAAGGGCATAAGTTAACCAATATGCTTCAAAAAGGTCTCTTCAATATGACGGATAAATACAGTAATGTTAACTATTATTAAAGCCTAAAAAAGTCAAAGTCACGTCCTCATCTCACATATGAAACACCTGTGATTCAGCAACTACCTGCTAATGCAACTAATACAACTGCTAACTTTATATTCGTAAAGTAGCCTTGTTGACAAGTTTGTGTGAGTAATGGCAAAACGTGCATGTTATAGTACCTTAAAGCTGAAGTTGGCAATATTTTTTTGATCATATTCACTGAAACCGAAACTATGCTCCGACAGAACAACATAAATCAGCCAGTTTTAGAAATAACCCCGCACTTCTACCTCCACCTGGAGCGTGTTATTTGTTTTGCAAAAATCCACCGCTCCCGTTTTTTCTTGTCCAGTCCGCGCTGGGGGGGGGGGTGTGAGATCTGACTGTCAATCACAGTTCGTGCACACGCCACAGATCCCCCGTCTCCTCTTGCGCACGTTACAATATCACATGCACACGCCTGAAGTTCACAGGTGTGTTGGATTGTACGAAGCGTGATGGAGTAGAGAAAATCTACTAACAAGTTTCCACTTCCTCGGTTAACAAACAGAGCTAAGAGGTCCAAGACAACCAAAGAAAAGAAAATGATGCTTCGATGTTGAAGAGACGGGCACGTTCACAGAAAATCTGGTACACACGCACTGACGAGCACGAACTCGATGGTAGGGTGCTAGCCTAGCGGTAGTGGGGGAGGGGCATGAGAGTTGTAAACATTTTAACATTTTGGCTAAGTCTCCTCAATCTGCCAGACTTGCCGACTGCAGCTTTAAATAGCCTGTAGATGGCGATATCGACTATTTTATAGAAAAAATAAACTGCTGCAGAAAAAGTTATGCGCTATGCAAAATGTAATGAGTAATTACATTACTCATGTATGGAGTAAAAAGTACATATACTTGTTCAAAAACTTTGAGAGTAAAAATTGCTAATATCTTGTATACTCACTAAAACTACCAAGTAACCAAAAATAAACCTTAGTACAGTAACTGATTACATTTACTAAAATACTTTACACCACTGCCGTTCCTCAGACATTGTACATGACACACTGTTACACCCCTCGGGGTCGTTAAAAAAAATGAAGGGAGAACAGGCATTCCTTTATGTTTATAATGAACTAATTGAGGAATGCTAAGAAGGTTGATGTCTAACTACTTTCAAAAAAATTAATGAGGAGGAGGGTAGTGAGTGACGTCCCAGGTTACTAAAGACCCGAGGTATGCGTTTAAGGGTTAAACCAAAGATTTTAGTTTAATATGTAATGTTTTTTGAATATTTTCATGCAGTGTGTAATATACCTGAACAGGTCTGCAAAGGTTTAAAGATCAAAGTGCAAGATTAATGGAGTTACTATCTCCTAAAAGAAAGTCAACTGCCTGAAACGAATCAGCAGTAATTCCAGTCTCACTTCCCTACGGTTTGTAACGTTTGCATAATTTCAGCCAATGATCTTCATTGGCTGCCCACAAACAATGTCTGCTTTGACCAGCCCTCAAACACTGTTGTAGCTGAGGCCTGGAAGAGTTTGGTTCATGTTGTCGACATGTCAAGAAGACACTGTTTTCTGCACTGCACATCTACTTGAATGTGAGAACTCTGGCTCAAAATTCTTACAGAAAAGTACATATTTTAGTCACTTTTTTGCCTTCAATAGTTGACAAATGAATTAAAAAGGATAAGTACAAATATTCCATGTAGTCTTTTATTTAGTGGTCGTAAGCTGTACGGATGTTAATTGTATAATTAAATATGAATTATATTAATCAAATTATTTTAGATGGAGTACGTCACGTCACACCTGCAGGCATCCCAAATGTAACACTGTAAAAACAATCTTGCTTAACTGTCCAAGTTGATAATTCACTTGAAAACATTGAAACATTAAGATGTTGTGAAATGTTATGAAGCACTGCAGCTATATTGTCATGAGCCATCGTTTCATTCTCTGGGGTTCTCTGAGGTTAATTTCCCATTTTAATTATGAGGTAGTCAGTGTGCGTTCACTACTCTGTCGCAGAAAGCAGCTTCTGACCTCTGAGTGTGATGTTAGGTGGTTCATCTCTGATCTGAGCTGACAGAACAACAGATTGTCGCTGGGGAATTACGCAATCTATAATTCAGAGGCCACACAGCCACAATAAGGCAAAAGCTGCACTTTTCATGATCCTGCTTAAAACAAAGTATGCATTAGTTGGCTTGATTTGCATCTGTAAATCAGTTTATTTGCTGCTTTCTGAAAGTAAAATAACATGCATATGATCACCCAACCCTAACATGCTAAAGAAAGCATACATGTCTTACATTTGGCAAAAGAGGCTGGCTTGAATCTTGAACAAGTTATCATTAACTGTCTATGAATTGTTGAAAGCCATTTTTTTTGGTCTTATTCATTTTTTTCCCTCTTCTTTGTCCTGAATACTTAATCAGGATCTGATTTGAATCATCATAATGCCCCTTAAGGGAAATTCATTGCAATTTAGTGCTGTAAAGATGACAACAGTCAGCTGTCCAGAAATGTGCACAAATATCACTTTAATGCTTCTAATTGCTGTGCTCATTCCAAATCTACTGTCATAATTGATTAAATACAGCTGTCAAGGACATTTCACGAGAATGTATAGCCACAAGGCTCCACTCTCTATTATAAGTCTAAATGGACTCCAAGAAGCAAATGAAGAGGAGACAAGAACATTGAAATGTTAATTGTAGTTCAGGCATTACATTTCTGAATATGATCAATAGTGACTAGATAAAACGTACTTGAATGTTGAAAAGTAAAATGTCTTTACATCTAAAGAACCAGCTATTTCACTTATGTACAACTTTAAAGATAGCACAAATCTTCATGAGATCTCAAATCTTTAGGTCAAAACTGATGAGAAATTTCAAAAGCAACTAAGCAGCGAAACATAATCCCATAAGACTTTTACAAATACGAGAATTGCTAAGTCCAGGTACATTGTAACAATACAAAGCGGGTTACAAATCTGAAAATATATACTTTAACATATGAAAACGTCTGTGTGTCATCTCCCCCCTCTCCATTTGGGTTAAGGTGTGTATGTATTGTGAAACATTATCACTTGTTTAAAGACCATGCCAGGAATCCATAAAACAAACACAAGCTGCTAGAAGAGATACCAAGACCAAACAAAGCCTGTCCAACAGGATAAAA
Source organism: Phoxinus phoxinus (assembly GCF_949152265.1). Lineage (NCBI taxonomy): Eukaryota > Metazoa > Chordata > Actinopteri > Cypriniformes > Leuciscidae > Phoxinus > Phoxinus phoxinus. The sequence goes on from NC_136887.1 coordinate 16,442,857, forward strand.
CATCGCCATCAAAAGTATGTGCATAGAGATAAAAAAAGAGGAGAAATAAGCCAAGTTCTGTTGCAAGCCAACTCCTGCCAAAGCCCCTCGCCGGTGGCGACCCAGACAATGTGCAGATGGGGCTGGATTGCTCTGTGAGAGAATTAGATGGTGCTTATATTAACATGAAGAAGAGGGAAGAAGAACATCAGCCACTCTTCTCCAGAGGGAAGTCACAGATCAGTGCATCACCATGTTTTTTCTTCCAAGCAAAGTCACAACATCAGTGTTATTCAGAAACAACCCCATTTCTTTCAGCCAGGTATCTGCGGACCACCGACCGCATTCTCAGTGACAAACAGTCGTTTTTGCGGGATTTACAAGCCAACGCTGCACAACTTTACAGAGGGTTAATAGGATCTATAAAAAAACAAGCTGTAAAAAAACTAATTCCCTGTGAATTGTTTAACAAATGGGACCTCAGGTGCTGTGATTTCTGGCAGGAACAGAATATAGCCACCATTGTCACCATACTGTGTGGTTAGGCTTAGTAGACATTTGCTTAAAGAATAACACTATAAAGCAAAACTAATTTAAAATACATATATATATATATATATATATATATATATATATATACATTACTGACAATAATATAATAAATACATGAATGAACAACAAACAAACAAATAAATAAAGTGTGCATTTTTTAAAATATTATAATTCAGCAAATATGTAATACAATTGTCAGAGAAAAGTCACAGTCAAATATATTTACAATGTTACAATTTTCTTTTCCAAATAAATGCTGTTATTTTGCTAAATGCAAAAACTGTTCATCAGAAAATCCTAAAGTATTATAGTTTCATAAATAAATACAGTCAATATTAACTATTAAATATTAACATATTGATAATAATAATAAATGTTTCTTGAGCAGCAAATCAGCATATTAGAATAATTTCTGAAGGATCATGTGACACTGAAGACTGGAGTAATGATGCTGAAAATACAGCTTTGCCATCACTACATTAAATTCATATATATATATAATAATTAAATTATTGACAAATGTCAATAAAATATATTTAGAAGTAGTCACTTTGAATTGTAATAATACATGCAAAAAAAAAAAAAAACATAAACACAACTCTTATGACCCATATATTTTCACACGTGTTCTCAAATGTTTTTAAAATGAAGCCATCTGAATACTCATCGTTGGGGAGGGTGGGCTAATAACATGTTTCCATGAATAGGCTAACAAATATGTGAGCACTCACATGGAGTGACCCAAAGAGCTTCTGCAGTCTCTTCCTGTCATCATGGCACTGCAGATCCAGGCAGGGGTGATCTCCAACAGTGCAGTACCGTGAAATAGCATTATGCTTAATTTTCTCGTTTGCTGCTGCTCATGAACTAGTAAGGCACCAACAGACATCTCTTCAGATCTGCACACAAGCTCAACTGAAAAACATGAGCCGCCTCTCCACATTTTTACTAGGGGTGTGTGACATTATAGTCGACTAAGAAGTATTGCTCCAACTACTCAACATTGAAAATCCTACTGTTTTTTTTTTCCGCAAGTAATATTTTCCTTTATATTTTTGTATGTTTTTGTATGTTTTTTTATATTCTTGTATGCTATATTGTTTATGCTATATGTCAAATTGGCATATAACATTTAAAGGTTGCTTGTTATACTACCGGTTGAGGGACAATTTTCACCAGTTTACTCCACCTACAAAATGCACCAACACGCAATGCAAAAGTCTCTTTATCAGCTGAGGCAGAGCAAATTAATTATTCGTGAAAAATAAAGTGAAGATGGCAAACAAACGATAAGTACACAAAAGTATATACAAGCAATAGTTCATTGTTAGTCGCCAGCAGCAAACCAGCGCCAGACAAACAATGACACTCAAAACTGTCCTGTTACTATAGCTAACATTACAACAACAGCATATCTTGGTTTTGTGAAACAGAAAAACCAATGTTAAACACATATGGAGCAGAAACAATGCAACTACGGCATCCGTTTTCAGGCCTTCTCGCATGGGTCATATAGGGCGCATAGCACTGGAAAGCTTTTCTTATATTATGTGGGTCCTAAAGCTCTTGCCTGATCATAACCCTTCTTTTTCCAGTGATACTCCTCTGACCTTTTCTCTTTTGTAATGTCTCTTCAAATCGCCATATTGCTCTCTCTCTCTCCTCCCCCATTATGAGTGTATACGCCCCCTACTGCTCAGTCCAGTCCACTTTCATCAACATTTCTCAGAAATTGCTTACTGCACCTTTAAATAATGTTTAGTTGCCAGTCATGTCAAGTTAAAATTTTGCAGCCTGTCGTGTACTTTTCTTACACGAGAAATGTGGACATGGCGAGGTAACAAACAACAATATGTGCTGATTTATGTTAACCAACATTTATTTGAGGGATTCTGTTCATAATATTGAGTTTGTACTTGGTTCAGCACTGCCTCTGGATTCAGTTGACTTTAATAAATGTCTATATTGGCAAATGCTGATTAAGTTTAACACTAACGCTTAAGTTTAATGCACAATGATAGTGCACAGCACATGTATATACCCATTTTCAGTGGAATTCAGAATGAGATTTGACTGTTTGATTAATAGATAGGCTATTTTAAATGGATCCCTTTTTCCGACTGTCTCCATAGACTATAACTTGTCGGTTACAAAATTTCCTTTTAAACGTTAATTAGTTTAAATGGCGCACATCCCTAATTTCCACTCACTCCCTGCAAATAAACTGAACATGTAAGACCTGAATACATTAATATGCTTAATTTTGAGACCGAGGAGATGTTGTTTTAACCCTTTGCTTTGAGCCAAGTACTAAAAACCACAAAGCCAATCAAATGAATCATTGAGTTCTAAACAAAACCACATGTTTTTTGCAAAATGAACAAACGGGGTACGTTCTAAATAAAAATTAAGATATCAGCTACTGAGACAAATGACTATCGAGTGCAGAGGTCAGTGACAGACTTGTATGTTCTCATCAGCTGAAGGTGAAAACACTTTGTCTTGTTTCGCAGTTTGTTGCCAAAGGGCTCAGTGAAGTATGTGAGTAATGACATTGAATTTAGAACAACGGAGATTAGTTTTAAGAACATTGCTTTCATGGTACCGCCGCTCACAGGGACAGCAGGTTATGACTACACCTCAAACGATTAAAAAAATACATGGCAACAGTTTTCAAGGGATTTGAAGTTGACATGGATGGCCGCCTCGAGAGCAACATAATTAACTAAATGCCGAAGATTACAGATTGCTCTAATCATAACTTTGTGCACGCTGACCCTGGGTTAGCACTTCATGATAATGAAAAGATCATCCATGCTGGGGCAAGCACTTCAGACACAAAAAAGACAATCTCCAACCCCGACGAAAGCCCCGTCTACGCATAAAGAACACTGATTCACCAGGCATTTGCAAGTGACATTTGCTCAGTATAAATGGCTTTTGATGGAGCAGAATCTGTAAATTGCTTGTTAAATCTGTTGTAGTTCTGACAAGGGCTGGTAAAAAAAAAACATGAAAAACAACTATCACTTCATTAGGCATTTGATGGCTAAGGCACTGAAGTCATTACACTCAAACAATCCTGAAATTTTAAGCAAACCGGAGGTGACAAATGAGTGTGATCTATTCGAAAGAGCAGGATTTTTAAAAGGACTGAAACATTAAAGACTCCATGAAATTAAAACCAGAGATCTGTGGCTTTCACTCCATCTCTATTAGTTTTGATGCCACATACATTCTTGTGTACACTAAATTTAAATGTTCACAAAATTCAGATATATGCATTTAAATACACAAATATACAATTGTAAATATACAATTGTTTTCTTCTAAAAAAGATAGATAGATAGATCGATAGATAGATAGATAGATAGATAGATAGATAGATAGATAGATAGATAGATAGATAGATAGATAGATAGATAGATAGATAGATAGATAGATAGATATTTTAATTTTAATTTTAATATGGCAACATGATACCTCGTTCTACAATATTTATATGATTAAATCACTGACAGAGACCCTTCCCCCATCTCCCAATCACTGTATAGTTAGTTAGTAAGCATGTTGACATCATCCATCGCAAAGAGGTCAACCTCACCCTTTCTATAGCTTAAGATTTCTCTTTGTTCCTTAGTTAAAGTTGGTCTCAGCAGCTTTGTGAATAGGTTTTAAGAGAAAACTCTTACCTAATAACTTGTACTGCTATTTAGGAGAACTCTTAGTGGTAAGATACAGCCCCTGATCTTAAACAGCTATTTAATCATTTTATTTATGATATGAGTGACTAAATATTTTAGTGCATGTTGCACATTGAATCTTTATGTACACCACCATTTAAAAGTTAGGAATTGGTTAGATTTTTAACGTTTATGAAAGTCTCTCATGCTCAGCAAGGCTGGTTCTTTCGATCAAAAAATACAGTAAACACTGTAATATTGTGAAATATGTATTATATTGTGAAATATGTATTATATTGAGAAATATGCAAGTGCATGTTTACATCAAAAGAGAAGACCTTTTTTGATGTGCTGTTGCAGAAATTTCATCATAAGTAACACAATTAAATTATGCTCGAGTGTAAGTACTGTTCAGACACTACATGTTACAACTTCAACTTTTTTAACAAGTGCAGCTTGTTTGTAGCTTCCGTTCATCTCAAGAGAGAAGGTCAAGGCCACTGCCCTTGGTAAATGCAGATTACATGGCGCAGGAGTGTACGCCAGGCTCTTGTTAGTTTCTCTGTAGCTTAGACACTTTGGCAGCAGGGTTAAAGGGATTAGGCAAAGGCTGTTAATGAGGACGGTTGTCCTCTGCTCCAATTATTGTCCAATCACAAAGCAACATGTGCTTTAAACAGACGCATCTAAACAAGGCTACGAAGACCATCACAGAAAGCTCAACAGTGACTTTCACCTTGGACTACGTTTACGGAGTTGAGACGCAACTCCAAAATTAGACCAGTACGTATTGATAAGCCACATCACACGTATTTACCTCTGTGAAACTGTTTCTATGGGTTCTGCATGATGTGTCTGATTACGTATTGATTCGGGTGGTGGAGCAGAGTGAGTCTGCAGTCAGCTATGATTACAGCATTAGCAGGTTGACAGAGCTAGCGGTGGAGTACATTCTCTGCTCTATGTGAACCTCAAATCAGAACTTCACAGGCAGTCATTGACAGAGATGAAGACTTTCGTGCATGTCACGGGGAGAACTGCATATCAAATGAAGCATCAAAAATTAACAATAAATAGTGACATGCCTCCAAAACGAGAACAAAAGACGCCTGCAAGGCAGCAAAATAGCATTCTCTCCCGAGGGACTCCGTAATAGCTCAGGAAGAGATAACGTTGTTTAATTTTTAATCACAGACTGTGTTTTCTTTGTTTCGGGGATAATACATGAGCAATTTGATATTGAAAAGAAAAGCAGGATTGTGATGTCGAAGTAGCAACGGTGATGAAGAGATGCAGAGGACCATGGGACGCCAGAATGACGGTTGCGTCTTTTGATTCGCGTTCGTGAACGGAAACCAAGTATCTGTGTCAACAAATCAACAAATCACACAGAGAAGAGAGCCCACGTGCATCTGTAACGGGGGTCAGGCGCATTAGCCGAGCATTCGGGACGGGCTGACTGATGTGGCCTGTCAGGTCTTCAAGGCTTCAGACAACATGGCTACAGAGACGCTCCATGTAGCGTGGGACAACGGCGGCGAAAAGCATCCCTTCAGACGCCACCGACGTAATTGCTTCTGTCGTGGAAAACAACTGAGATTCATCAAGGCAATGAAATATTTACGCAGAGGCCTCTGGTATACCCATTTAAAACGAGATGTAGATCTCAACAAGCACAACGTTATATCTTCTGGCAGTGTTATAAGTGCAACGGCTCCTACAAAGTTTCACATCCAGCCAACTATCATTATATGAGTTGAGCTCCAAGATAAAAACACATCGGGCATAGGACGGCCAGATTTGGTGTCTATGAACAATATGCAACGTGTGCTAGATTGAATTTAATAAAAAGCACATTCTTGTTTAGATAGATGATTGCATTCAATTTGGAAAGTAGGCTAAGAATAAAGCCTCACTTGGTGGAGGTTAGCCCCATAAACAGATTAATAACTAATGCTTTCACAGTAGGGTTGGGCAATATGGACCCAAAAATTATATCTTGGTATTTTTAGACTCACGATGGTGATATACAATATATCTCAATATACAAAGTGGGCTAAATGTTCAGTTTGTTTCATAAGGAACACCACGGATAAATGAAGCTTGCAAAGCGCTTTGTTTCAGGGTTGAACACACTTCATAGCTAGGTTCCACAAAGTTTAACACACTCTTCGTACTGCAGTTTATGGTGCTGTTGTAAATTGTGGAAGAGATTTGAGATACTTTCGCTTTTGAATGCAACCTGTTAATGCCATTCTCTACAGATGAGATGCTATATATATATATATATATATATATATATATATATATATATATATATATATATATATATATATACATTATATTATATATATATATAATAATGTCGTTTCACTCATAGTTACCGCAGGCAGAAAACAAAAGAATAGGAAATATCATCAGCAAAACTTGAAACGGCTCAGTGATTTACTGCACAGCAAGAACTGAACGCAATCAAATATTAGTGTCACTGTCACTTGATGGTGGATCTGGTGAAGAAGCTGTCAGCGATCAAAATATTGATTTTAAAGATGTTGAAAATGATAGTATTAAAATATGTTTGAGATGGCGAATATGAGCCAGATGCTGAATGTACTGGGAAATGAGCTCTGATGAGGACAGTGATGATGGTATAAAACATCTGCTCAAACTGAACCCTTACAAGCTCCAAAATGAAAAAAAAAAGATGCTTATTTTTTTCCCTCTGTAATTGTAAATCAGGAGAGTTTTATATTATTGCGACAGGTAGAGATCCATAAGTGTTAGATATAAATCCGGCTCGCTAAAGACCCGAATATGTAATAATGATTGGCGAAACATTCATACATTTAAGGGTTAAACTACATGTTTACTGATATTTTGAAGCGCTTCATTTAAAGCATGTCTCATATTTGAATCTTGCATTATCACCACAACAGCTCACTCTGTGACCTTGCTATTTTTCAGAGGCATTCGCAACATCAAGCTATTGTATATCAATATAAACGCTACTGTCTTATCCCATAGTTTTTGAAAAAAAAAATATCGATATACCTTACAAAGTTGATTTACCGCCCAGCCCCCATGTCACAATTACTGTCACCAGAGAATAATTTATGTCATGCCCAACAAATGCATTTCGTTAGCAATTATTTGCAGACATTAACAACATGTTCCTTTGGCCAATGTCTACCAGTGCTGATTTATCCGAATCAGGAAAAGATATATCCAATTTGCTTTACAATTACTTTGACAAACACAATGAAGCCTTGGGTTTGTGTCACTAAAGGCAGACCGCACGCATCCATAAATACAGGTCATCGACAGGCTGTCAGGCTGCCAGGAAAGTCTCCCAGACACCTTTTCGCCATGTCACAGACTGAATTGGTTCATCAGAAGGCATTGAGATATCACAGCTTGTGAATTTATTGCCCTTGAATCATGTGGTTGTTCGAGAAGACAAACACTGCCGTGCGACAATCCATCTTGAGGCTGAAAATAATAATCAACAAATTAATTAGCTCATTAGGTTAAAACTATGAATGGAACTGTGCTTTCACTACAGGGAGCCCTTTTTAGCAAGAGATGCATGTGCTGGAAGTTAATGTGAGCTTTGCCCTTGCACTGAGTGGCCAAAATGTACTATTCAGATTTAATTGAGAGTGTAATGCGCACATAAATTGACAAAAGATTGAAACCAGAAACACATGTTTGAAGGAAATGTGCTGTAATATTTCAGATACTGACGTTATGTTCAGTGTTAATGTAGACAAGGAAACCTGGGAAAAAACACGTGCACAGGATTCAAACACACTAATGAACGCGTTGAATAGTTACGGGCTTGTCAGGATGCGTAAGTCACGTTGTGCTGCTAAAAGACAGACAATAAATAATAAAAGCATACAGAATTGATGTATTATAATGTTATTTCACACTAAGGACAGTTTTTGTTAAATGTTGATCCATTTTGATTTAATACAACATTTTGAATATTCTGTAAAAATGTTTTACTAAAATGTTACTAATTTACAGATATTTAAATTGCATTTTAAGGCCCGTTTACACAACCCCATTTTCAACTAAAAGTGGAAAACTTTGTATGTGTTTTGGCCGTTCACAGCTTTTTGAGGTCCTGGAAACGGGATTTAAAGTGCAAGTTTATGAAAACGATATTGTGAAAACTACAAAAAAGCTCATTTGTCAAAACGGTGAAGTCATGCACATGTGTATTACATGTTCAGTCTTAAGGCACATAGTGTTTATATCGCCTGGCATGAATAATACAGCATTTAATTTTTTTTTCACAGATCCGTGTGAACAGGGATAGTTTTGACAAAGTTTTTGTCTGTACGCGAATAACGCAAATATTTTTTTTTAATTTTTAGCACATCGTTGTCTTGTAAACGTACCCTTGGTCAGTAACATTGACTAAAATAGATGACTATGACATAATGAAATATTGACTACATTTCAAGAATATTTTCATCAGGACAAAAAAAAAAAGTGTAAAAATTCACAATGGTCATGTTGCATTCTCGCAGACATGATGGAATAATAATCCAAACATAGTCTGCATGATGAAAATATGTAGGAATTGTAATCCGAATCATTCTCGATAATTCAAAGAAAAAGGAGAACACTTCAAGTGAATCTCATTTCTCTCAGCCAACCTGCCAGCACAGATCTAAAGGTGTACGTTATACAGTACATTGTTGTATGTTTAACCGATGGCAAAAGGCCGGGTGAATGACCCTTGTCTCTCCTCAGTGGCTCTCTAGGCCAGTGTTTTCACAGGGCTTCCACATGTATGCCTGCGAGGGAAATGTGGAGATAAGTGCATTTGTTGGCGCAGAACTTCAAAGAGCCGGAGTGTGTCTCAGTGAGCAATGGCAGAGAGGCATGAACTAGGCCTTTGATCATCCCCAGCTTTCTGATCATTAAAATATTGGATTAATAATTGATTAAAACACCAGAGCTTATTGTGTTGCGTCTCAGAATCCCAATTTATTTCAACCTTGAAATCGCCTTTTCCTTTAAACAATTAAATATATAGATTATGCGTCAGTGTTCTTATCTCTGAGATACTTTTATAGTTTTTATTCATATTTTTAATTCATTTTTGTTTTTATATTTTTGTAGGTAAAGTTTTAGTACTTTTTTTGTTTGTCATTTTTCTTAGTTTTTTTATTTTAGTTTTGGTTACTTAAGTACATCAAGTTAAACTAACTAAATAAATAAATATTTCCTTGGCAACTAGCTAAAATAGAAAAAGTTTTGACATTTTTATTAATTTCAGTCTATATTTATTTGAAAATTTTAACAATTCATATAAAATGTATTGTTTAAAGTTTAGTTAACTATAATAAAGAGGATGCGTGTCATCCTGCAGTGTAAAAAAATACAGAATTGTCTGTTGTGGGATACACTCATTACAGGATGTCATTTTGCTTGATATCATGCCGATTGTGAATTCATTTGCTGTGCCTTTGAATAGAGTTTCTGCAGTCGAACAGGCCATTGAAAACAATAAATTCAAGTAAACCACTAGTCTTCTATTTTAAACATTTGCACATTTTGTAATTTAATTCTCATAATTGCATTCACAACAAAATGGGACAGAATTTGAAATCTGAGACTTTGTTTCATATCAAAAGTTAAAAAAAAGCACAAAGCTTATTGCGATCTATTGGATGGAAGGGGCGGCACAATGTTCTGTTCATTCATCAACAGAAAACAGCACGGGCAAAAAATCGATTCATGGGATTTAAGATTCGATATCGGTTAGAAAAAAAGAGAGAATTGATTAGAATTGAGAAATTAATATTTTTTACCCAGCCCTAAGCTCTAATACATTCACAGCCAAGGATCCTGCTCAACAGTTTCTCAAATTAATACTCATTCATATAAACTTGCCATCCTTTTGGCTCCCTATTCCTTCATTTGGTATTCTGGCAGTACATGAATAAACATCGCAAGAGCGCTCGTTTAGCAAGCCATATGTTTGAGGTGTTTTAAGTACTTGAGCCTTGCGGCGCAGTGCTGTTGTTTAAGATGTCCTTGCTGGGGTCATAGCCCTCTTGTGATGTCTGTGATGAGAAGGAAACATTCACTTTGGGCTCTCAATCCTCAGCGGACTACTTGTTTAGTGTTGTCCTTCAATCGCTCTCTATCCCAAACATGTCTCAGTGGATCTGGCGTGTTGAGGTGCTATTATGGGCTAATTTCAGACCTACCACCAGGCTGGAACTGCACTGTTGATAGCTGGACTAAGCTCACACCCCAGGGAGGTCAAATCCCAGCACTGCTTTAAAGCTTATGTCTCTATAAAACCAAATACTTTGACCCAAAAAAAAAAAAAATGGGAGGAAATTCACATTCATGTCAAAGTGGCCTGGAATGTAGGATGAAACGTACGATGAGCAAAACCTTCTTCAACAGTCACCCTGGTCTGTCTGGCCTTGAAGAATGATGGCTCCATGGTGTTCACCCCTTCCATAAAGCTAAAATATATTGCTTGTTTGCAGCCAAGCACATGCCTCAGCAAAGACAAAGAACTATTCGTTTTGCCCTTAGGACTGAACAAACTGAGACAGAGGGCTGCTGTTACTGGGACAGAAATATTTCCATATCGATTCCATCTGGGGTGGGGAAAAAAGATGGCTGGAAAAATCTTGTGCCATATATAATCCCATAACATCATAATATCATCACATTGGAGGCCAAAATTATTCTAAAATTCCACAGTGTAATTTTGATATAATAAGGGTTGCAGCTAAAGACTTTTTTCAAGGATTTATTTCTTCTAAAACTCTAAATAGCAACACCAAAGTACCAATTACTATTTGTAATTCAATAAAAAGAAGACGGATTCACCATTTACTAAATTAGACATTTTTAATAAATGCTATCTGTAAATGCTACTTAAACAGGCATGTGATCAGCATGTGATCAGAAAGGACAGATAAGAAAGAAGATATGTTTACTATATACAGTATGACTATACAATAAGACAAAAAAGAAGAAGACGAAGATGAAAACAAAGAAGAAGATGAAGTAGAAGTAAAGAAGAAGAAGAATAAGGTGAAGATGAAGACAAAGAAGAAGATGACGAAGTAAAGAAGAAGGCGAAAAAGATGAAATTGAATTTTTTGCAATTCAATTTCTGACTTAAATTTAGAACAAATAATAGGCCATTTAATTTTTTTTTTTATAATAAAGCCATCACATCGTGTAGTCCACTGTTCTAAAACCAGTTCTCAGCAGATACCTACACGTCTAAACGCTTGTTATTCTCATCCCTCTCGATGAAGTCTTTTACTGTCTTCAGTCTAAACAGCGATGGAGTCTGAGGAACAGTGTTCTCTTGCTGTATCCAATGCTTCAAATAGCTGCTCTCATGACTGGGGGCTCCTTGGCAGGAAGTGCCATGTAATGTGCTAAAACAGTGACAGGACGGTCAAGCACAAGCTGTCGTAGTACCTCAGCCGTGCAGAACTGTCTGGCAGGCCTTGGACCTCCACCTCAGCTGTTAAGTGGAGGTGAAAGGATCACGTGACCTGCCATCAGACAGTTGCCCAGGGAGGCTTGTTTATGTGCCTGTATTTGGTGAAATACAACATAGCTTTCAATGTGTAATATCTCACTGCACCTTGTTCCACTGAGGCATGTGCACAACCACCCACACACACAGACACATATAGCTGAAGCATATGCCCACCTCCAAACATAGCAACATTATAAACAGTAATTGGGCATATGCGGACTAATGGGGGGAAATGTTTGACATTCGGTATCACATGACGATTTCTCCCTCAGTTGCAATTATGTAGAAACCATCTAAAGGGGAAGTTCAAGGCATTTCACCAATCCCAGCAATCTCATCACCCTTTCTATGTGAATAAAGTGCTTTGCTAACTGTCAAGTAGGGCTGGGTGGTACGTCAAATAGTGACATTATTATGATGTCTTTGCTAACGATATAAAATTAGGGAATTTTGTGTTCATTGCAATACTGTTAAAAAAGTTTAGCTTATAAAGACCATATGCCAATTTCACTCATATGTCAAATCTCAAGTATGAGAGATGACAGGCACTGCTTTTAAAGTGTGTGAGTGTTCTGTGTGACATTTTTACAACATTTGAATAGCTTTTATAGCATTGTAGCCAATCTTAGACATTCCAAATTTTGAATGTCAAAAATTAGTTATTGTTATTTTCACATTCTCTATCAAAAAACCTTTAAAATGATATATGATTTGTTGTAATAAAATTTAGACATAAATAAAGACTGAGCTACACCTGTTTTAAATCGATAGATTTAGCAAAAAACATTATATCGAGTTAAAGTTTTCTGAGGGTTCCAAAACCAAATTCACTGTAAAATCCCTTGTAATAACAACAAATTTGGCACACACCAAGTCAAAACCCATATGCATAAATGCATATGGGTTTTGACTTGGTGTGTGCCACATATAAGATACTACATGATAAGTGTTGATTAACATTAATGAAATTAACAGCCTATATATTAAGCATGGATCTAATATAACGTTACACATCAGATGTTTTTCCCAACAGTTAACCAAACGTTAATTTAAGACACAAAACTTTAATCCGACAGACAGACAGACAGACAGAATAGATAGATAGACAGATAGATAGACAGACAGACAGACAGACAGATATATAGACAGACAGACAGACAGACATATAGACAGACAGACAGACAGACATATAGACAGACAGACAGACAGACAGACATATAGACAGACAGACAGACAGACATAGACAGACAGACATAGACAGACAGACAGACAGACAGACAGACAGATATGCAGGCAGGCAGAAAGGCAGGTAGACAGACAGATATATATATATATATATATATATATATATACACAGTATATAGATAGATAGATAGACAGACAGACAGACAGACAGACAGACAGACAGACAGACAGACAGACAGACAGACAGAGAGAGATATGCAGGCAGGCAGGCAGACAGACAGACAGACAGACAGACAGACAGACAGATATAGATAGATAGATAGATAGATAGATAGATAGATAGATAGATAGATAGATAGATAGATAGATAGATAGATAGATAGATAGATAGATAGATAGATAGATAGATAGATAGATAGATAGATAAAAACCGTAACAACTGTACTCCTGTGTATCATTTTGCAATGTGTTTAAGGACGTTTTCCTCACACTTTTAAAGGTCAGCTCTGCCCAGCTTTGCTAAGTGTGTTTTGGCAAATCGCCATCACAGATTTCGCTCCTTTTATGGGAAACGTGTGCGTAAGATGTGGAATTATCAATCTCGTGCTGCTCATTAATGTCCGAGACAGCAGGAGTTTAAAGTGGAAGTATTCATGTGATTAATACTTCTTCTTGCTTCAGGAATGTGAGGAGAACTGCACACATTTACAGCTAGCATCTGTTCCTCCACTACTCGGGCAAACACAAAAATACTTTGCATATTAGTCACATATTATAAGATGACCCAGCCAGCCTTCGGCAGTGTTTCGTTTCGTTCATCGTATTAAAACCCAAGGCACGGTGCATCCTTCTCTGTTGATTAGCTGAGAACGTGCTAGCGTAGATCAACACGTCACCACACGATTGCAGTTCGATACGTTGCCACCTTAGAGTGACACCTCTATCTGTGTTCCAGCGGATTCTCATTTAGCACATGCAGGCTTGTTGCCTTTTCATCAACTTATTACTATTAAGTGGTCCTTATTTCCCTGAACAATTCCTACCCAACTCACACTTAAAGACCTGTATTGATCCTCATGGTACACACCATCCCCTCCTGATTTCATTAGGCCCGGTGCTGTTAATTACTCCACACTCTAACCTTTCAGTGTTTCATTTGGACCGACAAATTGGGTGAATTAAAAAGGAGCTGAAAAGCAGTGCAAGGCCTGACGGAGTGGATCCCCGAACTGGTACGTCAAATTCCCAAGCGGCGTAATAATTAAAAAAGTTCATCAATGTTCCCTTTGCTCATCACATTATGCAGAGGCTGGGCTCACTGGTAATAGTTCTAGAGGATTCATTTAGGAAATTAGACCAGTTTGATCTGGTTCTTCATCAAGAGAGCAGTCTAAGTCCCCCCCAGAGGATTTGTGTGGGTAAACTGCCACCTTTATTTTAGCGAAATAGATAGAAAGCATGCGAGGCAACACACACTAGACGTTTTACCTGCAATTTTGCTTTCTGAACTATTGATGAGCACAGAACACGGATTTGGTGCCAATGCAGTCATTTTGTGCCATTAAATGACTCTATGATAATAACTTCATCATAATTGGCTTCTGATGCTTGAGAGTGTTGAATATCCATTTTCAGAGGGGAATGAATTGATTTACTGCTTGATTTAATTATGCATTAAAATTCAATCATGTACTTTCAACCAAATTCAAAACGAGTTTTCTGAAGCGATCCCTAGAATGCAGGTGGAGTTGAAGGACATCTTCAATTTTTAACTTAATAATCAGATCTTATTGATTACATTAGTGTGCAGGTCCAAGATGAAACAGGATGTAGTTATTGATGAAACGGCTTCATTTTTTATGCTATGCATTAGATATACATTAAGTGAAGTCATCTTCAAACAAAAAGATTGACTTTGATAGAAGAAAAATTGAGAGCTTGGATAAGCCAGTAAGAGATTTGGCAGCTGAGGGCAAGGTAATATTTTTGCACTCATGAGAAAAGCCATTTGGAGTCCATGTTTAACTGCCCATCAGTCTACAACTGTGCCCTCTACCCTTTACGGCTTCCTGAAATCCCTCATCGGCCGAAGGTCAAAACTCGGTCTACATGTGGGCTCACCACGCACCTGGATTCTGTCATTGCTGCTCAACGTGAAAAGAGAGAGTCAGAAGGTCGTTCGAGCGCAAAGCTTTGACGGACAGATGATGGGAAAAGTAAGGAGCTAATATCTGCATCAATGTTCAATGTTAGCTTCCTCAGCTTGACATTTAAATTGTTAATGGTTTGGATTGTTCTTTTATTGAATGACTTGACACTTCCATTCATTCGGAGTGGCACTGGCTTTGTCCGCAGCTGATAATGTGAAAAGCCCACTGTATTAGGGCTCATGCTGGAACAGGCGGAGGATCACTTATCACTGTCACTTAGGCCTTGCCTGGCAAACAAGACACCTGATGGTGACACTGATTAATGATGCCAGATAAGTTTGTGTGAACAGCGGGAATCCAACACAGGTTTCATCTGCATCATATTTAAGCATATGGACACCATATGGGTCTAAGCATTTCCATAAATATGATGACCAACCGCAGCGAACCAGGTGCAATATTTAGGGCATTTTTTCCCCTTGTTGTGCAAAAATAGACAGTGATTCTTATTAAAAAGATTCCATAGGGGTCACCTAACCCATATAATTTTTTAAATATTAAAGGCTTTGCAATATCTTATATTTACTCTGAATATATATATATATATATATATATATATATATATATATATATACACACACACACACAGTCGTGATGCTCCTTCAAGAAACACGATGCATTTAGCTGGGGGTGGAACCTTTTTGAATTTGAAGCTCAAGGTAAATTGTACTTAATTTGTCTTCTGGGAAACATGTAAGTATCTTCTGTTGCTTCCGAATGGCAAACCATTAGGCAAAACAAATCTATATTTAAACAAAATAAGAAATATTTAGACATTTTCATCCTGTTCAAAACTTTTCACCCCCGGCTCTTAATACACTGTCTTTCCTTCTGGAGCATCAGTGAATGTTTTAAAATATTTTAAATGTTGTGTTTGAGTCCCTCAATTGTCCTCAGTGTGAAAAGATGGCTCTCAAAACAATACAGTCACTAATGGAAAGGGTTCAAAAATGCAAAAGATGCTGGACAACCGAAGAATTTGCAGGACCTGAAAGGTTTTTTTCTGAAGAACATAGGGCAGTTTAACTGCTCAGGACAAACAAGGGACTCAAGAACAACCATCACAAAATTAAAATAAAAACCCTGTCATGGTTTATCCAGGTAATGACACACAGTACGAAGAATCAAGGGTATGTAAAGGTTTGAACAGGGTCATTTTTATAAATGCAGCTTTTTTTGTCTTGTAATATCTTATTCAGGACAGTAATAACATGCATGTTGTATGATCCCTCTTATTTTGCTAAAATAATGAACATTTTGCAGATTACGCAAGGGGTGTGTAAACTTTTGAGTATGACTATACAGCCCGATCTCATGAAAGTGCGTATCTATACGACGAATGTTATTTCTTGTGCCATTTATATGGTAAAAAAAATTTTTGCGTGCATATGATACGCAGTTTTCGCGTTCATATTATACACACTTTATGGCGTGTAATACGCACGCACTCCCCACCCCTAATCCTACCCAAGGGTTTTCAGTGCATAGCATATGCACGCAAAAAAATTTTTGGCGTATAAATGCTACGAGAAATAACATTCGTGGTATAGATACACACTTTCATGAGATTGTGTTGGTATATATATGGACTAGGTACGTCATTGGATGGGCAACGATTAATCGCGATTAATCGCATCCAAAATAAAAGTTTGTGTTTAAATAATATATGTATGTGTACTGTTAAGAACTATTCACATGTATATATTTATACATCAATTATATTATATATAAATATAAATATTTTATATATAAATAACAGATTTTTCTTAAATATATACATGCATGTGTGTGTATTTATATATACAAAATAAGTATACACAGTACACATACATATATGATTTAAACACAAACTTTTATTTTTGATGCGATTAATCGCGATTAATCGTTGCCCGATGCAGATATCACTAAAAAAAACACAACGTCTGTTTATGCTCTATCATCACACGTTAAAAAATGAAGTGTACAGATTGCAATTAAACATCTTTATGAATGCATAAATGCTTAAGTTTAATGGCAACTTTTTAAAGAGCAATGACTCCCACTTATTTAAGATCTCAAGTGTTTATTTACACTTTTGATACACTTAAAGGTATTGACTTGGCTTTGCCTACTCCAACATTAATAGCAATGGTTATTGATTGTCAAGATTGATTTTAAACTGAGGGAAATAGATGCATACCCATGGTGGACTTAAGTAATTTATACCAAGAGAGAAAGACTGAAGGGGAGATCCTAATAAGCCCAGACTAATTAACTCAATAGCAGTTATCCATGTGCCGCATTTCAAGTATTCATGGTCTCAGAACAGGTCTTTTCTTATAATTTGAGCTCTTTTCTACAGAAACATAATTGCAGTTGTCAAGAAAAGCCTGTCTAGAAGCTTTTCAATATGACAAAAGAGGGGCAGCCTATCTGAGAATTTTTGAGCTTTGATTGCACACAGTCTTTATGAAAAACTGTCTGTGAATAGCAGGAGATGAGACCGCAACTCATAAAGCTGAAAACAGAAAGACAAGGTCATGTGTTTTATGTGCTTTATCTTCACATGAAAATGAAATAAAACTAAAGTAATAAACAGTAAAATAAAATAAATAAATACATTTTTAAAACAGTTAAAGGCTTTATAGTCCACGAAGGAGAACAAAGGACAAAAACAGAGGATAAAAAGCCAACAACTGTAAATCGTAAATCACAGTTTCTGGGCAGGTGACTTGTAAGCTACATTTTTCTCTTTTTCTTTATCTTCTTTTTTGGTTTGTGATTCGCCAAAAAAGGTGAGGTACAAACCTACAGGGATCAAGGCGTACAAAATATTAAAGTAGAAATTCTGCCATAAAAATGGTGTTTGCAGTCAAATCACTTCATAAAAAGATTCCCACACTGGCCTTTCAATATGGATTTTCTACTCTAGGAACACTAAGCACATGGCAGGGGTATTACCGACACTATCTGATATTTGGAAAATGTTCTGGGATTGATGTGCTTGTATTTTGCTGGCCTGGCACTTGCTTTTGCTGTGTGATGTAGCCTCGACTTTGGAGGATATTCCTTTATATCCTGAGAGCTAAGAGGTATCAACATTTTACAG
Organism: Phoxinus phoxinus; assembly: GCF_949152265.1. NCBI lineage: Eukaryota > Metazoa > Chordata > Actinopteri > Cypriniformes > Leuciscidae > Phoxinus > Phoxinus phoxinus. Next base: position 16,461,094 of record NC_136887.1, read on the forward strand.
CAGGCAGAGTGTGGCCACTAAAAAAAAAACAAAAAAAACATTACAGCACCACATGACTCACTGGGACCTAAAAAGAGAACAAAACAGCCCAAGGAAGGTGCACAACATAAAGGTGAAAAGAAACAAACAGCTATATGGATGAACAATCAATGTGTATTTCAATCAATTTGAACCTGAAACAATATACTGTACTGTAATTTAAAATGCTGTCATCGTTTACTCGTTTCATTTTTAACCCATATAAATCACCTTCTCAGACAGACAACAAATGATGACAAATGTGAGAGAATTACCAATATTTTTGCACTTAAACTTTATTCTTTAAACACTAATTCTGTAAAATGGACGGTTATGAATAATTATGTACAACATAGTTATTTTAAAACAATAACATCATTATTTACATTGATTAGCCCCAGAAAAAAGTGCTATACTTTCCTTTGGTGGTCATTTGTTTTGTGTAGATACATTCATTATTTATTTATTTTTAAAATGGTGAATAAGTGAAGGGTAACATTGCTTCAAAGCCAATTTGAAAGTTCAGTGCGAATGTCACTAGTGAAGAAATCCAACAATCATATGCGAATGTCGGAGAAATCAGGTGTCACTCTTCACTTTCATTATATATGGAAAAGAGCAGCTTGGACATTATGCTAAACATCTTATTTTGTGTTCCACAGAAGAAAGAAAGTAATACAGGTTGGGAGGGAATAATGAATATTCCGTAACATCAATGACAGACAGCTTTCAAGGCCTGACAAAAACTGTTTATATTCATGACTAACTAGATATTAATAATGTATGAGAACAAACATGATACAAAATGTAACCGCCAGAAACAGTACATGTCTGCACATGAAAAAGGCTCTATTAAAACCCGTGACTCAAAATATAGTCGATGTCATCAGCCGAAGTACCAAGGGAGCAAACCTAACATTATTTCTATTCCAGACCTCTCACTGTTTTCTGGCCATGGCTATCAAACGCAACATATGTTGTCACAGTGAACAGTGCAAGAAATCTTCAGAGCTTGATTCGCTCTGAAATCTTCCAGAGCTTGTTTATATTGAGTGTCAAGCCGACTGTTTCAAGACCTGTAAACTACAGCCCCACATGGACCTTTAGAGAACAGTCTCTTATTATCAAGCTCTCTGCTGTTTGGGAGATGCTAACAATCAGATATCAATGCAACAGCGACTGGATTGGAGGAGCTTCGTCTAATGAGGTCATCTTGTGTTGTTTTACTATTCATTTTCAAGTCTTAATTTTCATTCCCAGAATAAACAAGTATTTGGAGCAAATTTTAAATTCCAGTCAGTGCATTGCTATCACAGTTTTTTGTTGTTGTTGTTGCACATAGTAGTTACATCCGTTTAATGATTACCATACCATCACAATTCCCTCCAGCCCGTCCCGGACAAAGATTCCCATCTGTGGACCAGACAGAGGGTCTCAGAAAACCATAAATTCTTGTTTTAAACCAAACTCACTCATCATTAGGCAAAAAAAATCACCTTTAAATATTCCCCTGTCTATTCCCCTCGGCGCCTCTTGGAATGGGGCTGGAAACGTATTTAAGAATAGTATACAAATTATTGCTAAACTTGACAGTGAGAGTCCAATGAATAATAGCATGAAGAGGAGAGGGAGGGAAAGGTTGCGTGAAGGTGAGAGGCATTAATTTGCTTTTAAGCTTATGGGAGATTCTTCCATGCTCCCTGCGCTTAGCCACCCACTGTAAAGATACAGCACCACTCCCAGTGCCTGTGACACAAGCTCATTAGCATCTCACCCTACATCAGGAAAATGACTACCTTCCATGGGTGGATCATTATACCGCGTTACAGGGAATACCATATAACCATAAATGTGGGGAAAGCATGTGCAATAAAGGCTCCAGATGGCTTTTTTTTTTGTTCCTGAACATGAGAATTGGCTTCCTTGTCAAAACAGGGCACAATGAAACGTGGAGTCGCACAAATCAGGGATCCAAATGATTGATTAATTGCATGACACTTGGCAGCTGGAGTGCGATAACATTGTCTAAAGACCTCTTATTCGCAGATAAAATAGAGGAAAAAGCCATTTTAGAGCCCAGAAACGAGTCACGTGGTCGTCGCCACACACTGTTTTTCATTCATACTGAAATATTTAGCACTTGAGTTGAATGGCTTTGATCAGTAAGGAAGATCAGATAAGAATCGTGGGACTGAAACCGCTCTAGCATTATCTTGATGTCCTACGCTTCAGTTGCGTTTTGATTTAGCTCAGCATGCTCGTACTACGCACCTTTTTTAAATTTAACTAGACCTTGTTTGTGGCTGCTCATTTATAGTGGTTCCTATGGAGGTACATTAAGAGTGTTACATCAAGAGCGCTTTAAAGAGTACAAAAAGTAGACGGCTCACACTAATCTCAACTTACATTACAACACGGATTCATAATGAGTCGGATAAGCAGTAGTGTTAACAGTACTGAGAAATTGAGGTACTGTACTGCATCAAAAATGAATTCAAAAGAGTCAAACACACTTGCGTAAAAAGGCTGCACTTTATATATTTAAATTGGAATACATTTTATTGGCTGTTTTAAAGTTAATTTAATTAAAATGATTAAACCCTTACACTGTGTTGAAAACCCTGTAACACCTTTGATGTTCCCGGTCAAAAATGACAAAGATTGCTTGTTATGCTATATCATCACCAAATATTGGATTCAATCTTTTTGACTTGTTTCTTTAAATTAGGACAGGTTTTGTATTACTTTTTGGAACTGACTGATTGTAGGCCTTTTTGACAGTTTTTTTTAGTGGATAATTCTGTCAATATTCAACAAAATATGGAAAATACTTTCCATAGTGTACTTTAATGATTAACCAGGAAGTTTGTTCTGAAAAAAAATACCGGCCTAAAAAAAATTGTTTAACAAGTGTAACAAGGTGTAGAAAAAAACCTTACACAGTACAAACATTTTGGGAAGCAGGTATACCCTGTGTGAGAAAGTCAGTAAGTTTGATAACATTAACTAACATTTTCGGGGAAAAATAAAATAATCTCCGGGTTAAAATGACCCGAACACAACACAAGGATTAAAGCGGCTTTTTAGTGAGAGACAACAACGTAATCTCATTAGTAATATGTATCCATATATGTAAAATGTGGTTTGATCACTTATAAAATATCTATAGAAATATTTAATGCAAATTATACAATATAATAAATTATTGTCACTCTACATTTATCTTATTATGTATTTTTGAATAAATTGGCAGCTTTAAGGTAAAGGTGAGGTTAGGAGCTCTAAAAAATATGTAAAGTATATCACAGTAATATAAAACTACACAAATTATTTGAATATCAAAATAATATACATACAAAGTATTTATAATATGTTTATGTTTCTAAATCTGAGCACACAGTTAGAAGTGCAATACTTCAATTGAAGTAGAAATTCCCAAAATTTACTTTATGATTTGAATCATAAATATCTTTAGCTAATAAATGTTATAATTAAACAAAACATTTCTATTCAAATGCTTTCGGTAAATCCATCTAGAAAAAAATAAGAATCCTAAGCATCTTGCCTGCTCTAAATTAGACTCGCTACAGAAGGAAATTAGGTGAAGTTTGAAGTTTTCTCCAGGAGTTCCTCTGAGAGCCATAAGAACCAAGAAACATGAGAGAATTATTAAAAAGCGCAATATATGAACTAAATGACCCCTCAGTGCCAAGCTGCCTCTCCATACAGCACGATCAGCAGATTACCTCTACCTGAAGAACTCTGGATTCTTTCACTTCCTATCACAAATTACACAATAATGGCAGAAAACCAGATTATGCTTGATGCTTCTATGTCACGCTGAACGTGGTTGTTGTATCGTGTAACGTTAAATGCAATAACCAAGCAACAGCAAAAAGCAAATCATTTGAATCCTTAATGGCTGCCATTCTGTTATATAATATTGAGCTTTCTCTAGGCAGAGCTTTCAAAAAATTAAGAGGTTAAGCTATGTAGTCAAGAGGCTAATGCATGGAAAAAGCCTTTGGACCCTAGCTGAACTAAATCCAGCGCGCACAGTGACACCCCATTAACAGGATGGAGGACACCAGGAATGCCTGAATCCGAACGCTGAGCAGATTTCCAGGTGGAAGGGAGTCAAGCGCCACGGACTCCTGGGTAACTGCACTCTGACACCTTCACTGATTTGACAAATGATTCTATATCAAAGGGCTGCGCACACATTTGACTTAATTGATTAGACAGCATGTGGCGAAATCCCTGATTGGTTTAACTAAAAGAACAGGAAACGTGCCATAGTTTTATAAAAAGGCAAGCACTTTGTGGTGACAAGGGGGGGGAAATTAGTTCCTGCCTTCTTTTAAGTATGACTGATTAATATTGAAATGTGTATGAAAAATGAGACAAATTAATCTTGTTCTAACGCCATAAATCATCTAATCCGAGTGGGTTTACAGCTGTAATTCCAGAGGTTAGGATTTCTTTCATCTCTTCATTAGTGGGGTCAACCACAGCCAGAGGACCTTGTGAGGTGCAAGTCTATAAACGCGGTACCCTGTGCGCAGACCCCGCTTTAATACGGCTGTAAAAAACCAACATGTCTGCCAATTAAAGAGACACCACATTAACACTGCTTCTGTAATTACAGACAAGAGCACGACCGAAATAAACCGAATGGGGGACCGCAAACACTTCCCTGGAACAAAAAAATAGTTGATATGTTACCCGAGCTAGTCATTGAAAGGCAAACAGATCATCTGATGATTAGAGATGGAAATGGAAATGGAAAATAATTTAACAGTTCCGGTTCTGATTCCATAAACAAATCTTTTCGTACTTTTAAGGGAAAAATAAGCGCGATTCAATTAACAAATTGATAAGGTAATTTAAAAACAAATTATAAACATAAAATGTGGCAACAACAAACACTGTTTACTGTTTATATGATTTTACAAAGAACTACAGTATCTTATGTTCACCAAGGCTGCATTTAATTCAGCAGAAATACAGTAAAACAATATAGTGAAATATTACAATAAAATTAAATAAAAACGATTTTATTTCTTGTGATGGTAAATGATGGTAAAAGATTCATCATCAATTTTAAAAACAGCTGAGCATGCATTTTTTTTTTTTGTGTGAAAACCATGATATATATTTTTTCTTCGGGATTCTTTAATGCACAGAAAAGACAGCATTTATTTTAAATAGACAGGGGTACATCTAACATTTTGGGTCGGGTTCTCAAGGGAGCACCTGGAGATCATGCTTGGTACTCACACTTTATGCGACACACTTATCCAACAAGCTATCGTCATCACCTTCCTCCTGACTGCTCTCCTCACTATCTTCTTTTCTCTCGAACATGGTAGATGATGATGATGTTTTTTTATTTATTTTTATTGTATTAATAATGACAGACAACATCAGGAATATTAGGCTGCTGTCACTTTACAACCGAATCCACGGACCAACTATACTGACACACGTCCGGTTTCTTTCTCAATTGTTCACTTATTATATAACCAAGGGAGTACTTGCCAAGACAGGTATTATAATTTTGTGTGTATGTGTCCGTTCAACCACAAGTAAACACGAAAGTAAAAATCTAGATTTTCACCTATTCCTCAACATTTAAAACCATTTGAATGTAAATTGGAAAGACAAAACACATCGAAATGATAAACGTTCACTCTAGGATGGTTAAATTTAGCAGTTGACCCGCGAATCACATACGTTCCAGTGCCGAATCGTGGGGCCTGGTCCGTACAGATCACGGATCAACTGCGATCCGTTGCACTGCACCCCTAATAATTAATGAACACACTTATCATCATGATTGCTATCTTACCAGAGAAAAAATCCTAAACGAGTAAATGTGTCCCTGTCCCCAAAAATTTTGGTACTCAACGCCCCTTCACGTTTTCTGCTGCACATCATTTATTTTTTACCATGCATGCGCACCAGTTATGTGCACCCCTGTAAATAGATATATTTTATAACATTATAAATGTTTTTTTTTTAAGTGTGGCTTTTGATTAATTTAATACATCCTTGCTGAATAAAGGTATTCATTTCTTAAAAAAAAATATAAAAATCTTACTGACCCCAAACTTTTTAGGATAGTGCACTTCATTTATTTTATAAAATACTTCTGACAAAACAAAAAATCCAAATAAAAGAATGTGTGAAAACTGTAAACAGAATCGAGCATCATTTTGTCTAGGTATTTTATAAACTGGTGGGAAAAAAAGAAAGAATAAGAACCCTTTTTCGTTTCCCAACCCTACTGATGAATCAAAACAGCTATAAATATCCTTAAAACACATGCATGCACACACAACCTGCTGCATGGCAGATTTAGGCTCAGAGAGTTAGCCGGCCGGTGTACCTTTTTTTTTTCTTTTTGACATGAACATGCTGTGCTTGCTAGTGACAGGCTCAGCATAGCCCTGCACCCAGAGGTCACAACTGACCTTTCCGATTGTGAGTTTTTCCAGCTCTACTACATGTTTGTCTGAAGATGTATGCCAAAGCATCCTCAGGCACCACACTGAGACGGCGGTATGGGTTTAGGCATTTTGCTGCTTGTCTTCCAGCATCACGCCTACTCCCTCCTGAATTGCGTATGAATGCAGAGCACACTGCCTTGAGTTTTGCATGCTACGAAGCTTAATTGCTGCATGACTAGCCTGTTGTTGCATGGCTGGAGGGATTTCCATTTATTATCTGGTATGAATCATTTTTAAGATGTGCTTATTCACCACCGGTTTCCCCAAGTTCAAAACACCATTATGAGTAGGATGTGGAGGAGTGCGCGGTCACAAGGTCCAGTTTCAGAGCGTTGACAGGGAGAGAGCAACAACACCTCTCCCTCCCGCAGATGGAATATGTGTCTGTGTTTGCATGGAGGGGTACGTTGGTCGCACCATGCCCAGATCAGGCAGCTCGTGCCAGGGTTCTGCATGCACTGCGCACAGGGAAGGAAGGGTCAAATTATGTACTCCATCTGCCATCTGCTTTGGCGGCTCGACGGGGAGTCTCTGCGATGCGACGCCTGCTAGGGTTAAATCAAAGCCTTGATGAATGGTGTTTAAATACCTGCAGAATATCAGTCTGGTCGTCCATTGAATCGGCAGAGCAGACGTGCCCGCTGTAATGTCAGACAAATGATCACTTTCTCAAGCCGGGGCCACTTCATCAACGTTAAGCGTTGAGGTGAGCCTTCCTTCACGTTCTGATAGGAGGTCTGAAATTGGGACTCTCTCCACTTTCACTACTGACCTATTGTGAATCGCAGTGGCTGGAATGAATTACTGCTGAGAGGACAAACGCATAATGTAAGATATTATTGGGGAATTTAACAATGCTCAGGCCTCAGGGACTCTCACAATGTAATGTATGGCCTTTGGAGTACAATTGCTATGGAAACTAGAAGCCCTGGGTGACCAAGTTGCCCACCCACACGGACAGCCGTTAATCATCTTCACTCCAATACTGGCACAGCAGAATTTGGCCAATGTGTCAAGCAGCAATTATGTATACTTAGTGTTCTCTCCACCCCCCTCGGCTTCGCTCTCTCGTTCTCCCGCCATCCTTCTCTTCCCCTCTCCTTTCCATTTAATCACGGAGCTTTTAAAAGCTCTCTGTTCATTAGCTCCCTTTCATTGTGAATGCATACAATACTAGCAAAGAAAATAGGAACGGTCTTAGCGCCACACAGTACGACATTCCTATTATAGAAATCATATCTAACCGTTTAGCCATTATACTTTCATTCGGAGCTGAGTGACACGCCAAATTACTCCACTGCTCCATTGCTTTCTTTGCATATTGGTTTGTGCAGATCACAGGCGCTAATGGGAAGCGACGAGACAGAGATTATGTTCTGCTGGTCCCGGGGAAACGTTAACGCCATCACAAATCGGTGGCATCCCTTCATTACCTCCATCCAGATCAGCTGTTTCAAGGAGAGCTGACAGCAACATGGGAATTGCAACGCTCTCCATATTTCAAGGACAAAACGCTGCAGCCTGGGTGTCGAGCAGGTGAGTTCGAGCGCATCAGCACTGTATAGAACGTGTTATTAGAGGTGATCTCGACAGGGGTGAAGCGCGCAGGCTCGTGTGAAGGACGGGTCAGCAATTAGAGCCCTGTTGTGTGCCGAGAGGTTCAGGACAAAGCTGATTGCCTTTTCATACATCTCACAATGAGCACTGGGAAGATTTGTATAAATATTTTGCAGCTTTCCCTTGCAGCTTCAAGTCACTTTTGATGGCAGTTGGTATATTAGGGGTTGTCCAAATGGACCACTTGCTGACAGGCTGTCAGATGTGCCCATGCCTGCCTTTGACTGACTTTTTGTGCAAGGTCTTTACTCTTGACCTGCCAAGTCAACCAGAAGAGGAAATAAGCACTTTGGCACATTTGAGGTTAGTGGACTGACAATAGTGCGAGGTTTGGCAATATAACACATTATTGCGTTTCTCACATAGGACGCGTGAAAAAAAACAGCTCAAAAGCAGAGGCAGCCAGCTTTCAAGCAGGAAAACATACTTTCTTTTTGTTCCTCTAGTCTACACCAAGAATACGACTGATTCTTGTCACTGTTTTGGTAAATCCTGAACCCAAAAGCATGAAATCACAGATAATTCGACATCTTGTAGCAATATTACGGTTTAATTCAGGGCCTTGTTTCCAACCTGAGATAAGACACAATAAAAAGGAAATATCTGCTGTCATGCCTCCTTGCTCTGGTACATGGCGGTGTGGAGAAAAAGAAATGTTGTTCTATTTCAACGTATCCAAGCTAAATAAATAAATAAATTAATTTTGAAATATTCAGAGAATAAGATGATCTCCCAGATAAAAAATAAAAAAGTGTATATATGTATATCAACAGTTCTCAACAGGTCTTGCTTTAGTACACAAACCAAGTGAGGATCCAATGCAGTAGCAAAATCACACAAAAGTAAAGAAAACTGTCATTGAAAACATCACCAACATCTGCTGAATCTGAATTTAACGTTTTAGGGATGCACAATACATTGATATCATATCGGATCTGTGTCAGTGAATATTTGATAGATCCAATAGATATTGGATAATTATTGGATATTTATTTACTTTGCCATCATCTTAGTTAATGTTAATCTTTCAAGACACTGGAAATGTAATAACACTGTTAATTGTATTTCTAAAGGAAATCTCTAAATACATAAATACAATCCAAATAAAATCAATCAGTTTAAAGTTTGTAAAGTTAATGTTTGCATCACCAATTTGTAATTTATTTATACAGAGTAGTAGTTAAACCCATGACCTTGGCACCATGCTCTGCTGTTAGAGCTAGAGGAATGCTCAATTGAAATTGACAAAAAAACACAGCCTTTGATGTCAAACAAAAGACACGTTTCCACATTGTTTTTCCCTTCTGTGTGTGTATTTGAACAGTTGAGAACCAATGCTTTACAAAGGTGCAGCATGCTGCAACAGCTTTATCACATAGTGAAACTACAATGCCTCCAATAAACAGAACCATTAGCAAGACAGTGACTTACCTTGTGAGGGCACGTGACTGGGACAACAGAGAATGTTTTATCTGGGGTCTGGCTCTGGTTCTAGAAGAGAAACAAATCACTCTGTGTTAGTTGTTTTAGTAAGAATAAAACTGTTGCATTCAAGCACAGTTGCTATAAATTGCATGTTTCGTAATAAGGCAGAACAAAGTGACCTATTACGTACACTTATTCTGAAGAAATGGAAAAGCCAATTGAGTGAATAAAGGTTAAGGTCATCAATCTGCGCTGGTGGAATATACAGCCAACAAATGGCTACAGCGAAACTTCTCAATGCATGCCTATTCCTGCGCTCCGAATACCGAAAACACCAGCACATAGCACAGGCTTCATAACATATGCAAAGGTTCTCAAACAGGATTTCATTAACCAATTAGCATATTGTAAATATGGTGCTACATCAGACTGATACATGAAAACCAACACTAAAAAGGTTGCACGTAGGTAAGTCAACAAGGCAACAACAGATGGTCCTGCTGTTTGCGATTATGCATGATGCAGGGCCTCTGCACACTGACAAAGGCAGCGTAGGGGGAAATGACCATCTTCAAGTGACCTCGCATACATATGAGGAAAAAGAAGCGGTCGAGCCAGCACTGCGGGCGACAAACTTTTTTTCCCTAATACTTGAGGGACGCCTAGTTGATTCCAAGCAGGTGCTGCCAGTCATTCTCTTACACCCAGTTATCTTCTTTTTGTAGAACTAATGCTCTCTGACACTATTAATGGCTTCCTTATGGTATCGCCAAGAGAGATGAAACATTGAGCGGTCCAGACTTCAACATCTATATTTCATCAGCACTTAGAGTAGTCAGCATCGGCTGTGTGGTAACCTCACTTCACACCCACTGTCGGGTAAAAGACAAACACTGCATGGTCAGCCCTAGGCGTCTGAAATAATAGAAAGGAGTTTTGTGCCACTCTTGCAAAGAGGAAATTCTAAAGAGACATAGGTTATTCAATTTTACATTTTTTTGCGCAATTGACCAATTAAGGAATCATTCTTCTCCTCTTCAACCTGGCTCATACACTCCTGGAGACAGTTTTCTCTTTAATGAGCTAGTTTTAAACAGTACATGATATTGTAATCTGAGCAGAGCTGGCAAAGGAACTCAAGTAGGGGAGGACTAATAAAGAACATGTTCTCCTGGTTGCAAGGGCAACTCAGAGGACACAACATGTTTATTCAGGAGAGCCGCTGTCAGCATCACTTGCATTGACCCGTGTCTGCTCTACTTTGGTCAGTCAAAACATCTATTAAGCTCTGTTAAGAACAGTACAATTTGAACTCAATTGCAGCACATGAAAGATGAACAACAGTGCTATTCTGATTGTGTGTGATATTTTATACAACATTTTACTACAAATAAAGTAAACAATAAGTTAACACTGAGTAAGACACATTTAGACACTTAAGACTTTAGTAACCTCTCTGAGCAACACACATTAGTGGTGTTTAATAGTTCCTGAATTAATCAGTGAACTGAATCAGGTGAACGATTCAATGACTCGCTCCTGAATGAATCAGTCCATTTGAACAAATCGATCCATACATTTCCAAACCGCTTGTCGCTGGGATGCTGGAGCCTAACCCAGCGCCCAAACCAGCCTCATCAGAACAGTTGAACGAGCTGTGTGAATTATGCAATGACTCATTCCAGAATGAATCAGTGTAGCTGAATGAATAGGTTGAGAGAATGGATTGATGACTCAGTCGTAAAGGCCAACAGTTGTTTGATTGAACAAATCAGTTGAATGAATGATTCAATGACAGTATGACATACTGACAGTTTCGAATGTGCAAACACAGACAAGCAGAGTTATGCAAACAATTAAAAGGCCAACATCAAGATTCGTTTTTAAAGTCAGAGTATCTGTTTCGTGGCAGACTTGCTCATTGTATTATGGTAACTGTAAAATGTAGAATAGAGCAATATGTGTTCCAATCAGTTGTTCTGTGCATTGCTTGGCTTCTTTTTCATTGGTGGAGAAAAATATATAATAGATAACGTGTCAATTGTGTCTGAAACGGAAGTCGCGTATCTTTCAACAGAACTTTTGAATAAAAAGCGATATCAAACCATGCTGTAGAACTGCATATCAATTACCCTCTGGCTTTGTGCCGACAGCCCAATCACAGTCGTGCTAATATCCAGAACAACACCTTTTGCTGGCATGATGCTGTTTAAATAAAGGCAACAGTTATGAATGAAAAAACATGTTGAAGAGAAAGGAATCTCTTTGGAAAAATTGCATTGGTGTTAATGCTTTATTTCCTGTTTAATGTTTTGCTCAGCCACGGTTAATTATTTAATATGACAGGTATGCTGCGCGGAGTGTATTAACTTGTCCTGCATGTTTAAATAATATATGATCCCATTAAAATCTGACATAGACGACAGACACACACGCCACTGGGGCTTTATTCATTTGCAGGTACACAGGCGCCATTATGAGGCAGAGTTGACCCAGTGTGTTCGATTGAATGGCCTTTCTGTAATGTGCAGCAAAATTATATGTTGCACTGAAAGCCTAGGCTATGCAAATGCAACATAACTGCACTGGAACAAGCTGATGACTTCAGTGCTCTGCTGTTATTTTGGAGAGCGGAGAGCGGATAACTCTGTAAAATAAGTGCGGATGGAGGGAATGGTTTTCAAATGGTTGCTTTCTTACAAAAGAAATCTTTATTGGTATCTTCCTTCCTTCTCAGCTCTCTCCATAATTCATGCGGCGCCAGTAAACTTGTGAAAGCAAAATGTGATTTTGTCAAGGTTGTGAAGTGCAGTCAAATAAACATGATGAAAAATGCCAGATTGAAGGCAAATTTATTATCTCTTCTCATTACGTGTTACATCTCTGCTTCACAGTACAGATACAAATTAGTTTTTATCGAGAAGCCAAATTGCTAATATTAAACCTCTCTGCTGTTCCTCCCCAAAACAAGCCATGGACGTGATTTCTTCACTTCACTCTGCTGAATGTTTTCCTCTCCAAATGCTAGTGGAGGGGGAAAGAGAGCAAGCGGTAGGCTGCAAAGAGCCGTAATCTCCTTGCCAGCAGTGTTGAGGCTGACTGACGTTCAATGTGCCATCGCTATAAAGGGGTGCTCTTTGAAACGACAGCCTCCCAAAAGTGCATCAAGACACCAAGTCTTCTTGCTCCTGGTGTGCTCATTTGCTAAGCAGTGTGAAGCCCCTTCTTTTAGACTGGTCTTGAGAGCTGGAAGAAGTCTAAATTAGACCTTTGTAATGAGTTAAAGGCACAGGTAAACTGAGCCTGAGTTTGGCACTGCAGCTGCATCTGTCTGCGTATGAAAAACAATCCTCTGAATGCTGTGACGACAACAAGCACAGCAGGGGGATCGTTCTACAAAACTGGGTGCTACTACCTGTGTCCCATTTATAGAGATCCATTTTTTAACAATGAATAATTGTTATTTCAACTCTTAATCTGCCTTGCTGTATGAGCAAATGAAAATAAAATACACTACCTTTCAAAGGTTTGGGGTCAATAAGATTGGTATTTTATTATTATTATTATTATTCAGCGAGGACACAATGAAAAGAACAAAAGTGACAGGAACATTTCTGTGAGAAAAATATTTCTATTTCAAATAAATGACGTTCTATTCATCTAAGAATTCTGACAAAACATTATCATATTTCCAAACAAAGTGTTGAGCAGCACAACTCAACATTGAGAAAAGAAGAAAGACAAAATCTTGTGCATCAAATCATCATATTAGAATGATTTCTGAAGGATCATGTGACACTGAAGACTGGAGTAATGACTACTGAAAATGCAGCTTTGTCGTCAATATTTCACATAGTATGTTTTTACTTTGTTTTTGATCAAATAAATGGAGCATTGGTTATTTTCTTTTTTTTCTTTTTTTTTAATGTTTAAAAATCTATTATGATGTAAATCTGTATTCATCATATTTGTTTGTTCTCTGTGTAAACTATAAACTAATACAAATATCTCTATTCTTCAATGGTCTTAAAATGTAAGCCTTGTTACCATGATAATTGCTGAAATATCTGCATTGAATTCGCTTTCTGAAAAGCAACTTGTAGTTTCACAACCTTTAAAATAGTCTATAAACAGCCAACCGTTACTTTAAATCATGACATTTTCTATAAAAAATAGTTTAATATAGCTTGAAACGGAACAATGCAGTTTATTAGAACATAAAAACTCATTAGTTTTCTATGAAAAAGTCTTAAAAAACAATTACTTAAAAAAAATCACCATTTCAAAAATTGAATGGTAAAGGCACTTTCTTCATAAAATGACCCAGGTATGCATGACTGTGTTTATCAGTATAAAAAAGGTAAAAACCTGTTTCGCTCATAAGCGCTGTGGGCCACGTAATAGTCGAGATCTAATTTGGAATGATGCATTTTTTTTATTTACGGTTGCCAACAAAGATAAAGCAAATTTTGTCACATACGCACAGCTAGTTTAAGAAACACAGCCACGCAAAACGCTCTCTCACACAGACACCACTGTATCCTTAGGCCATAATGAGCCTGCTATGTGTTTTAAAAGGATTAGCTGCATTAAAAATCACATTTCATTCTCAAGCTGAGCAAAACAAAGCAGTTCGTGGCAAACATGTTCATTTATTACTGCTTTGCAGGGGTTTAAATACAAGCATGAATATTTTATCACAGCTAATCTAATCTGGTCGTGCTCGTGCGTGCATTTATAGAATACACCTAAAGAAAATGACAGATGTACAGTACCAGTCAAAAGTTTGGAATAAATAAGATGCTTTTCATTTTGTTGAACAAAGTCTCTTATGCTCACCAAGGCTCCATTTCTTTTCTATTTTTATCAAAACACAGTAAAAACTGTAATATTGTGAAATATTATTACAATTTAAATGTTCACTTTATAACTTGTGGCCTCTAACAAAAACAAAACTGCATGCATTTTGCGGAATAACATTGTTTTGGTTGTGCTTCGGCTCTGTGTGACTGTGCGAATGAATATGGTTTTCCTGCTCATAAAACATTAACTATAGGCTTTAAGATATATAATCATTTTAGAGAGAAAGGATCTCAAGCTGACTAGCTGAAAACGTTTCTGTAGCTATACCCACTAATCGACATGGTATTTCCTTGAAAATAAATTCCAGAACAAACATAATGAAATGACCCTTAGCAATAGAGAACACTTTAAAATGAACTCTGTCAGCAAGTTGCATATGGCAATTTATCTGTTCTATAATATACTTTACACACCTGTTGTCACATCTGGTGTCACTTTTACAAAATGTAAAATCCCTAAAGTTCTCCCATCTCCGAAAGCCAAGCCAATGTTGATTCTCGTTTTATAACAAGAATTTCGAATTGTCTTTTTGCCAGCAGACTCTCCTCTTTTTTTATATGGTTCAACTTTTCTCTATTTACGGATATGACAAGACACGCATGGAAGAGTGACCTACAGTATGCAATTTCCTGTGAAAACCATCCTGTCAGGTCGAAAATAAACCATAGTGAATCAGAGTAAGACGAAAACATGTTTTGGAAGGATTGATGATGTATTGATTGACTCATTATTCAAAATTAGTTACTTTTTAACATAGTGTACCTTTGAAGGAAGTGTTTTTATTTGAATACATTTTGAAGTGTAATGTATTCCTCTGATGGTAAAGCTGAATTTTCAGCATCATTACTCCAGTCTTTAGAAATCAGAAATTAATATGTGAGTTGGTGCTTAAGAAAGGTAGTAATATATAAATAAATAATAATAACAATAATCATACTTTTGTTCATAAAGGATGCATTATGATCAAAAGTGGCGGCAAAGACACTTTTGTAATGTTATGAAATACTCAAATGAATGCTGTTCTTTTGAATTTTCTAAGTACATCAAAAAATTATGTAAAATAATTTGATTCACGAATCATGTTTTTTTATTTTATTATTAATAACAACCAATTCAGCATATGTTAATGATTTCTGAAGGATCATGTGACACTGAAGACTGCAGTAATGATTTTGTAATGATTCAGTAATGAAACTGAAAACGATTTTTTTTACTGTAATTTTAATCAAATAAATGCAGTCTTCAATTTTTTTTACATTCCTAACTTTTCACAGGTATAGTGTTTAAGCAACGCCACCAACAAATGACCCAATCAGTCGTTGCCGATGCAGTGATGTTTTCTGTTTGATATTGAGCAACACAGCTCCTAAAAGAACCTGCAAATAATTCTGTTACGCTGTCTCAGCCAGCCCTCGTGAGATAAAAAGCCTCAGGCTGAGAATTGGCAGGAGCGAGCGCCGAAGTACTTTTCACCCTAAAAGCAATCTTAAAGAGAAGGTCTGACGTCGTCACATTAACTTGTCTTCTCCGCTACGCACCAGGTGGAGAAGACTCACCGCGATCTCAGACGACTCCCATTTAAACTCACAAACAAGAGCACTATTCACCCAAGGCAAAATAAGGAGCAGGGCTTTTCTGGCAGGCTGACACAGTGAGGATGCTCTGGCCCAGTAACATTCTCCTCACACACTGGGAGACTTTGTACTTGTTACTTCCTGGCTGACACTCAAGAGTACTGAGCGTTAAATAAGTTGCACACCCCTCGCATGCTCTTGATTTTGTTGCCTCCGTTTATGACACGTTTTTTTAGTTGTTGTTGTTGTAATATGAAAAAGCAAACCAAAGCATTAGAACGAAAAACACGAGGAAGCAACAACAACACCCACATTTCTCTCCAAGGGATTAAAAAATGTCTGTAGTTCATGGATAATCAGATGCTTTAGATCACGTGACTTCCATGTTTTTGATCTTGCGAAGCTTCTGTCCCCAGATCTTAGCAGCTGTGGCACCACATAATGTGAGAACGTGATGACAGTTGTGCAAAATAAAGAGTGTAACTGGCCAAGTTCACAATGAAACAGTCACACTACCAAGTTAGTACCCGCTGCAGTTGTCAGATGTGTCTTCCTTAATGCTGTAATACTTATGCATGCAGCATGTCTGCCTTTGGAGTGGGTTGGGCCACTTATTCTTTTTTTTTTCTTGGATTTTTCTTCCTGTTTCCCTTTTCGACATCCCCTATTTCTGAAAGAGTAATGGTACAGGGTTTCCAGTGTGAAGCGGGTGCTTCGCACACAACAGTAGATCTGCTTTAAAGTCCCCCGGCACTGCTATCAAAGTGCTTCTTCACAGTTGATCATTAGCAATTTAAAAGCCTTAGGCAACTTGCAGCCCTCAAACTGAGCAGTATAATTTAGCGGCTGCCTCGGCCATACAATCAAAGGACCGTACTGTACATTTATCATATTGGGGGCTTCCACTCCCCCAAAAGAAATAAGGGGAATTTGGGTTTGTGACTGATATGGGGCCTGAATTCAATAACCGCGGACCAGACTGTCATACATTTTTGCAGACGTATCCAGAGGAGAGAAAAAAAAATGCATTTTATTGTTCTCCGGGATCATTTTCAACAAGTAAGTCCTATTCCGGATAAAACCCACTACGACTCAAAACAATTATTTGATGCTGCTTCAAGGGACGGATGCTTTCAATTTGAGTGGTCCACCTGAAATCATGATAAGGCGTGGTTTCAGGCACAAACCATCAAAGAGAGACCAAATATCATTTTAATGGCATAAAAAAAACCTACCGGGCAGTCAAAGTACCCACCTGCCATATACTGAAATAAGTCCTGTCATTCATATCCAGTCTAAATTTATAAATTCAGATATTGGTAGGGAAAAAGAGTCATGTCTGTTGTTTCTGGTCTATATGTGGAATACCGGTTTGTGTGGTTTGTAAATTAGCTTTAGTATTGGAAGGGAGGGAAATGCGTACACTGGAATATATCACATAGAACACCCCAGCACAACAACAACCACATATTTTAACTACATTTGCATTGCCTGAAGGAAATACTCTGTGTCTGTGAGGTTCGGTGTTAAAGTTTTAGGTAGGTTTTGTTTCTGTGTGTAAATGAAATGCTGCATCAAAGCTGCTTTTACAATGTCATGGCATCAGGATTTGTCTTATTCTCATTTTAATAAAAAAAAATTCACACCAATTAATGTAAAAAAGGACCTGATTTCACAATTTCACACAACAATTACAATTCTGACATCATTTACTCACCCTCAAGTTGTTCCAAACCTATATGAGTTTATTTATACTGTTGAACACAAAAGAAGACATTTTGAAGATTGTTGGTCACCAGACAGTTGACGGTGGCCATTTGTCCTACAATGGAAGTCAATTGCTACAGCCAACTGTCTGGTGACCAACAATCTTTAAAATATCTTCTTTTGTGTTCAACAGTATAAAGACTTTCGTTCATCTTTGGAACACAAATGAAGATATTTTTAACAAGATCTGAGAGCTTTATTTCCCTCCATTGACAGCCTACGCTACTACCAATTTCAAGACCCAGAAAGGTAGAAAAAAGCATCATTCAAGTAATGTGATGTGATACAAGCGGTTTAACCTTTATGAAGCTATGCAAGTGCTATGTGTGCGCAAAAAGCATAATTTACACTTGAATTACAAATTATGATTCTCCAACGACCGTTCACGAGAGCACCACTCTTTTGTTGATGCAAGAACAGATGTGTGATGATATGACGCACGTTGAAGATTAATATATTTGTAAATAAAATGGTAAATTATGTTTTTTTTTTCGCAAACAAAGCACTCACAGCGCTTCATAAAAATTTAGGTTAAACCACTGCTCACATGATTGTGTTAATGTTGTCTTTACTACATTTCTGGTGCTTGAAAATGGTAGTTGCGTATAGGCTGTCAATGGAGGGACAGAACACACTAAGTCTTATGGTTTGACATGACATGGGTGAGTAATTAATGACAGAATTTTCATTTTTGGGTGAACTAACCCAGAATGAATCAACTTAATGAAACCTTAATGAACCTTAATGAATCAACTAATGCAATGAGGGTATGCATTCATAAAAATTGTAAACAGGTATTTCACAACAGAAACAGAAATTGCTTTACAAGCTAACAAATATAAAGTGTATTAATTATTAATAATAATTATATTGACAACAACCACCTCTGAAACACTTGACACAGCACTTGTAAATTCATTAAATTACATTTGGAAAAAAAAGTCACTTATTATAACACTGCTATGATTTAGTACATTTTGATGTTTTGAAATGTACTGCACATGATTGATTTTTCATGTTTGTTGTAGGCTTATTTGGAAATTACCATAGTTGTAGTATTTCTTTCTTACAGTTAATGACTGGTTGACTACCTATTGTAGTCCAAGGTACATATCTCCGTCAAAACATGGTAATGACATAGTAATTTTAGTGTTTTTTTTTTCTGGTAGTGTCTGCAAGTACTTCATAAGACGCAGATGTTGAACTTAAAAAAAAAAAACTTCTGCACCGCTGATATTCGACAGTCCGCTTTTGCAGGTTTTGTTTCAATGGAATATATGGCATATATATTAATGAAAAAAAAAAAAAACTAGCATTACAAATGTTCTGATTTATATAACACTTCCAAAGGGTTCTATTTGGCACCAAAAAAGGGTTCTGCTGGGATTTTTCTCAAGAGTGTGGAAACAGAATAACAGAAATGTTAACAGCAACTGAGTTAATATATAACCTTAACCTCTATTTTGATGTAGATTTGAATATGTTAATCAAACAACTAATACTATCTTATTTTTGAAAACAAAAAGTCTGTGAATCCGAAATGCCTTCCCATATCATGAATAAAAACAAAAGAGAGAATAAATGGGCCACCTCCCTCAGACTCCTTAGAGACTGCATCCTATCCAAAATAAAAGCATTATGAATGTGTGCTTCATGTAAAATCGCACATAGTAAAAACAAAGCGCATCATAATTATGCACAAACATCCTGTACAGAGTTATGTGCACATACAAACCCTGCAGATATTTGATTTGTGCTTGTGTGTTCAGCTTGTCTAAACTTAGTTCAGATTGCCAATTTGGTGCGGTGTGTTCTGCGAGTGTTTCTTGGCATGTGCCTGGTGGTGTCTCAGACCAATTTGTCATTCCAAGCTGGCTTTGTGTGTTGCCAGCAGAGAGACCATGGCCACGCACTGCTCTGATCCTGGAAGCACCGAGGGACGAGGCCAAGTGTTCCACACACTCAACTCCAGGACAAATAAAGGATTCTGCCTGCTGATCCTCGTCTCTGAGGCAGAGGAGCAGAAGAACCAGCTTTGCCCAACTTCTCCTTTGCTCCAGTAAAGAGCTCATCCACTAGAATGTGTGTGACAAGATACAGCTTTCTCTGAATGGCTGTGGAGTCTCTGCAGTGATTTAGTGTCTCATTTCTGAAAATGTTAACTGGTATTTGGTCACACTGAATAATTCATAGGCCTTGGAGATTCATGAAGCAAACAATACTTTTCTTTTGTCTGAGTCTTTTACAAATATTTTGATTCTGGGATAAAAAATGTGGCACAGAAACTCACAACGTGCCGTGATTGACCCAGCTTAAGCGTGCAGCCTTAATAACTTTGACTTTAAAGCAAGTCATGATGGATTTATGTTGTGCTTCGTAAAAAGCTTACTATGAGCACTGCAACACTTAGAGGCTTTTGATTTCTTTCTCTTTTTTTGTTTTGTTTTTGAGGCTAAGTGGTTTATAAGCATATTGTTCGGTTGAGTCATCTGTTGCTTAAGCCACAGTCAGTGAGTGGAGCAACTCGGCCTGGCTTATAAGATTGAGAAGGAAAAACACTGCGGCCGTATGTATGTCGGGACAAATAACAGCGGATTTTAAAAGCAAACTGATCCTTGATGACACTATAATTCTTTGTTTTTTTTTTCTCCTTCTTGTGAATCCGTGCTCTCATTCCCTTTCTTTATCTGCTAAAAAGCGCTGCATCATATAAAGATGCATCTGTATGAGAAAATGTTGGCAGGCTGATGTATTGTATCTAAATACAGTAATTCTGTGACATTTAACACCACAGTTGCCAGATTAGGGCACTGGATGTCGGAAAGATTCAATTGTGGGACAAAAGAGAAGTAAAAATTTGAAGTGAAATTGGTAACCTCATGCAAATTGCAGCCTGTTAACTCAATTGCATAGCAGTCAGTCCAAATGTTGGTGTAGATGTGAAATAGTGATCTTTATGTTGAGAAACACGAATCCCAATCATTAAGACCTCACACTATTTTTGAACCAATGCAGGGACGATTATAAAAAGACCTTAATATTTCAATGCAGTGCATATCTGATTATTTCTAATACTGGATTTTTTTACCTAAAATGCATGAATTTTTGAAGAGCATGTTCATATATCAGACGGTATGACAGGAATTCAATGCTTTTTGATTAAAGTGGCCCTGTTATGCTTTTTCGAATATTGCCTTTCATGCAATGTGTTATATATCTGTTTGTGAATTTAAAAGGTCTGCCAAAATTTTAAATATCAAAGTGCACAATAAATAAAGTTGTTGTCTTTTAAAATAAAGGATCGATTCTGAACTTCTGAAACGAGTCGTCAGCGATTTCAGTCTCACTTCCTGTTACATACCTACAAAACAATGTTATACATTTGCATAATGCGGCTGCTTGCGAATAACATCGACTTTCGAACATCGTCATTTGACCGGATTGCGTTCGTAGCGGAAACGCATGTGGTTGTGGATATATGTCTCCCTAGTTCACTTGTGATCCGATCGACCAAAACGCATGTTAACCCTTTCGCACGTACGATCACACCGGTGTGATCAGTCTTGGCTGGTCCCTGGAGCGTACGATCACACCGGTGTGATTAGAACATGCTAAATTCAAATGTGCTTTCGCGCGTTGGCTGGCGCTGAGCCAGAGACGGACGTGCTCAGTGCTTGTCATATATCACAACTATTCAGTGTTTTCAACCACATAATGTTTATTTTAGGTTTCAGGCATTTAAAATCACATAAGTACTAGCAAACCAATGAATTTGAGTTTGTAAAATACACACAGATGTCTATGGAAGTGGCAATAATAATCCTTTCCATTATAATAAGACGACACGTTTTATTCATATCAGATACACAATGTGTAAGTAGCTTTACATTTTACCCTATTCTTCTCCCAGTTAACCTGCCACTTACTTTCATGTATTTCGTGAGAAGTGGAGGAATTGACGTGTTATAAATCCAACAGATCCGATCCTCTGAACTGTGGCACACACTAACATGGCGACGCCCATCGCGCATACAGCTCAACTAATGCGATCGTTATAAAAGTGTTTAAACAACCAAACACATCCACATGCACATATTTGACAATCGGAATATCTGTGTTTCATGCTATATCTAACATATTTTTTAATATTTTGAATCAAAAAGAGAAAATTACATAAAAGCAGATCATCATTCATTCAGTGCTGTGTTGTGTTTGCGCTGTGTCACGTGACAAGCAATGACGCGTCACCATGGAAACGATAAAGTGACAGGTTCTAAATAACGGTCACCTTGAAAAACTCACGCTGGGGGGTCAGTTGATTTGGAAAAACGGACCCCATCGTTCCTGTTCGTATCACTGAGTATCAAGCACCGAGGAAGCCGAGCTGAAATTCGGATATGGTAATAGGTGTCTACTGTAAGCAGTACACCAATCACAACGGACTAGGCCATTTGACCAATCAGAGCAGAGTAGGCTCTCGAAGGTGAGGGGTTTAGAGAGACTGAATTTTCAAACTGTTTTATTAATTTTTTTTTACATGGATGTATGTAAACCCATTGTAGGAGACCTCCAAAGCAAATTTAGGAACCTATAAAATAGCATAATAGGGGCATTTTTTTGCATATTTGAAATGCTCCATGTCTATAGGAATTACATTTAATAACCCACGATGTCTTGCAACATATTGTCTCCCTCCTGCCACTCATTTCTTTCTCATTTTCTTTTTGTCTGCAGAAAACAGAATTATCTAAATGGCTGTTGTGATGGCGTGGGCTCTAAGGATGGACCAAACGTGCAGTGGCGATTGTGCGCGGCACAAAGGTAAGCCGTTCAAAAAGGAACCGCTGGCAGGCTTTAGCTCTCTAGATTACAGCATCCTCCAGCACTAATAAAGAGGCTGTTTGAAAAGACAATGTCACGTCATCTCCATTTATGGCTACGTCCTTCATGATGATTAAACCAATTCGAACAGCATGCTCCCCTTAATCCTACAGCTCTACTCAGGGCTATCAAATCAGACCGTGTGCTCGGTTCGTAACAGGGCTTTCAACACTTACACATGTCAACGCTTTCAACATACATCGCACTTACAAACAAGCGGCGGTCAGCCTGCAGTAACAGGTGTGGTACTTGTACCGCCACTTGCTGAGCACTACAGTTGTAGCGTGATGAACTAATGGGTTTAGATGAGGATAAGAGTAGGCTTTGTGAGCTTTGGTTTTCCATAAAACACAAAGGATCACATCAGGTTGCTGCTCTACCAAAGGTTACTTGTGGCCAGGGGCGTTCATGGTCCAAGTGTTTGTAGACGAATCTTTGACTCGTTGATGTTTGAGGGCAAACTGTTATATTGATTCATGTTAACAATTTAAAATGTCAAATATTGCTAAAAGAAGCTAAAGGTACATTACACTGAATTCAAATGTACATTATAAGTTCATGCATGACCATGAGAATCAAACCCATGACCCCATTGTTGCTAACGCCATGCTGTACTGTTTTAGCTACATGAATGTGTAATGCAGTTGTTTCTGAAGAGTGAGCCCTCACACATCTTGCTATGTGAAATAAATACTGAACGGAATATCAAAACATCCCACCGCTCTCCCATTTGGTTATTTGGTGTCACTCAAGACACCTACATTTACCTAGCTTGCAGAAAATAGTTAAAACAGTTTCTAACAAACAGTTTTGTGAGAATCACCATTTAATCTGAAGGTTTACCGTGCTGGATATAGCAAATGACAAAATGAATGTGTTAAACAAGATATGCATTCTTAATTTCACGATAAGTCTATTAATTGCGATTAAGCTCACAAAAATGGTGCGATTAATCACAATTGCAAATTTTAATCTATTGACAGCCTTAGCTAATATATATTGTCTAGGCAAATAAAGTTATTAGGAAGTTTTACATGTTAAAAGTAAATTTTACCTATTGCCCCCATTCATTTCTGACCCTGGCATAGTGGTATAGTTTGTGCAAGAAAATCTTCCATGCGGAATGATGTATTGAAGTGTGATTTAGGATTTAGGTTGCACTCAAACAAGGCATCTGTCGTGCCACATAAAACCGTGTATATTCAAAACATAACAGCGACAGAGCAATATAACCTTGTATCCTGTTCTCAATTTTCAATCTAGGTTTTTGAGAATGAATTTACTCTCTGATCTCTCAACAGCTTGAGTGTTCCAGAACAGCGGAATCCAGCGTATTATCTCTGATGATGAAACATCGTTCCGATAAATCCCACCTCCCAAACAGGACACGCGGCAGTAAACCCCAAAACCCCTCACCGCCGTCATTCCCCATGTATTTTTTTTTTCTTGATTATTACAAAAGGAACAATAGAGACTATGTATTAACAGCATGTTGAGATTTATTTGTCTTTGGCTGCACCACCCAGTGATAGACACAAATCCTTAATCCTCCCCCAAGATAATAACTATGTAATCCTCATTCCCAGATGGAGCTGTTTCAGAAAAGACAGTGCTAGCCAACACCGTGTCTGTCCAAGATCAAGAGAGGTGGGCTCATTAAAATACAGAGCAATTTAAAAAAAAAAAGAGAAGAAGAAAGAAATGGTGCCCATTGCCAGTCGCAATGCATAAACAATATTATCATATTTCCCTCCATATCCATAATTGTGGAACAGTGAAAAGCTAACCTACAGAGCACTTCAGCATCACCTCGGCCCCCTGATCGACGACCCACACACTCTGCAAGCGTAATGAGCACGCTTCCTGTATCTCTCCATCCTGATGAAAGCTGATGTGAGAGGTGCTTGGCTTGATTCATTTGCTTGACATTATTCAACATTGTAATTAAGAGTCTTGCATCAACACTGCGGCGCACTGATTGTTTTCTGCATCTCGCCGGCTAATAAAATCTAGCTGATTGTTATGCAAATCCATTTAAATAACCAAGATAATCAAAAGACTAAGAGCGAACGCATCACAAATGCTAGGAAAGTGGGTGTCTCCTGATTCCAGTCAGTCTATTAAACACTGTCTTGGAAGTAGTTTTCCCACACCACTGATGCGGTGATTCCAAGTCCATCCAGAAGATGCCTTCCGCTCGCTGCCTCTCCGTCTCGCTTTTTCACACTCGCTACCCCACATGAGCGCTGGATGTGAAGGAGGGCTGTCGGCGGGCCAAGACGAGCGCCTCTCCCTGCGAGGCAACCGCTGCCAACTGCAGGCTCCAGGCCACCCCTCCCACCTTCCATACAAGCACCCTGGGGAAAGACTGAGAGGAGAATGGCGAACAAGCCATGCCCACCCGTGTGCCATTGTCTACGGGGAGGCCGGCTTGGAGCCCTTGGCTGCGAGTACAGAGTGCTGCACTGGAGTGCTCATTATGGCTCTGTGGGGACTGTACTCCAGGGTATCCAGTGTGTAGCTGAGGAGCTCATTATGGGAAGGCTGCCTCCGAGCCTTTGCACCTAGAGGCACAGAGCCTGGAGAAGAGATAGCAAGAGGACGGCTGCCAGATTAAACTTAATCAGAGCCACCTGTAGCCAGAAGTGCCTCCTCCTCCTCCTCATCATCATCATCATCATCATCATCATCATCATCCTCATGCCCGCTGATGTAATTAACGCAATCACTTTTATTTCTCCGGCAAGGCACGGGCCAGAGGCTTAATGAGGACATGTCAGTTCGGATCCCCTGATGTAGATTTTAAACAGAATGTATAATGCCAATTATGCTTTTAGCATGACATATTCCCTCAGTTCTCCTGTTTATAGAGTATTTTATGGGATTTGGCTGGAATATTTTTACAACTTGATCCCGTGGTTGACACTTCAAAGGGAAATATTGAGTGACAAATAAATAAATAAGACATCAGCAGAACAGTGAGTGGAAAGGCATTTCGGAATGGTGAGAATGCATTTGATGCAAGAATTAATTAGAGAAAGATAAAACGATGCTTTAACTTCAAAAAGAGATGTGTGTGTGTGTGTGTGTGTATATATATATATGTATATATATATATATATATATATATATATATATATATATTAGGATTATGAGGATTATATATATATATTAGGATTATGAGGATTATATGTTAGTGCAAAGAAATTATATATTTAAAATATTTTATTTTTAAATTAATGTTTTTAAAAGAATTATCTTATGCTCACCAAGGCATTTTAACACAGTAAATAAGTAATATTGTGAAATATTATTACAATTTGAAATAACTGTTTTCTATTTTCATATATTTTCAAATGTAAGGATGGCAAAGCTCAAAGTTTAGCATTATTACTCCAGTCATGTCACATGATCTTTCAGAAAAAAAATATGCTTATGTGATGCTCAAGAAACATTTATAATTATTATCAGTTTAAAACAGTTCTGCTGCTTGATATTTTTGAAAACCATGACACATCTTCTTTCAAGGTTTTTTGATAGAAATGTATAATAAAAAAATAAACTAAAAAATAAATCTTAAGTGACATTATAAAAGTCTTTACTGTATATTTTGATATATATATATATATATATATATAAACTTGTGAATTGAAGCATGTTGGTCTGAATGAAGAGTATGCTCTACCTTACCCGTATCACACCGCAATAGCAGCAAAAGTGTTTTACAATAAAACATGAACACAATAAGTACATTGTACTTATTTTTCGATGTAAGTACATAGTACTTAAAGCCACTTAATATAAAGTGGGACCATAAATTATATATTTAAAGGGGTCCAATTAAGCTTTTTTGTTAGTGTGTAATGTTGATGCTTGAGCATAAAAAAAAATCTGCAAGGTTACAAAGTCCACTCCATAGGGAGACATTTAATGGAACAGAATCCACTTTTTAAGAACTACAACGAACGGCTCGTTTGGACAACAACACACTTTTTCCGGATCTTATGAAGTATAACGTTCCTAATTTAAATAATCTCCACCCACGGAATACGCAAAAAAGTTGGCGAGGCCTGGTTGAAATGCATTAGAGAAGATTAAGTTTTTTCCATCCCGGTAAAGTTTGTCCTAAGGCTGACGAACTTAGAGAGGTTCAAATGTTTAACACTGTTCCTGAACATTATTACCTCAACGTTTGTCTGTGCTCTGCACATTTCACGGAGAACAGCTTCCAGAAGAGAGTACAATGAAGGCCATACGCACAAAAGCTTTTCCTGAAAGATGTAGCCGTTACCATTTTTGTCTGAACAATCTGTTGTTTATGGATCACAACTTGTAAGAATGTCTTATTAGTTATTATTAACTTATTAACAGTTCCAATTATACATGTTATGTAGTTGCTATGATGTAAACGAAGGGCAAAGCTTTCCCTCCACTTGCCTGCTAACTAACATTGCAGTATTGATGTAATGTTTACTGTAGCTTTTGTAAGCTCTTGCTTTTGAAAGACTGTTCACCACCCCTTAGGAAAATTATCCAGGCTTTTGTGATTGATTACTGTTTGAATTACCATTGTTTTCTGACAAATATGATTAAATGGTGGATAACATTGTATCTATAAGACAATTACAAAAAAAAAAAACATACCACTCTGAAACGTCCTGTGAAAGCTGTGCTTGCAAAGTCCGTGCTTGAAATCCGTTCAGCACGATCCACTTGTTCATTAACATTGTCAGGGTTTGAATCAGGCTCGAATTGGTTCAAAATTGATGCCAACTTTAATATTTATATCTGAGTAGAGCTCACGTGTATATAGGGGCGGGTCATTTCCTGAACACGCACTGCCAATCACAACACACTGGGCCAATCAGCACATCACAGCACATTTCGTATTTCCGAATGAGGGGGTTCATTGAAAAAGACTGGGGAGAGAGGAGCTGTAATAATGTAAAATATGTGGACAAAAAAGATATTCTAGTACACCCCAAAAACAATATCAAGACTTCCTAAAAGGCCACAATAGGACCCCTTTAAACTATAATCCTAGTGAATCAAGGCAATTAACCATGACCTGTTCATATGATACCATTTCCATGTCCAAATATCTATAATATCTATAAAATACCTCCTAGGACAGTCAAAGTCTGTCAGGTATTTGTATTAAGCCCATCAAAATGTCACATAACTCCCTCTGTCATAATTTTATCACATTAAGACGTAGATAGATAGATAGATTGAAAAAGTTTGAAGTGTTTTTTTTTCTTTCTTTTTTTTCTCTGCGGGTTCTGCACAGACAGTTTGCAATGTTCAGGTGGGATTAATGAAAACAGTGTGATGTGATTTGCATAACTGAATTGCCTCTGTGATTTCTCCTTCCTTGCACACCTCCCCTTAGGTATTGAAACATTTTGAAACATTCTTTGAAACAAACTGTCAAACGGCTGTCTACTTACAAGGAATACAAAGAGCTCACTGAGCAACAGTACGCCACAGTCTGACACGCTGAAACTGGGGATACGCTTCCCTACCTCAGAATAGAGCTTCTGCCTATGAGCTTAAAATCAAGCCATTTTAATGCAGAATTAGCCTTTGAAATGCATGTTTAATATCATTCACAGAGAGTGTTTGTTTAGCTATATGATCGATGGGTTTTGTGACAACTAAGAAAATGCTTTATGTGTCATGACATCTACATTGCATTTGATGATGAGGACAGATTCATGCATGTAATGTGTTTAGCTGTACCAAACCTGATGCCTGGGTGCAGTTAATGGCGAGGTTTGGGGCGAAGGAGGGGGTGGGGGTCTGACCCTATTAATTAAATTGTAAATCCCCCTGATGGATGTCAAAAAGAAAAGGTTGGGGGTCTTGACAAGTATATGTATTTAGCAGCTTTATTTTGCACACATTTCCACAGCTCATGAAATTTTGCACAATTAGCGTATATTTATATTATATAATAGTATAATTACAATATAGTACAATGTCTATCACCCCTAATATGGGTCATACTATTGACATTGCCTGAGCGGTGTAATAATGCTTGCAATACTGATCATATTGATTGAGAAAACATGTTTCGCAAGAAGCTACACAAGAAATATCTCCTTGTAATTGAGTCTCATATTATAAATGGAATTGTGTTTCATGAATAAATTTGCCACACAGTTAAATGATGATGCTTACCCAGTGTGTTGTTGAAAGCAATATGTTAAAATCTCTTAAATTTGTCATTTATGGAAGCAGTATATTTTTTTTCTTGAAATGAATAATAGTGGATGAAACTCCCATTACAAATCACACTCTTTTCAAATTCAGGTAAACCTTCACAGACTGTTTCCCAAAATTTTTAAATTCTGTTAATTATGATATATACGGATACGAAGGTTCAGCAGGTTATATGCTTGAACAGACGTGTATGCACAAAACAGTAGAGAAAAGGAGCACTTTCCAGGTTTTTCAGTGATTAAAGTGCCTTCGTACAGCAAGAGAACAAGTGGTGAGTTAGAGAGGTCAGGTTAAATGCAGAGAGAGAGAGAGAGAGAGAGAGAGAGAGAGAGAGAGAGAGAGAGAGAGAGAGAGAGAGAGAGAGAGAGAGAGAGAGAGAGAGAGAGAGAGACTGCTTGATGATGTTAGGGAGATGAGGAGTGTTATAACAAATGTTGTTTTATTGTCTTTGATATAACATAGCCACACTTGTCGAATACTTGTTAACGTTGTTTAGAATTTTACACCATATCCCTATAAGTGCTGTTGATACAACCTTAACAGATCAATGAAAAGATTTATATTGATGTTATGCCAAAAATATTGAAGTATGCGTTGTGCTAAATCTTTTGTTACATTGTTAATGTATTTACTACCACTTTTGATAAATGTATGCATCCTTACTGAATAATTGAATGCATCTTTGCTGAATAGAAGTATTAATTTCTTTCAAAAAAACAAAAACGTTCTGACCACAAACATTTAAATGGTAGCCTATCTCATTTTGAAGCAGCTGATTTTGCTTTTACCTGATCATATGTGATTTGACATCCATTAACCCTCTAGGCGCCACGGTCGAGTTTACTCGACAAGATAAATAAAACGGCCGATTTTGTCAAATAGGGTGTCAAATTTCGTTCGACCTCCCCTCCACTAGTTGGCAGACATGTCATACTTCATCCTCGACTCAAAGAAAGTCATGCTTCTATACAAAATCTTCGAGCTAGAGCTAGAAAATGTAATACCTACATAAACTTTGGGTCATCCTTAATATTTCTCTAATTTACAAAAAGTCTCTATCTTTTATCACTTTTAAGATATAGCCTTTTGAAATTAAGATGTCAAAATCGAACGTTTTAGGAAAAAACCTCTGGCGCCTAAAGGGTTAACATGATAGCAAATCGTAAAGTTACTGTATATTGTATTACCTCAAACCTTTACATTTCTATATAGACTTTCAAATGGTTTACTGTCACATCAGAAGGAGGGCGGTCATGTATGTTTGTGATATCACCCCTGTAGCTCTTTTCTAATCGGTTAAACTAATGGTGCTATAACTCCGCATGTTACAACACTTCCTGCTTTCCCCTACGGAAACTCTCAAAAGCTAGAGGAAAAAATAAGTATGTCTTCCTTAGTATACTTCCCACATTGTTTTCTGATGTAACAACACGAAACGCCATACAACATTTTTCTGCATTACTTCTGAATTTCCCTCTTTTTACATAATGTGTGCCAAAAGGAAAACGCATGAAAATATAATCTGTAAATAAATAACATTAAGATTCCAACCTCAGCCAACGAAAGACATCTCAAGCCCCACGACCCTCTCATAACCCCCCCCCCCCCCCCCCCCACCCGTATAATCTGTACACTGTGTTTACCACCATTATGACACCTGCCATGTTTACTGAAGATTTGTTGACTAATGGTTTGAAAAGAAAGTGATTATGAATAAATAATATCCAGGCATCATGTTTGCTTACCTCATGTTTCTGTATCTCTGAATTGCTTTTGTTGTATTATTTCTCAATTGTGAACCACTTTGGATAAAAGCATCTGGTAAATTATGTACAAAACTAATAAAGCTACACAACATACAGATTTTGAAAAGGTCTTAATAAAAAGTATGCTAAAATAAAAAAAAATATTGTATATTAATAATAGGTAAGAGGTGCATTAAACATGTACATGTATGAATTAACATGAAATATATATGTATACACAATTTAAATAATATTAATAATACAATTATCCTATCAGTCAAATTCATCTTTACTTTATTTATTTATATAGTTTAAGTAACACTTATTTGCTACCTGATGATAGACAAAACTAATAAAATATATTTTTAAGACCATGACATGTGATTTTATTAAAATGCTTACCGTTTTTAGATCAACGCAGTGTCAAAAGTATGACGTGTATTTATATATATATAAGTATTTATGTGAATAAGCGCCAGTTGAGTGTTCCCTCTGTGAACTGGTGTGGCTTCTTATCACAGAATGAGGCAGAAATTGCATTATTTTACAATATTCTATTATATACAGTGATAAAGGCTATGTCGATTAGAATTGCATTATAAATGTACATTATTCTTAAGAAAATACCCAAATGGCTGGAAGAACACAGATCCATATTCAATCGCAACTGTGTGATTAATCTTTTCATTTCAGTTCAAATGTCTCTATCCGCATGTTATTCAGCTGCAGTTATATGTTGATGCCTTTATCCATATAAAGAATTTCCTGGGAAAGTATGCATAAGCTGCCTTCACGCCATGTTGTAATCACACAACACATGACACGTGAAGTTGTGCTCAGAGCTGTTAAAAAATGTACTCGGATAAAAATGTTTTCTTTTTTTAATAAAAATTCAATTCTCACAAATGTTTGGACGATATGTGTATATATCTAGGCTATAACTCATGTATGTGCATATTTAAATCTGTTATCAGTTCCCCAGTCGAGATGTTACCTGTTCTAATATGACATTTGGCAGAAACGTTAGAAGACTACGAAAATATTCAAAAGTATGTAAATGTATTCCTCCTCAAACATTGTTTCACATGTCCTCATTACGTCCGCATTGAGAAGATCCCACACCTGCCATATGACAAACTGCGGATAATAGTTGCATGTAAACAGGCCTGATCTAACTAAGATGACACAAACTCTTGGGGTTTCTAAGGGAGCTCTGCCACCATCTCCCAATGACACTCCCACGCTGTCCAACATCATATGCTTGGTGATTTAACACACAGGAGAAAACACATTTTCGCAAATAAAGAACACAATCCGGTTATTGTGCTCTTGAACTGCGTGAGAATTAAAACAAAGGCATTCTTATAATTTTTGAGTGGAATCAACAAACACGTTAATTACAGCCGTCTAATAAATGAGTCTGCATTGGTGTCGCCCACATAGCACATCAGGCAAAGGCAGAACTCGCTGTTTCAAAGCGTCTGTGCACTAAAAAGCTACAACGTCTCCTACATGTGTTGGGAAAAAGTAGGTTCAAAAGGAGCTTTTCTACTTTTTTTCCCTCCTACTAGAACACAAAGATGAAGATACACAAAGCATTGGTTTCTCTCTCTATTCTCTCCATGCTAAAGGAGCTTAGCGCATTTTGTTTTGCGTTTAGCCTGCAGTGAGGAGGCAAAAGGTTGACATGAAGTGAAAAATGTAAAAACAGATGCTTTTTTACTTGCTAAGAAACATTGTACTGGCAACCTTTTCATGGTCATGAATGGGGAAGTGATTCCCCAGAGTCTGACTGACAGTCACATTTGATAGCTCCCTCTCCTGCTTTCTCTGTGTTGCTGTGAGAGGCAGCATTAGTTGCCTTGCAGTGCTGCGTGGGAGTCCCTTTAAAACATGGCATGTAATATCTTATCAACTCCCCAACTCCTGCAATCTGTTGTTTAGACCATCGGTTTGATGCCACTACTCGGCCATAATAATAGACATCACATCGAGGCTCACCTGCGAGCGATGATTAACGTCAGATGCAAATGTAGTTACAGGCAAAACAAACTGTCAATATTTCTAGCGTGACAGCATTTTTGCATG
This sequence comes from Phoxinus phoxinus, assembly GCF_949152265.1. NCBI lineage: Eukaryota > Metazoa > Chordata > Actinopteri > Cypriniformes > Leuciscidae > Phoxinus > Phoxinus phoxinus. Next base: position 16,493,809 of record NC_136887.1, read on the forward strand.
CATCAACCGGCGTAATTTTGCGTTCACATTTGCATGGGGTTCACAAATGGAGATGGGTGCGAAAACAACAGCATTTTTCTTTATTTTTCCATGAGGAAGCTCGATATGACAACAAAGACCTTCATTGACTTAGGCTGAATTCAGGTCAGCTCCTGACACGTTTCTAGACAGATGGTTTGCTCAAAGCTCTCGTTGACCCTAGCAGGGCACGGGGATGTGACACGTCAAAGAATCGAACGTTTTCGATGTGCGCTTACAAGAGACACAGGCAAAGACAACGAATAGCTGAGAAGATTATCCATGCTGTGTTTTTTTTTTTTTTTTTGTGTAAAATACGACATGGCTTAATCTTGGAGAGCATTATGTTCATGAAATGATGTGTGACCAACAGCAAAAATAATTATGTAGACCTAAGACTCTTTAGACAAACTAATGCTGCTTAACCTAATCATTTTCAACCAGTCTCAATGCGGCATCCACCAAAACACCTCACGCAAACAAAAAACAATCAGCCGAAACCCCATAACACTAAAGAAATTAGTGTTATCTGCTAAATAGAGGTATTAAATGAAACTCTGGATAAATCAGGCTGTCGGCCGTGACTAGCCGTCCTATAAAACACGACTCCCTCGGCCTGATGCCGTGGAGCTGTGCGCCGCAGTACCAATAGTCATTATCATTACTGTTTTATTAAGGCAGTGTACGCTAGCTGACTCTCCTGCCATTGTGGTGGAAGTTGATGGGGAGCAGGGGGAGGGATTTCTGTCGTAATTTGGGTCAGCGAGCGGCCCGTGTGGAACAGAGTGACAGACCCCTGCCGGATTGAATCGGCAATACGCATATGTTTAATCGCTATCCGCTCGAAATAATTGGCCTAATTATTCACAATACAGAAACTCACCGGTTTGTCAACTTGGGCCCGCAAAGGCTTAACTCAGACACAAACATTAAAGGTGCATTTAGTGAGATGGAGGCCACCTGTCAGGCTGACAGGTTAGGGCCTAATTGCTTTAAATGCGAGTACATGCAAATGCTTTGTGGTGAGGAGAGGAGAGCGCCGGGTGGCCACAGGGGAGAAGCAGGCAGTCAGGCTAGCCCACAGACAAAGAGCGAGCGGAGACAGGCGCCACAAACAAGGAGCCGCCAAGTTTACCTCACCGCACCGCACATTTCATAGTGACAAATTGTGCGCTCAGCAAATACGCTGTAAAACGGGCTGGAAACAACTAGATCTCTGGACTCTTACATGGTGTTGTGATGAAAAAACGCTGGTGGTTCTTTTGATCGGGGCTCATTTAATGATTCCATATAAAAGAAGCACTTATGTCTGTGGAGGGGATCCAAGATAATATTGCCTCAATGTTTATTAAGCGGTAATTGAGAACGCGTATCGCTCAGACGCATATACGCAGTTTAGTCTGTTCGAGTCGTTAAAATAGTCAATAGCCACTCGAGGAGGCAAAGGGGTTTATTTGTGCAATATTGCACTATTGTTAAATATTCATCTCACTTTATGCTTAACTGGTTATGTTAATAGAATTTCAACTCAATTTATTCAAGTGCTGATCAATGGCATGCAATGATTGCACTTTATGCATTATGCATTTTAATGAAACACACTTGCTGTTTGGTGTAAGGTTAACAGTCCCAATAGGTACGGCTCCCAAAACCATCTTAAACTTCAAATATATTCCTTTCTCACCTCACAAAGAACAACACCTGAAAAGCGCTTGTGCTTCTGTCTGTGAAAAAATAATTACTTCCCCTTGTCTTTAACCCCCAATTAGAATGTTATCACCGAAAGGATTGCTATGGCATCTTTTCTGCTCTTTTCATAGAGAAGAACAGAACAAACAGAACAAGGTTATATAAGGAATATGAAAATAATAGCTAGTATGTCAAACTGTTAGAGTGTAATTGTCACTTTTGTACATTATCCTTATATCTGGTAATCGTCTATATATTAGGTCATATACCACATATGGTAACACTTATTATAGTAATGACAGTACATTATGCATTTTTACAGGTAAGTAACCCTAAACCAAAACCTAAGCATAACCCCAAAAGTACATGTAGTTTATAATACTAATATTAAATAATATAGGTTGCACAGTATGTGCACTTTCAAAGCAATTGCAGTGTACTTACCCACAAAAGTACTGCGTAGTGTAAGGTAAGTTACTACCTAGTTAGACCCAATTCGTGTTATTACTACAATAAGTATACATAATATGTTAATGTGAGACTGGACGGTAAAATAAAGTGCTACACACACGCACGCACACACACACACACACACACACACACACACACACACACACACACACACACACACACACACACACACACACACACACACACACACACACACACACACACACACACAGTAATGTTACATTTTTTATTATTATTTGTCTATACTGTATGTATTTAGTGTATTTACGTAAATACATGTGTGGGTGGGATATTGCAATTTTATTCAGTTCTCTTTAGGTCAGGCAAGAGCCAATGTGTGTTGATATGGAGACATTTTAATGAAAAACAACATTAAACAAAGAATAAGTAAATAATTCATCTAGAAGAGGAGGCTGGTCAGTAAAAGTGTTTCAGTGACCAATAGGTCACCAAAATGATCTGGAGTTGTTGTAGAAAGCCTGTTGCTGGGCTAAAGTTGACTCTATAAGAAATTTGAAAATACCACATAGAAGTTGTATACTTTAAAAACAACATGCAAAAATTGGTTATCAAATGATGCCATCAGTTAATATATTTCCGTGCTCAGTAAATATATAGTCACAGACATCTAGTGTACAACAAGTCATATGAAGAACAATAACCGATTGTCAAATAATTAAGTAAACAAATGCTTCCAGTATGTAATACTATCCTCAATACAAAAAGCCACAGAAGTTTTTGCATTGCCGTATTACTCAACTAATGAGAAATTCCTACTAATATGCTTCTAGAAGTTGACTGGCAATACACTTGCTTAGATGAAGCATGAGTGTTGAGTGAAAAAAAAAAAACTGTTGGAAAATCACTTAGTCGCCAATAAAAGATCCCAGCTGGAAATGGATGTAAAAGCTGCAAAGATGCACTTGCCTTCAACACAGCTTGAGCCTCAGCCAACCATTTTAGCCGGCGCCATCCGTCTCCCTCCAGGTAATGCAATTAGGTGCCACTAATATATCGAGATGCTCTTCAAACCGCTAAACATCAGACAATAATAACCTGTGACAGTGCTCAAACTCTCCATCGAAAAAAGGTATTTTTGATTGTTTCAATTGATTGAACTGGGGAACATGCTACTTTTAAAGAATTCATAACACAATACAAAGACCTTGCAGGAAGACAGCTGATGTTACTAGGCAACCATCCGAAGTGCCAACATATACAGACTACATCCATGCAAGTGTCTTGAAACTGTTGTTATCTGAGAAGCATTAAAGATTTAACAATAGAAGCCTACAACTATGACTAAAATACCAACTCATAAATCCTGCGAATCAAATTAACAGGTATCATTCTTTATAAGACTCACAGGCACTTTTTCAGCCCTTTAGACTTCAGCGGAGCCACTGACAACAGCCCACGAGAAGAGAATCACAATAAGGCAGGAGTTCATATTAAGGGCAAGAAAGAGAAGCCGTTATTATCAGACCAGATAGACCTTAGCACATTGGTTTGCAAGCTGCCAAATGAGTGGCCCTGGGCCATTATCTGATCAAAATATGCAGCGTTCAATTTGTTTCAGGAGGTGGAAAACCTGACACTGTAATTTAACATGATAATGTCATATCTACTAAGTCAATCTACTCACCGGCCATTTTGGTAACACCTCGGCAGCTATTTTCCAGGTAATAGGAATACAATACAGGGCATATGTACTTGATGAGGATGCTTTTTTTTGTTTTGTTTTTTTAACTGCCAGAACTTTTTCTAAAGATTATCCCTCAAGATTATCAAATCCAAAAAAGGGCGATTTACTCATTACCCAGAAAGGCGGGACTTCAATTCTTACTGCTGTGAACTTTTTGGAGTTTCCCGCACTCTGCAGAACCTGTAACATGTTCCTGGATCTGTGTATCCTGGGTCAACAATCCAATCAACCAATAAGATTTGAGAGACAATTTTACGATTAGGCTTACAACCAGGGTTAGGTGCTTTTACAACAGTTTTATTTACCCGTCGCTTCCCTTTGATTTCAGGGATAACTTAAGGGTAGGTTAAGGGATAGGGGTAGAGATATGGATAAGATAAAAAATTTGGACAGGAATTTTTTTCCTGGATCAAAAAAAAATGTGTTAACCCAGGAACGCGTCTAACTCTCCAAAATCAGGACAGAGTCTCCTCCTGTATTGTCTCGGTTCATACTTATGTATCAGGATTTTTTGAACCACTTTGCTTTAATCTTCAGCACCAAAATAAATCATATTTGTCTTGATAGAATGTAAGTTTGCAGTCTGTATTGAATGTGATGTTATAAAAGCACAGTGTATCACAAAATAATGGGGAAAGAATAGCTTTCTGAGCTGCCCTCATGAGCTGCACACAAGAACATGCAACGCGGCCAGTTCAGTCTGATTTTTGAACAAATTACTGTTCTAATGATTTTTTTCATTCTCGTTTTTAGCAAGGATGTATTAAATTGAGCAAAAGAGATGTATATATAATGTTTCAAAAGATTTCTGTTTTATTAAAGAATCCTGGAAAAAAATGTATCAGTGTTTTTTGAGCACCAAATCAGCATATCAGAATTATTTCTGAAAGATCATATGACACTGAAGACTGGAGTAATGGATGCTGAAAATTCAGCTTTGCATCACAGGAACATATTACATTTAAAAATATATTTAAAAAGAAAACAGTACTTTTTAATTGTAATAATATAATACTATTTTACAATATACTTCCACTGCTGCACACCAAAAGTACATAGGAAACAATGCCAAGTAATATGTTTGATAGTCTGGGTGGATTATTGTTCTATATGAATGGCTGATGAGTGCGTTAGTTTGTGAACAGCGGCACTACGTGTATCAGAGAGTTAAAACGCAGCTGGGAGTTGAAGTGTCTAATCTAACATTAAGCTGGTAAGTGTTGTAAGTGGTTATCAATCCCAACACTTATCATGAGCCAAGCACTTCAGTGTTCTCTAAAGTAAGTGAAAATAAATAAATAATAAGTGTGACATGTTGAAATGACATAAAATAACATCACAATGCTTCTAAACCATCAAGCAATTCATTAAATGGAGATTTCAAATATATCTGACGCGTTCATTAAGAGTTGTATACAGATTTAGGCCTCGTAGATCATGTATAAGTGCCAATGGGAAAACCGGTGCTTCCTTTTCCGCTTTCTCTCTGTAGGATTCGAATTATGACATCGCCTCGGGAGCATTTGCTCAGACACGCGAGAGCAAGCAAGAGCCAGCGTTCATAGAAACAGCATAATCTCGAGTTAAATCTTTTACTTGAAGGATTAACTGGAATATCAAGGAGCAGAATGCAATATCACTAAACAAGAGGATAGGGAAGCCAGATAACAGTTGTGAATTCAGCCAGAAGCAGGAATCTGCTCCCTTGTTCTATTCTCCCGCAGGCAACTTCAGGGTGAGTATAAAGGATTACCCCCCCCCCACCCCCGTCAAATAATGCTCTTTTCTCCTGAACATTGTATGCCTCTTTTAAACATAAACTGATGCATCAGATATTCATGGATGGATGGATGGAAATCTGTGACAGAAAAACATTCCCCTTGATTTACATTCTCTAAAAAACAACACTTCATAAAGAATATTTACATAACATGTCTGTGCTTCAAACTATGGGCAGTGGACTTTTGAAAATGAAACTCCTTTAAAACACACTTTACTCAAAAAGTCAAATTTCACTTATTTAATTTATCCGCTATCAATGTCCAATATAGTCGATATACATGAATGTACAAATGTACAAAACATAATGTACAAATCACCAATCACTTGACCAATCACACCAAAATCTCTGGAATAAAAGGGCTTTTTTAATAAGGGGACTACATTTCAGATAGATTGAAAATGATTGAAAATGCTACAAAATAGGCTATTGATGTTATTTATATGTTTATACTACTTTACTCAAGCAATATTTACTCAAATTATTTTTTTCTTCGCATGTCTCACATTTCATCTTAAGTTATTTACTTGCTCATTGGTAAACAAGTAACTTTTGAAGAAGAAAAATGGGGCAAAGTTATTTGTCACAATGTCTGATGGACAGCCATAAACTTTGCATAATAATAATAATATAAATAATTTATACAAACTTAATATTGGAGTGATTGATGTTAATTTCACTGTTTATCATATTATCACAGTTTAAATATAATATTTGTATGATTTTTTTTTTACCAGTTTAAGATTGAACTTCTCGGTCTTGGAAAAGAGTAAAACACTAACAGTACATCCAAATTAAGCAGCAAAAACTATTGAAAAGGCATGGTCAAAAGTTTTCGTTTTAATGTGGCTTTCAAATAATGTTAATGTTTAATAAAAAAACACCGGGACACAAAAGAAACACTCTTAAATACTATTATGTGTGTGGTTTGTTTGAATGGTTGTGAGTCATCCTCTCCCCATTATCCAATGGCAAAGATCTGCATTGGCTTCGTCTTTGTGTTTCATCAAGGCAATGCAGTAAAATCTCGACTTTGTTGTGCACATTAGGATTGTCAGCCATACTTTGAGAGAACTCATCAACTCAACTCAACTCAACTCAACACTTAATTATGTGTTAATTATGCAAGCTGTAAAGAGACCAACATATCCAGTAATTATCTTTCGGAGTTGCCAAACAAGTGATCACAGACTTTGATGCCAGTCATTATTCTCCTTTTAAGATGGTCACCACACATCGATTTCACAGAGTTTGGTGGAGATCAATTGGCTTCATTCATGCCCAGAGTCATTGAAGGGGAACGGGATGAATCTAGAATCAACCGGGTCAGTGATTAAAACATGATTGTATTAATCTTGTCCTGCATCCAACAAAAGTGCATGCCGCCTCTGTTTTGTCTAATGGTCGAGTCCCACTTTGTTCAGAGCAACTGTCTTTTCCTTTAGACTGGCTTTTTGTATTAGAGGGTGACTTTATTCAGTGTTCTTTTGGTTTGGTTTGATCAGATTAGAGAAAAGACAAAAACCAACACAGACATCTAACCAATCTAACAAATGAGCTAATACCTTTTAAATTGTACTTCGAAATCAATATTACTCATCTAATCTCGCATGGCATTGCTTTTTAAAATGGAAAATTCAATAGGCAAGTATTTAAGGATTTGTTCACCTATAATTGAACTCAAAAACTCTTGGGAACTTTAAAAGAAAAAGTTTTGAATAATGTACTCGTATTATTATTATTATTGGGGTTTAAAAGCACAACATTATCATAAAAGTGGTCCATACAACGGTCCAATTCTCCTAAAGCTTAGAATGAGATGTTTTTTAAAAGGAAGTTAATGGTATGGTAACACTTTATTTTAAGGTGGCATAGTTATGTGACGTCACTACAGTATATGTAGTAATAACAGTAAATTATGCATAATTACAAGTAACTAACCCTAAACAAAAACCTAACTGTAACTCTATAAATTGCATGTAGTTACTTTAATATTACTCAGTACTTATTTGAGTAAGTACAGTGTAACTACGTCACCTTACACCTTAAACGCATACCTCAGGTTTTTAGTGACCCGGGACGTCATTTACTACCCTCCTCCTCATTCATTTTTTAAAAGTTAGACATCAACCTTCTTAGTATTCCTCAATTAATTTATTATAAATAATATGACAAGAAAAGAATACCTGTTTTCCCATTCATTTTTTTTTAAAATTTAATAGGGTCGCCAACGACCCGAGGTGTGTAACAGTGTAAGTATATTTTTTTCTGCTCAAACTGAACCCTTAAATAAGATAATGATGAATAATGATGTTTTTGAGTACCAAAATCAGCATATTTGTTAGTATAATGAAAGTAAGTGAGAACTGAGACTGTCATTGGAGCTTGACAGCCCTGGTTCTCACTCACTTTCATTATATTGTATATTGTTAAAAATAAAATACCCTCTTGTGTTCTACAGGAGAAAGAAAGTCATCCGGGTCTAGAACAACATGAGGGTGAATAAACTATTCCCTTAAGTAGGACATCACTGCCTGGCCAGAATGCTTGTTCACCCCTGGTTTTATGCATCTGAGGTTTCAGTTGCAATACTTTCAGCTGCTTATAAATTCTCTGGCTTCAGCGGCCTCATGCTTTTATTTGCCGGAGCATTGATCTCCGACTGGATGGCAGATCACAAAGCGTTATCGTTCCACCATTCTTCACACTGTGGCTCAAATACATTAAAGTACACTGCCACCGCCAGATTAGGGTTAAAGTAAAAGCTCAAGTCAAAGTTTTATGTGCATATCTCTTCTATATAGGAGCTTAACATTAAAAGGAATATCACATCTATCTCTAGCAGTAAACAATGATAGAAAGACAGCGGTCTGCAGCAGGCAAGCTTAACCTTGGCAACACTAAAACTTTTAAAGTATGTTGCTGCATTGAGGATTGTAGTTTTCATTTATTGATTTTGATTCATTATTTTTTTTTGGTCTGAACTTTTTCCTGAGCACAAAAGTATACGGTATTGGATTCCTGAAAAACACATGACCGGATACCACATGGAAACTAGTTTTCGAGTTCAAAGCATCTTGATTCAAACTGAATGCTTAATTCTGTTTTTCTCTCCTGCATTTTGAGAGCTAGTTTAATGTCAGTAACAGCTGCGCACGACGGCTGTTAACATTACAAGTGCTCTTGTCGCAGGTTGATTAAGGAAATAGTTTTGATTCTGAAAACCTAATTGCATTTTCATTATGTTATGTCAAACACGGGCATTAATATAAGACTAAAACGCTAAATTGTTGATTATAAAAGCTGCTTTGTCCAGCTTTGAAGTTGCGGGAAGCTCGGCTCCTTTCTCAGCCTGAGATGTTTCATTATTCATGCATTTTAATTCATTTCAGGAGGCCTAGCCAACTAACCAGTTTATATGAAGTGACAGAAAGACTGAGTCAGATTAAATTATCCTCTTCATGTGATTTGCGGCCTTCAGAACCCCTCCCCCTCCAGGTTCCCCTCCCACCGCACTTCCTTTCCATCAACAGCTTGTGTGTCTGAACCGAGCCCAGTCGCACGTCTTTGTTTTAACTCTCCAAGCCTCAAGCGCATGCAAATGAATTTGGCACTTGACGTTTGAAGCGTAAGATGAAGAAAAATTCCCCAAGTGCAAAATCAAATAGATAAGAGGCAGGATTCCTCACTTTGCAGGAAATGTGTGTTTTGACTTGCTCTGTCTTTCATGTCTTCTCTTTAGACTTAAGCAGTCAAGGACAACTGGTTTTGAAGACACTTAATTTTCAATATCCAATTGCATTGACGGATGTAGTCTATTAATATCATACATCCGGTGTAATTGGTAAGAAATGACACTTCATTTTCACAATAGGAATTTTAGAGTAGAACCAAAGAAACCAATCAGCTCATTCATTCATTTATTCACTCAAAAATTCATCAATAATAATGAATGAATAAATGAATGAACAAATTAATTAATAAAAGAACGAACAAACACAGATAAATAAATAGCCTAAATATTTTTACTAATATAGGCTATATATTTTTTTTACAAGACTTAGGTCCAAATGTACTAAATTTACAAATTAGCGTGAGAGAGTAATTCCATAAAAAGCGCAGATGGGAGTAGAAAGTTCTGCGCATGATCTACTGACGACGCGGAAATTAAAGCACACAGATGCAGTCGGATCATTTCCATATTGACCAACACAATCTAGAGCAGCGCAAATTAATATTTGGTTTAAGACATGGTTTGTTTTGGGTTATGAATAATGGAGCAAATACCAGTAAATTGACTAGCGCAAACCTTAGTAAATGACCTTGCATGATTCATTAAAAAACTCTCCTCCCATAAATTTTGTGTCTGAAAGGGAAACTCCTACAAATGCATATGCAATAAGGTCAGCCGCAAAAATAACCCTGTCCACGCCTTTGCAGTGCAAAGTTCATTGCAATATATAGAAATAATTTGGATTTTTAAATGTTTTTGAAAGAAGTCTCTTACACTGTAAAAAATATATATGATCAATAAGTTATAACAACATACTGTATGGTTTTATATTGTGCTAACTACGTGCAGTAAGTTATACAAAATTCAACTAATTTTAAGCCAATTTAATGTAATTTAAGTTGAAATGACAAGATAAAAAGTTTTTTTTTACAGAACTTTACTCTGAGCTCTTTAGATTGAAACCTTACATTGTGATTGCAGAAAAATAAGCAACCCAATCCTTATTAAATAATCACTGCTGCCATTCAGTCTTGCATTATACACAGTTTGATCAATGCTTTATATAAAACCTGACAAACAAAGTTATATTCTCCTATTATCTGCCAGCTGAAAATCAATCCTTAGATGCTACTTCCAAACACCCAGCTGGAACTGAAGCCCTCACTCTCTAGCTTAGATGTTATTTTGGTTTTCCATTGACACATTGCATGCAGAATAAAATGATGTGGTTTAAAAATAAAATAAAAACTTAAGTCCCCCTGTAGTCAATCATTTCATCCCTTAAAACTCATCTTTGATCACCAAAATTACATATTTAAACGTCTTTCTTTTTCCATGAAAAAAAGTGTTGCCTCTTTCCTCATATAGTATATGCGGTACTATGAATGTGCTAACTAGCCCCTTCTCCACTCACTCACACCAGATCAGAGATCCACTCGTTGACGTGATTGGTTACAAGGTAGTTTGTGATGTCAGAAACACCAGCGATGTCAAACCGTGATTTTAAGACTGTCTTCGGTCACTGCAATTTTAAGGAGAAAATACTCAGCAATGGTGTTGACTTTGCTTGACTTTGAATTTGCTCAAGCATATTAAAAACACCACATAGACATAGTATAAACAACATTAAAAGCTTGATTTTCACCACAGGGGGACTTTAATAAAATGGTGCATTATGCTAAATTATTTATAAAGCGAAAGGGATTCTGATCTCAAGTGAATAAAATCTTACAGTATTGGAAAATATTTTTTGAGTAGGTTGGACTGTGTATTTTCATAATGAAGAAGCCTTAAAAATCGAACTAGGAATTACTGTTCATCCATACGTGTTCCATCAGAGTAACCGCCAACGTCAATAAATTGTCCTACGTTGCCAGCAGCGGCAGTGAAAAAGTGCAAGAGTCATCTGTTATACTACACCAGGCCACCACGGAATATTGGTCAGCGGCGACAGGACACTTTAAAATAAAAAAGGCTGACTTTGACGCCCCGATAGGGCACAGCAAGGAGATGAATTGAGAGTAAACTCTGTGTTGAAACTCATAAATCTCACATTACAGGCCATATTCAGCTGGGAACATTCAGCATGAGCTGCAGCCCAGTGTCTTTTTTTCACGAGTAGCCATCTTACTAATTACTCGACATGCCGGTTTTAGCGCTGTGGTCATGACTGAATGCTTGTCCTTGGTAAGTTAGCGAGCTGCATATGCTTTAAATCTTCCCCTGTGAGTGTTATCAAGTCGTCAGGAAAATAGATAGGCCAAAAAAGAAAAGAAACTGCTACAGGACGATTCGAGTACCTCGGCATCGCCTCGCCCCCGCCGTTCTGCCAAGGTCTGATGTTTGCATTGTGACGAGAACTACAAAAGAGTCCCTGATGAATTCAAGCTGTGGTCGATGTGAGCAAGGGGTCAAGAAAATGTGGTATGTCTGGGTGACCTTAATCACACACAGGTTCAGGCGGACTCCGGTTTCACTTGTGGGCCTTATTTCAGGTCACTGCCTCAAAGTCAAAGGAGGGCACAGTCATTATCTCCAGCAGGAGAACCCAATCATCCACACAATGAAATGAGCTCCGTTCTCACAATGCACTCAAGTGTTGTCCATCTCCCTGGGCTGAACACATGTATTCGCAGTACGTGCTAATCTATGAAGTGAATTAGCCGTAAGAAATTTGTCCTGGTCTGCTCGCTGTTGCCTCGGCACACAAAGCAGATTTACAACCCATCAAACAGCATTGGTACTGAACCGACATCAAAACCAGTGCCTGGAAAATAGACTATATTAGTCATATTGTGCATTAGGGTTGGCTATTATAGCTAGCCGCTCTGTCTGCGGTTCCTGTTATTGACATTGCACATGCAATAAATGTATTACATTATATAGATTACATGTTCTTTCAATGATTATTTCTACTAGGCCTTTGTGTAGCTCAAAAGGGTAAATGTTACAATATAGCACCAGCAAAACAGCCAATGACATCTCATTAGTATTTATAAGTAAATTGTGGCTCACATTTATTTATGATTGGATATAAACATAATGATAGAAGAATCCAAAGTACATACAATATTGAATACATACGTTGATTTTACTGGATTGCTATAAAAATAATCATAATGATAATATATTATTATTATGTGTTTATAATAAAGATTTGATAATAATTAACTTCAGTCATACAAGTAATGCAAATAACTTTACTTTTATTAGGCCCGTCTTGAGTGAATAAATAAATAAATAAATGTTTGCTAATCTCAGACAAAAGTTTCTCCATCACGTCTTCCTGCAAACAAACAAAACAAATTAATAAATAATAAATCACTGTAAAATTATTTGAAAAGATTTGTCCTTTTATATCAAAGGGTTATTTTAGATACTATGTCAAAATGTAATTTTGATATTCCACATTTAATAAGTGGGTAACACTTTAAGTTAATGCATTAACTAATATTAAATAACAATGGGCAATACATGTTTTACAGTATTTATTCATATTTGTTAATGTTGATAAAAATACAACTGTCATTGTTAGTTCATGTTAGCCCATTAAAGAAAATATAAACAGATACAACTTTTGATTTTAATAATGTATGGGTAAATGTTCAAATTATTATCAACTAAGATGAAAACATGTTCATGTTATCTACTGTAGTCAACTATAATGCTAACAAATGAAACCTTTTTGCACAGTATTACCAATCAGGGTTATTGTCTTTCCAAACACCCAACATGTACATGTACACTTTATGGTCAAATGTAGCCGTGGGATCAACCACAACCATCGCTCCTGTAAATACTGCAGCGGAGCTTCTGTACACTCTTTGTAGACTTGATTTAGAGTTATCAGGCTCTAAATCAAGTTAGACAGAGCTGCCAGTCCACAGGCACTCTCGCCTATGTTTAATTAGTACAGATTGACTCCCTCATCAGAGTGACACGTGCTAAAGCAAGACTTCGAGCAATGGCTCCCATATCCCTCATTGATTTCAATATCATTCAGTATGATAGCTTTTGTTGTGTCTTTACACCTGAGGTCCTTGCCACGCAAACAAATAGAAAACAAGCACAGCAAACACTCTACACTTAAAGCTTGACAGCGCTTTAGTCAGACTTCAAACTACGTGTGACTGCAGCAAAATGACGATCTGCTCTGGTGAAGGCTGAGGTGAATATATTTCATCTCGTGAGATCTAACCAGCCAAAAAACATCACAAATGTACGGTGTCGGCGGAAATCACATGCAATAATCCGTTTAACTGATCTATCAAAGGTAGACTTCACATGCTCAGCTAATGAATCAGTTATGACTCCCAGTCTGATTGTTTCAGAGCGTTCTAAACAGTTTTAACACGTTTCACTCGATTGCATGAGCTCAGCTGTTCATTTTAAGGGACAGTGGCTCAATGTTTCAGGGGAGGAATAACATTATCTGTCCATGTGCTTGGCTTCTGCTTATTGAGATTTATCATGCCCACCATCCATGGCAATCCAAAGGCATCACCCCATGCAGACAGATTGCAGAACAGCCAAAGCTCATTTGCATTTATTGAAATTTAAAAACAAAAAAAATTACAAATGAGAGGGAGAGAAAGAGACAAAGCAATATGAAAGTACATATAGCTCACAAAAGAGAATGCTACTGTCTTTTATCTGCCGATAAAACAACTTTTGAAACAGCAATGACCATATGAGATGTTTATGCCTTTATGTGTTGTCAAAACATCAGTGAGCTTTGAAAAAAGCAGACACTTTGGTCTGTACTTGTGATTATTATTTGTGTGTGTGTGTGTTTGTGTGTGTGTGTATGCGTTTGTGTGTTTTTTTTGTTGTTAAAGTTTCGAAATACGATCCAAGCCGTTCTGTTCAAATATTAAAATCTCAAACACTTTGAAAAGGTGCGCTTTAGGTGTGTTTGCAGCGCAAAAGAGAAGTGCTTGGTTTGAAAAGGCATTCGTTTCATTTTAGTATTGAAAAGGTGTTTTAAAAAATGTGTTCCATAAAGGAGCATAAGACTGCACCCAAGGAAAGTAATTTATCTTTCAGCGCCTCTTTGTCCTATTTATTTAGAAAATATACACAATTTTTCAAGCACCCATCATGTGTGACAGAAGCCACAACTGTTAGATGGAGGGAAGCAAAGAGTATGGCGAGGTATTAAACAATACAGTAGCTTTCAAAGTGCTTACTAGGCAAGCGGCAGGCTTCCGAAGGCATGCGGGGTCTACAGGGCAGCTCTCTGGGGCCGACAATCTGTACGAACAGTATATGCTTCCAGCTCCTGCTCACATTCCCCTGAACAGCAGGTCTGCCTCTCTTACATTTGACTGCCTGCAGCCAGATTTAATCTAATGAACGCATAATGGCACACACACACTATCCTATAATAAAATCTTCTCGGGTCTGTTTTGCAATGTAATACCGAGCTGACATTTTGTTGACATTCCAGATCAGGATTTTGTACTTAAGTCCAAAGCAAGACAAAGTTTGGATGTCATAAATATATAATGATCCATACTATGAATAGCGATCTTAAAAATAGCAAGCTTTCTGCCCTGATATTGATATTTGCTAATAACCTCTGCCAGCAAGTTAAGTTTGGAACAATGTCAATTCAAGCTTGCATAATTCGAATTTCTTTGTCTCCTGGAAACTCAACAGTCTGTCCGCTCTCGTTTACCGTCCTCTGAACGCGTCTGGCCGCCTGCTGCACAGACCGTGGAGGAGATGCATATTAAATCGAGAGCACCGGCCATTCAATTTGGCCTCTGATCACACGTTTTTGTCCAATTAAAAAGGAAAGCTAATTGAATTAAATTCCATTTTGCATTTTTTGACCACGTTATACAATGTTGATCTATTCTGTTAACACTTTTCCCCCCTCCGGTCTAGCACCGGTACACCTTTAAAAGTGTATTATATGGTCTCCTGGCTACGTGACATCCATACGCCATCCACTCTTGTCGTTCCGAGCTATAATGAGTCTGCTGCCGACTAATTAGAGAAATATGTCTCGGTTGCACTCGTTGTCCATTCCTGATGATGAGGTGGTTAAAAAGTAGCAATACAAAAATGAAAGGTTCATTCTAGTGGTGTTGAGAGAATTTGCTTCTATATAGCATTAATTAAATAGCAAAGGAGATTTAATATAAAACAAAGGTTATACACTACCATTCAAAAGTTTGGGGGCGGTGCTTTTTTGTTGTTGTTGAAAGAAATTAACTTTTTCATTTTATGTAATCAAACTGTTCAAACAGTGACATTGGAGACATTTATAATATTCTATTTCAAATGAATGCATTTATTTTGAACTTTCTATACTTATATGTGCAGCTGTTTGCAATGCTGATAATAATACAAAATGTTTCTTGAGCAGCAAATCAGCATATTCAAAATATTTCTGAAGGACCTTGTGACACTTAAGACTGGGGTAATGATGCTGAAAATACAGCTTTGCCATCACAGGAATAAATTCTGAAAAACAAAGTTGCTGCCTTAAATTTTTAAGTACAATCAACTTGGATATTTAATTAATTTCAACTTAAATTACATTAAACTGACTTAAAACATTTGTTGAATCTTGTATAACATAAAAAAAGGTTGAAAATTGCTTAACTTATTTTGATGAGTTAAAGCAATGTAAAAACATATGTTGTCATAACTTATTGATTATATATATTTTTTTACAGTGTAAGCCCACGAGCGGGATTCAAATAGTCGTTTCTGTCATGAGAGGCAGGCGTACAAACAAGGACACTAAAGGCTGCAGCCTCTAGCATCTATCACTAGTGTGTCTCTTGAAACCAGGGGAGTCAGGTTTACCTGCACAGTTCTCAATAGCTGGCCTCCACACTCACCCCCCTAAACTTCACTACCATCCGGGTCACGGCACTATTGTAACCCCTTCGGTCCAACTCACTCTGCTCCGAGCAGGACTCGAACCTACGTCTCTGACATGGGAGGCGGGGGCGCTAACAAGGGCGCTAAAGACCACAGCCTCAATCATCTATCGCTAGTGCGCCTCTTGAGACCAGGGGAGTAGTGTTTTCTCACAGCTCTTACTAGCTGGACTGGCGTGATTACTGATGAGCGACACCCCTGTGCGACGCACCGGTCTCGTATCTCTCACGGAGGACCGGAAGCATAAAAGGAGGAGCAACGACAGTGGAGATCGAGAGAGGAACAGGCCTGATTTTATGTTGTGTTTTGTTTCGGTTTTGTGTGGCCAGCAGTCATCCGTGAGGGGCGTCTATTAAAGACGGTTGATTGTTCGCCGGTTCCCGCCTCCTTCTTCCCATAACAACGAACCTTGTTACACTGGTGCCGAAACCCGGGAGGAGGAACGTGCTGTCAAAGAGCCCTCGCCGCTGTGTGGACTCCGCGGTGCCATCGAGCATGGTGGGCAGTGTCCGTCACAATGGACACTGGAAGCGGTGCGCTGGAGTGAGTTGCCGGGGTGACGGTCGAGCTCGCTGCCGGACGCCTGGGTGCTGGAGGGGCGGCTGCCGTCCGTGAGGGAGTGGAGGATTCGCCACCGTTTGCCCGAGGCTGGAGTCTGCTGTCGTCCGCCATGATGGGGAGGAGCAGGGAACGGGGGACTCCTGCCGACTGCCCGAACACGGAGGAGCCGTCGCCGTCTACCAGGCGGCAGAGGAGTGTCGAGCCGTCCACCGAGGGCTATCCAGCACCACCGGCAGGCACCGCAGAGAAGCGCGTTGTGGGAACCGGACCAATAAATTGGGGTGGGGGGGTGGGGGGGTGGGGGGGGGGAGTAGAGCGCAGTCTCGGGGGTGTGGCGAGCAGGACGAGGTCGAGGGACGTGAGATAACAGCGCGAGACCGTTGGCGTGATTACCGATGAGTGACAACTGCGCGACGCACCGGTTTAGTATCTCTCATGGAGGAGCGGAAGCATAAAAGGAGGAGCAACGACAGTGGAGATCGGGAGAGGAACAGACCTGAGTTTTATGTGATGTTTTATTTCTGTTTTGTTTGGCCAGCAGTCGTCCACGAGGGGATAATGACTTATACTTTCATTTTTGTAATTGTTTATTTTATTATTAAAATCTGTGAATGTTCGCCGGTTCCCGCCTCCTTCTTCCCATAACAACGAACCTTGTTACAAAAACATATTGAAAGAAATTGAATTTTTTTTTTTTTTCAAAAGCCTTAGTGAGCAAAAAGTCTTCTTTCAAAAACAGAAAAATATTACGACCCCAAGCATTTGAATGGTAGTGTATTTCAGTATTCCTTTTATTTCTTTTGAAATATCAAAAATGCCATTCATAAGAAGCTATTCAGACTAGGCTTAGGAGCGACAGCTGTATGTTCAGCCCGACAAACGCAAGCCTCGTTGAGAGACAGCTCTGTTGAGAGGCTATTATATAGTCAACAAAGTAACAACGGCTTGGAGCAAATCACTTGTCTATTGTGTGGTCAAACATTGTTCGGAGCAGGGTTCAAAAGCCTGCCCTAATTGGGTCTCACTCTAGAGACGTCTACTCCATGTCAGCTATGTAGCATAAACTCGCCGGCAGAGCGGAGCAGAGAGTGTCTGAGGCTCAGTGATTAGCACCCTGCCCAGTTAATTTTAGCAAGGTTTGGAACAGGACTAATCAGGAATTAAGAGTCGGCATCCACCCTAAACCGCCTTCTTTACGCCATCACACTTTCAGAATGGAAAAAAGGCAATTGTCTGCTGTCTCCGATTATCCCCAGGAAAGCCTATAATCTGGCTGACAGTACTTAAGGAGTCAAGCAGCAAATAAACAACATTGATTATCATCCACTGTTCTTTTTTCTCTATTATTTTTTGTCCTGTAGATAGATGAGGAAGTTCGGTAGCTCCAACCCCCCTTCTTACCATCTGCTTCAGCAAATGTTAAGGCTGGGTAAATACCCCTTAGTCCTCTGTCCAAACCAGATTATCAGCTATTCTAAGATGGGGCTGGGCTCTTATCGTCTTCCAATCTCTTTTGCGAGCGTAAATCAAGAAATCTGTGCTGGATTACCTGGATTACAGTGGCTCTGAACAGTGTCTTTAAGTCAACGCCTCCCAACCTGACTAGCCGATCTTCTGCTTACCCACTTAGAAAAGATCTCATGCAAATGTCCGTTCCACACGGCACTGTTTCCTAGAAATAAGCCCTGAAGATGGAGGAACTGCTTTCTTTGGAAATGAACACACGTTTTGTGTTAGTCACAATTGTGTATATTTCTTAGAGGGAACAGTTCACCCATAAATTAAACTTCTGTCATCATTTACTCACCCTCATGACGTCCCAAGCCTCTTTGACTTTCTTCTTATGGTAAAGCACAAAACAAGGCAATTTGAAAAAAATGTCCACACAGCTCGTTTCCATTCAATCAAAGTAAAAATATATTTAAAAACATTTCTTGAAAGAAAGTCATAAGGATTTTGAGAGACAGGAGATTTAGTAAATAATGGCAGCATTTTTATTAGAATTGGGTGAATTATTTCCTGATTATATTGAAATATGTCAAATGAACCAAGACTTGTATGTTACATATAAATATCTTTAAAATAAATTGAGAGACCAATGCAAAATTATCAGTTTCTCTGGATTTATCATTTATATGTATCTGTTTGAGTATTTTTTATTATTATTTATTCTTCAATCTACTGACAATATTTCTTCCAAATTCCACATTAAAATATTGTCATTTAGATCATTTATTTGCAGAAAATTGACATTTCGTTAAAATAACGGAAAGCGATGCCATGTTTGCAGATCTCGAATAATGAAAAGCAACAGTGCTGTATAATATATATGCAAATATATTTCACTGCAGCACTAATATAACTTTTATCATTTGCCTTACAATGAAAGTAAAACATGTTTTATATAGGATAACCCTAAACAAAATCGCCATGCCACTAATAAATAAATAAATACATAGTGAATTGTGAATTATGTTGCAGAGCAGTGCAAAGATGTGACATACAAAAGATACCTTGCTAGTATATATGCAGACGAAATGAAAAACAAGCTCTGGAAATTGAATTCTGATCCCTTGTTTTAGAAGAATGTATTTCTTAGACAGTGTCCTCCTGAAGATTAGTGTATAACAACATTCTTCAATTGAATTTCGAGAGCATTTAATCAGACAGCAGTGTATTTATTTTGAAGCTTTTTTTACATTTTCCCTTTGGAATAATAAGCCTATACAACCTGGCAATCCTAGACAAACAAGCACGACAATCAAGTTTAAAAGCAATTCCTAATCTCCCCCGAAAACCAACAAAAAGCTATATGGCTGTAGAGCTGCTTTAACGTCAGACGTGCTCCATTTAGGACAATCTCTTCTGCATTAGGATGCTTTTGAATGTGAGAAACAGACTCTCTAATTGACGAAACACATTGCTCAATTCTGTACCGAAAGAAATGTCTGCATATATACAGACTCGTAATTAATTTACTTCATCAATAACATTAATATCAGCTATCTCAGAGCAATTGTATGTAAATCTGTGCAGCCTAAAAATAGTTATCCCTGTGTGGCTTGTGAATATTTATACCATTGTACTTTTACCAATGGGCACATTTTAACAAGCGACAACCGGTCGCTTTAAGAACTGCTTCGATTTTTGAACACACAAATGTAGAACTGCAAAAAAAGCATGATTGAATTATTCAGTTTGGCAGAGATTTGGCAGCAGGAGTGCGCTGCACTGCCTTGAGTGCAAATAACAGAGACCATCTTCCTGTTTCCTACACCGCTGCACAGAAAATGCATAAATAGCACTACATAGAGATAATCAGCAAACCCTCTGGGGCATGGACACAATATTCTCAGTCTGCAGTAATTCCCTCGTGTACCTGATCATTTATAACGACGGACGACTCTCCGGTACCCTCAAATCCCGGCCCCATTCTGCCCCTCTGTGTGTGATGTAATACTGAGGACACAGGATATGATCGATATGAATTATAAATACGATCTCAAGACATATGTTTTGTTGCACTTTCTCAGCAATCTGATCCTAGTCTATCCTCCTCAAGATACATTTTGTCATTCTAAAGTCCAGCCGATTTATTAATTCATGAGCTCTTCTATGGTGCAGTACTCTCATAGTCAGCACCTGCTGGAGAGGTACTTTCATAGGCATTCAGAGTCAAGTAATGCAATTCCTCACTGGTTTCACTTTCATTGGGCTGTGGCAGCGCGGCTTGTTTAGAATCGTTAAGTTTCTTTAAATTAGTAAAATGAAATTTATTTTTAGGAATAATTTATGCATTTATTCTTTCCCACCAACACACGCAGGGAAGGAGAAAATGAAGCTGTTTCTGAGGATTTGTAACGTTGTGCAAAGTCAGATGTGAAAGTCGGGTGCAAAAAGGTAACATTAAACAAAAGTTCACCCTAAAATTTAAACTGTCATCTTTACTCATCCTCATGCCGTTCCAAATCTGTATGACTTTTGTCTTCTGCAGAACACATAATAAGATATTTTGAAGAACTTTCATATCATGAAAGTCAATGGGGTCCAAAACAACAACCTTCAACTGACAAAAAAATTAAATAAATAAATAATGCTCACGAGGCTGCATTTGTTTGATCCAAAAAAATACAGTAAAAACAGCAATATTCTGAAAAATGATTACAATTTAAAATAACTGTTTTCTATTTTTAATCTTGTAAAATGTTTTTTTTTTTTCTGTGATGCAAAGCTGGATTTTTCAGAATCATAACTCCCGTCTTTAATCTTTCAGAAATCATTATAAAATGCAGATTTTCTGCTCAAGAAACATTTCGTATTATCAATGCTGAAAACAGTTGTGCTGCTTAATATTGTTTGCGGAAACTGTGATACTTTTTTTTTTTTTTTGAATTCTTTAAAGAATAGAATGTTCAAAAGTTAAAATCTATTGTAATATAAATGTCTCAGCTACTTTTGATCAATTTAATGCACCCTCGCTGAATAAAAGTATATATTTGTAAGACTAATGTCTCACTTTGGTGTAAATGACTTTCATTTTTGGGTGAACTGTACAGTACCTTTAACCTGTTCAAGGTTGTTTTAAGCTAATGTACTCAATCCCTGAGGCATTTCCATTATTAAGGCTGAAACTTTACAGTTAATCATGTTCCTTTATTAGATTATGAGCAAACATGCAGGTACGTTAGTTTTGTGCACACCACATGGAGCCACATAATTCATGGCATGCAGCAGCTAGCATTTCTATTTGATTCAATGAGAATTCTTCTTCCTCTAAACGCTGTCAAACAAATAATACATTTAAGCTCAACGCCACAAATCAAGCAGAGCCAACACACAAAACTCTCCTCAGCTGTCACAGTCAATTTGAAGAATAACAATGGCTAAATTACATATCTTTAAGAAACATAATTTGCCAGCAGATGGAGACCAATCTGTTGGAAGATTTTTGCCCATTCTTTAAATCCAAAGACAGTACGACTCTCTGGAATACTCAATTTTGATTGGTCGATTGCGGCATTCTGCGTTCAGATTTGTATAATGACCACTTGACAGTATAATTGACCGTTGTAAAAAGCAACTGATTTCCTACATGACTGTGCTAGTCTTTTGTATCATTCAGTGGCCTCTTTCTTTTCGAACAACTGATGAAATGATATTTACATTTATCCAAAGTAACTTACACTGCACTCAAGCTTTATATTTAATCAATCCATGCATTCCCTGGGAATTGAACCCATGACCTTGGCATTGCTAGAGATGCCATGCACTACAGTTTGAGCTACCGAAAGATACAATCATATCAATTCAAATCACTATTTCATGTATATTCCTTTATTTATTTGGTAGAAGCTGTGTTGTAGAAGCAGCAGCCTGCTGATTGTACATTAACTTTTACATATTTGACACAGAATCGTTTTTTAATATATTTATCTGAAACAAATGTGCAAGCTGGAGTGTTTCACCCAATAGAAAATGTGCTTTGATGATGGTCTTCTTACTCAGTTCTTATGGAAGTGTGCATGCAAACATAGAGTGTACACATAGTTTAGCACATTGAGAGTTTACATTGTGATATTAATAGCAGGCTGACATTTGCACACTACCTCAGAAAAAAAGGAGACAAGCTCAACGTAGTGCATGTGCACCATTTTCTCTAATCACCAAGGACATATTTCCCTTAAGGGAAATGGGTAGCTCTCCAGTCTTGCAATTTAAAGTAACTTTGATAAGCAATTAAATTGTTTTCCATTGCGCCTCTCATTTCTCCCTTCTTTCATGTGAACTTCTGGAACAGATGCTTTGAAACCACATACATGGGAACAATGGCTGGCTCTTGGGCCTGCTCACAAACGGATGTTGAGGAAATATGTGATCAGTGAGCCTTAAAAATTGTAATTGTTCAGTCTTATAAAAAGGTATATTTCAATAGATGCATAAATTCCAGTGCAGTTGCATAATTGAGCTAAATAAACGTGGCTGCGTTATTGATGTACTTCCACAGACTAAGGAGTACTTGTGAGTTTAAAGAGCCAATGTGGCTCAGCTTTTATGCTTTATATAGGCATTAATTAATGCACCACAACATTCTTACTTTATGCTTTTAAGTAAAACAAACAAAAAACATTTTTTGGAAAGGAAATTAAGTAATATATTAAATGGGAATATATACAGTGGGGTCCAAAAATCAGAGACCAGATTAAAAATCCTTTTTTTAAAATCATCAAATGAAGCAGTAGATACTAATATCAAATAAAACATTTTGTGACATTTTCCCCTTGTTTATAATAAAAATTATCATTACAATAAAAACTACAATACAGAAACATTATCATAATAGTGGTCTCAGACTTTTGAACCCCATTGCATTTAAATGTAATATTGTTTAGTTAATAAATGACGCATGGAAATGTGCAGTACAATGCAAAAGACTTTAATAAACTTCCAAAGCTCAAACATACATAAAACAGTTATATACAGTTGACTTCACATGTTGGCAAATCAAAGAAGAATACAAAGATAATGTAAGGTGCTTCATATATAATAAAAGTGATGAGACCCTTACATTAAAAAGAAAAAGTCCATTTCTTTTTTTCCCTCCCATCCTTTTCTTTGTCTATCGCAAATATCCAGCCATGTCTAATTGTTTCTTGCACAGTGCTACAGTTTTATGTGTGAGTCATTCTGTGTTTCCTACTCCAGAGCGTTACACTTGACACCATTAAGACATCTGATACCTCCGCAGGAATAAGAGGTCAAACATTTGGGCCCAAAGACACTTCTACAAATCAGCCCATTTGCTAAAAAGGAGTAAATTACTGCTTGAACAAAAGTGCTATCCATCAAAGCAATTTATTAGTGATGTAATAGTCATTCAAGACGGAAATACCCGACTGCTAAGTTTCACAAAAGAGCTGTAGGATGCTTGTTATCACGACTTTAAAAGTGCTCATGTAGTGTGAGTTCTCGTTTGATTGTAAATTTATTGCTGTTGACATAAAATCTGAATAGTCCAGGTTGTATTTTCGTGCTCTGTATTGTAATTTCTACTTTTAATATACTTTTTTTTTTCCCATCTCGGTTGTATGAATACATAGTATGTCAGTTTCAGAATATACAAACACCCAGGTGATGTAACTAAAACCTACCATCTCGTATGACAGATTGCCGGAGGCTTTCTATTCAAAGTCAGTTAAATACATCTTACAGGTTATATTGGCTCTGGTAAAAGCGAACTACACAGACAACATATAAAGGTCAGACCCGGTGTCCCTTTCTACTGCGTACAAGGGGATTCTTTGATTAGAAAGCAGGAACACTGTCCCATATGATTGCAGCTTAGTAAAGCATTAGGGCTATATTAGACTCTTCCACGTCCCAAATTCGGAGGCAATCAGTGTCACAGCTAAAGTGTGTTGGTACCTCCTATGGAGGGCCATGCATTTCAATGATAGCCACACGTTAACAAGCCTTGGCAATCAGTGACGAGGAGTTTGCCGTATCAAGGCCGTGATAACGGATCTATCGGATAGGGCGCCTGTGCGAGCACAGAATGAACAAATAAAACAGTAATAGCAGGTGAGCAAAGCATATATAGAATGAAAAAAGAAACAACCAGCAGGCACGTCAAAGTTTCATCGAACTTTGTCTAATGTGTCAATCAAGAAAATCAGTGAACAAAATCAATAAATAGACACACAGACGACAAGGACTGTGATGCTTCTATACATAAATACATATCTATATAAACATCCTATACAGAGGTCTTTGCCATAGTCATATTCCATTTGGATAAGCAGAGTGGAGGTGTCTTTCGTGCCCTATTCGGTGCAACCGGTGAATGAGGACAAAAGGGTTTAAACAAAGCATTTCAAACCTCCTACAAGTCACAAGCAGAGTTTCGGACGGTTAAATTAGTCTGATGTTGCTCTCTAGGACTCGTTTGAGGCCGGAGATTCTGTACAGTTCACGTTTTCACCTCTTCAGTGATTGCCTTCCTCTCCCTCCCTCCCTCTCTTTAGGAAATGGCAGCTAGAGATTGATTTTTATCCTGTGGGAGCGAGCTGTACCTGTGCCACAGAGTGTGCCATAGAGTGGTGGTTTCAGTGCCGTCTCCTGTAATATAGAGAGACAGACAGATATAGGGAGATTGTAGTTACAAAATCATCTGGCTTGCTAAGCTGCAGTATGTACTGTGTAAGATGACAATGAAGTCCTCTCTCTCTCTGGACATATACATTCACATGCATACATAAAGAGAGAGAAAGAGAAAGCATTCTTCAAGGAACAGACTAAAAGAGTTTCATGCTATTTTTATCTTGTCGGATTTACCTTGAAGAATGCTGGGTGTTATAAACGGGTAAAAGTGACTAGTCAGTGCATGCAGGTAAACCAAATTGCTTTTTGCTCCAAATGTGCCGTTACATCCACCACACTACAGCAACACTCATTCATTGATGACAACAGGAAGCTCATGAGACTAAAACATTTCTTTTTAAGATAGTTGGATAGTGGTTTGGTATAACACTTTAAAAAAAGTTTTTTTTTATATATATATTTTTTTTTTTCTACTCAACTGATAGGGTTATATTACTTCATTATTACTTTTAAGAGTCAATCTCTTACATTCATCACTGAAATCTATATCTGCAAGCGACAGTGGATGAATCTAATGAGCATGTGCAAGAGATTCTTCAACAATGCCAAAAAATACAAATAAAAGATAAGCGACTTAAGAGACTTTTTCAAGCTGACAGCAGTTACATTAAAGTGCAGTTTAACTGGTAGAACACAATGTTAAGCTCATTCTTCATTTACCAGGAAACACGTGCTGATAAAATGTATATAATGGATTTAGGTTATTTTGGGAAAAAACTAATAATAATTAAAATCTACCTCACACTGTTGTTCAAAAATGCAGAAACACAATAATGGATTTCTGTGAGCCAATTGAATTATTGTATGACCACAACTGAAAAGCTGAAATTTTATAAAATATACAGTAAAACAGTAATGATGTGAAATTATGTTACAATTTAAAACAATTCTATGTTAATATATTTTAAAACGTAATTTATTGCTGTGATGGCAAAGCTGAATTGTCAGCATCATTACTCCAGTATTCAGTGTCACGTCTCACACACACACAAACACATACTAGTCTATATATATATATATTATATATATATATATATTTTTTTTTTTTATGCAATAACCAAAATATCCATAAAGCCTCAGGGCAAAACTGTTAATGGCAAACTTCAAACTTGTATTTCACTTACGATTCTCTATGGTAGAAACAAATGGTAAAAAAACACCCTTATTAAATGAGCATGTAGAATATATTACTAGAGTCAGAGATGCACAATAATTGCGGATGGGCAATTGCTGATTGCCTATAGGCAAACTAGGAAGCCGCCTAGGGCAGCAGCACAGTCAGGCTGGCAAGAAAGAAAGTGTTTTATTTTTAAATGTAATTAATTCATTTATTTTTGGGACATTCATTTATAATTATTGGACTATCACCCCATTAGTTTTAAATCTAATTTGTGAGAGAAAGTGGACGAGAAGTGACGTAGCTCACCTTATTCTGTGCGTAATATTTATATATGCCATATATTAATATTTATAATATTTATAACTGCTACGAAGAGCTGTGACAGGATTCTGGGTGAATGAGCACAGCTTGCACACCGTCGCTTCGCAGCTACTAGAACTAGCACCGATTTTCAGCTTTCCGTGTGTCTGTCATTGAAAATTAACTAGAGACTTGTGCTTCCACGTCCCATGTAAAACTATCTTTATGTCGAAGTGGTACTGCGGCCCAACTGGAATTATACCGAATCTTCCGGGAGATATTCTTATTAATAACATAATATGGAATTTGCATTTGCAGCTAGTGGTTGCATTCAGATTTTTTTACATTGCATAATGAAAAAAAGTATATTCAGAAAACATGCTTGTATGTGCTTTTATTTTAGTGCCAGTCGTTCACATTCATCTCAAAGATTGTGTTTAATTGTGAGTGTGAAGTGGGGGCGGCCCAACATTTTTTTGCCTAGAGCGGCAGTTGAGCTTGTGCCGGCCCTGCTGATGGGCTAAGCACTGAAGAAATTGCCTGGAGTTTGACACAACTGGAAGTAATCAATAGAGAAAAAGAGAGAGAGAGAGAGAGAGAGAGAGAGAGAGAAATTCAAGAGAGATTAATCACTTCATGAATTTCTAAAAAAATTTGTTTTTTAGAAATCTAGGCACATCTGCCCTATACCCGGTGAGATTCAAAAATGAAGTAGAATTTGAATTATTGAAACGAGGGTGGGTAAGAGCACAAACTGTGGACTCAAGGACATCCTCTCCCATATTTTATGATGTTTTTGAAAAGCTGAATGTACCGTGAAGCCCGATGCAAAGAAAATGTGTTTGACTCTGAGGCACCATAAGCCTGTGAGGGCATATTCATACCAATCCGAATGAAGACGGGTTTGCAAGTAACATGAGGTTAGAATGGTGAAGCTACTGACCTCGAATACACCCCATCTCTGAATATAGAGGCCTTATAGCGTTTGATTTGACTAGCGTTCTTGCATATTCATGGCCTTGCAGGGATCAGTCAAGTACGGTGGAATTTACTTGATCTGCCACAACTAAAGTGTGTATTCAGACAGAAGCCCCACCACCACCGGAGGGACTGACCTCTAAAATCACTGTCTGAGAACAAGGAGTGCAAAAGATAAAAGAAAGGCAGAGATGAGTGAAAGGGGTGGGAAAGAGGTTCGTGGTGCTGAGCAGAATGCAGAATGGACCTCTGATGATATTATGAGCCATATGGCCCATAACTATGTTGTATTTTGACAAGCTTTTCTTTGATGCTGACATCATTCCCAGCCCCCTAAGCATCCCATTGACCTTCATCAACGAGTGTTTCCTGGGAGAAATGCATCCTTTAATGGTCGCTACAAATGTTCTTGCTCCTATTCATCATGGCACATTCAGACATGATGTTTCTCAGACATCGAGATGGGGCCACTATAGTTAAGTAATGCTGACATTTGTGTCACTGCTTTATAGCAACATGAGACACCAGAGCTAATGCACCAAATATGGGGCCAACGGGTATGATCTGATACTCAAGACATTTCAATATCTGGTGTCTGTCTGTCTGTCAGTAATGTCTCTCAGCTGCTTTCCAAGTGATGTTTACAATGACTAAGTAAGAATAAATATTATAAACAATAGCTATTTTATGAAAGCAAAAATAAGTTTTGCCCAAAGTGGAATGCTTAGATAACATAAAGAGCACTTTATCTCTAAGGCATGCACTGTTATTTATGTCTTTAAATTTTGAATAGTTTAAAGTTTCATTCTCCAAAAGAAAAAAGAAATAATAGAAATTCTAGAAAGATCTAGCCCAAACCTGCCCTGCGGTAGGTTTTGAACTGCTCAAAGAAAGGGTCAATGTCTGTTCGAAAGGGAGGATTTTTGAGAATGCGATCTGTCACTACAGTATATGCCTGTCAATAAAATAATAATAATAATAATTAAAATAATATAATCTCTCTCTCTCTCTCTCTCTCTCTCTCTCTCTCTCTCTCTCTCTCTCTCTCTCTATATATATATATATATATATATATATATATATATATATATATATATATATATATAGAGAGAGAGAGAGAGAGAGAGATGACAGTACAAGGCACCACAAGGCACCATCTGAATAGTATTTTTTCACAAACATTTCAAGAAGAATCTGATGCAAGGTTTCAAAATCTTCAACAAATATTTCTGCATATTTCAAAACGTACAGAAGCAGGAGGACAACTTTGGCAGGGCAAATTACAAACCTAACCTGAATTATGTGTCATTCCATAATCTCACTATGTAAGCAGGCTTATAATGCACCATGGCAGAGCGTTGCTTTTAACTGCATTTTAAAATAAAGGCCTCATGGTGAAAATGGAACATCAGCTATGTGTGGGTGTCACCTTAAATTACCATGCGCACAATGTGTCTGAGTGGATATACTGTAATTTGTAAGAAATATGCAGAGGGGGATTTTCTTCAATAAGGACAAGAGCTCACAGTGGATGACATGATATTACAGGGAAAAAAAACAAGATTGTCTGTGATTGAATACTAATGCTAAACAAAAACAGAAATAAACATTTTGACAAGCTAGTTACTGTTCATGTCCATAATGTCCTAGTGTCCTATCACTATTTACATGCTCAGTCTTGTTTGGATCTGGGCCTCTGGAGTATTGCCAACTTACATTCCTGACCGCAGTCCTGTGCTTTCTAACCTACTCAAGAAAATGGCTATGCGGCAGACTCAATGCCTGGTCATTAAAAACATGCAGTTGATAGGTAAAATGAATGGTGTTTCAAGCTATTAGTGAATATGCTTCTATTTAAGTCTCACGGTCCCACAGCTCTGTCTTCACCTTGATCTCTCTGACCTACAATCGCACAGCTCAGTCTTCCACTCTGCGAGAAAGACCAGTTGCCGCAGCGAAGCCACCTCTCTCTCCACCCCAATTTACATTTATGTCCCTCACCTGCTTTTATTTATTAGCTATTTTGCATTTGGCACATCTCCTCTGGAACCATAGACTAGAATACTGGTATTCAAATGAACCTTCGTCTCATTAATGCCGGCAATTTCCCTCAGAGACAACTTATAATGTTTCCTTTGGACTGAGTTCAGAATTCTATTTAAAAATAATCATCCTTTCCCTACTATGTTACAAGTTTTAGCTCTAATGAGTTCTATCAAGCATTTCTGTGGGAAACAATTGTTTCAGCAGTGTGCATCTGTTCAGTTGCGCCTGTGAAACGCAACCCTATCTTGTTTGGTTTTCTGTCAAGCATGCTTGGTTTTGGCATGTCAATCAAGAACAAACATAGCTGTAATCTCAAGCTAGCACTCTTGTTTTTTGTACACACAAAAAGTTGTTTTGCTAATAATTACTCTTTAGAATTAAACGTCTAATTTGAAAAAAAAAGAAAAATATCACATAATCAAAGCTATCCAACTTCTTGCTATCTGTCACAGTCTTCCGAATATCTAGAATGTTCCTTCAGTTGATAATTTGTGGCATTTTTCCTACAGTATTCTTCAGCGAAGAAATGAAATGGCATTTTTGTTAATACGAGCGCACAACCATAAAAACAACAACCTCCCACTTTTAAGTTTCAGATTTTCATTTACGTATTGCATATCCTTACATGCATGCATCTTTGAGCCCTTGTTGAAGCTCAGAACATGTGGCTGCCACCCTCCATTCCACATCTTTCTCACAGAAGGACAGTACAAATGGGAGCTAGAGCAGCAAGTGGTTGAATAAAGTAAGTTATGAATTACCTGTCTGGTGTGGATTTGTCCAGGTGCCTTGAAGCTCCCTTGACAGCTGCACTCTGAAACGCTGTAGGGATCGGAGCTGCTGGAGGAACATTTGGATAGTGAGTCACAGCCCACGACGAATGTGTTGTCCAGTGGGAGTTCCTGGATGACATGATGCTTCTTGGGAGGCACAGGGGTCTCTGGTTTGATCTGGAATGTTGGCTGAGGGGAAGCGGATTTGTAATGCTTGGCTAAGTCAGGACTGTCAGGTTTGAAGGTAGTTGGTGTGGTAGCCCAGTTGTACTTTCCCATTGTCTGCTCCTCAAGTTCAACAGGGAGGTCTAAGGTGCCATTGATGTGCTCATGGGTAGGGTCATCGGACTTGGATTCCTCGATGGTTACGAAATTTAACAGCAAACTTTTTGGAGACCTCTTCTTCTTCTTCTTTTTCTTTTTAATCTGTCGACCCTCCTGGTTTGGTGATACCCACTCACCACTCTGCTTGCTCTTCTGGACAACTTTGTGTCTCGGTGTCTGTCGACAGCGTACCAAAGCAGTCACAAAGATCACCAAGATAACAGTCATAGTCCCAGCAATTATGGCAATAACGACAATCACGTAGCCATTGGTCTGGGGTGTCACATCGTTGTCCCCAATGTTCCGCTCCAAGGGAGTCTCCAAACTCTTGCGTAGTTGCTCCTGGATGAACGTGGCATTAGAGACAGTATCATTCACAAACAAATGAACAAGGGCAATTGCATGTAAGGACTCAGGCTGACCCAAATCCTTAACCTTTACCACTAGCCTATGGAGACCTTGGTCTGTCGCTATAATCTTCTCCTGCAGAGTAATGTTGCCTGTCGTTTTGTCAATGGCAAACAATCCTCTCGGCGACCCTCCAATAATACTATACTGCAGCTCTGCGTTCATGCCTGTGTCATTGTCAATGGCAAACACTCTGGTCACCACAGATCCAGGGCTGGTGGTTGAAGGTACTAGATCATAGGAGTAGTTTGAGGAGGGGATGACAAACACCGGTCGATTGTCATTCACATCAACAACGTTTATGGTGACCTTGGCATATGAGGTGGTTTGCATTTGACCTGCGTCCACAGCCTTGACAACAAATGTGTAGGAACTTTGTTGCTCCCTGTCGAAGGTAATGTTTGGTTTGATCACCCCAGTTTTTGGGTCGATGATGAAATTGTCCTTTCCATTTATGATTGAGAGGGTGACGACTGCATTGTCGCCAGCATCTGCATCCGTGACAGTGATCAAACCAACTGTTCCATACAAAGGCAGGTTCTCAGGCACATAGAAGTTGTACTCGGGATGGGTAAAGGCTGGACTGTTATCATTTTGGTCTTGGACAATTAGCTTTACTGTGACGTTGCTTTGAAGAGCGGTAGAACCATTATCCCTGGCAATGACTGTAAATGAATACTTCTCCTGCTTCTCTCTATCCAGCCTTTTGATAACAGAAAGTATACCAGACCGGGGATTTATGTTAAACCCATCAGGAGCATCTGGCCCAAGACTGTAAATAATAAGGGCATTAGAACCACTATCTGCATCTGTTGCACTGATTTTTATCAACTGTGTGCCGGGGTCATTGTTTTCTGGAATGGACAGCTGTATTTCAGGTTGAGGGAAAATTGGGACATTGTCATTCTCATCCTTGATTTTAATCAGAACCATTGCCGAAGTGTTCAAAGGAGGTTTCCCAGAGTCAGATGCGACTATCCTAATCGCATACTCGCGAGTGGTCTCAAAATCTAAGGGTGCGGCAGTTTCAAGCAAAAACTGGTCATTGAAGACCGGCTTCAGTCTGAAAGGTACATCATGATCAGTGTAACAAGTTACTTTACCGTTCAGATCTGCATCTCTGTCTGTCACAGTAATTAGAGCTATTTTTGTGTTAAGGGGGGCATTTTCAGACAACAGCACAGTGCCATTAACTAGATTAATTATATAACGGGTGTCTATAGAGGGGACATTGTCATTAATGTCTGTTACATTGACTATCACAGTAGCCCTTGAAGGGGTAGAGCTTCCATCACTGGCCAGCACTATAAGCTTGTGTACTGGGTTGACTTCCCTGTCCAATGGCTGCTTGATGGTAATCAGTCCAGTTGTGCTGTCAATAGCAAAATGTCGTTTGGTGGCAGGGGAGATTTGGTTGCTGAAGGAGAAGTGAATCTGAGCATTGGACCCCAGATCAGCATCTGTGGCATGAAGGTGAGTGACAGATGTTCCCATTGGGGCATTCTCAGGAACGTTTACCTCCACCTCGCTGTCCTTGAACACCGGCCGATTGTCATTCACATCTGAGACAGTCACCTGCAGAATGGCTGTGCTGGACTTTGGAGGTGTGCCACCATCCTCAACTTTAATTTTCATCACAAAGGTGTCCTTCGTCTCCCGGTCGAGACTCTGCTGGACTATGAGTTGAGGCCATTTGTCTCCTTCAGGCGTCTCAATGATGTCCAGGCCAAATTCGCTCACACTCTGGAAAATACAGTAAAAAAAAAAGTCTTGTAAACAGTTTGCAGTATATTTAACCAAAAATAGTACATTTTTAAAGTGTTTAGTTAAGCGTCAGTTAGAGGACACCTCCACTTGATGTTTATGCTTGAACTAAAAATCCCACGTTGCATTTTTCCGTCTGCTTCATATGTTATTGATGTTGTTGTTGTTGTTGTTGTTGTGCATACTACTAGTTTTTCTTACTTTTAATGTATTTCAGAACTTACAGACACAAGTAAGAAACATACAAATACTAATGTCTTTTAGCCAGTCATTTATTCTGGCTTTTAACAGATGTTGGCTTTAGCTGCAGCATTAAACCTTGGGGTTAAAGTTCTTTAATCCTATGAGAAACTGCACAAGGTCTTCAAAATATTTACTTGAAAAGCCCATCCGGAGGATATTATCCTATAAAGCAAACACTGGATCCCCACACAGTAAACAGTTCCATCGAGCACCTGAAAACTAAAATATGCGCCATAAACGATGCACTGAACACTGTTTTTCCCACCAAAGTAAATAGGTCTAAGATGTGGTAAACAATAAAAAAATAATAATAGCTGGACAGGAAGTTACCTCGTGTCATTCCATATTTACTTGGGAGAGTATGAATTGATGCACACATTCCTGTATGAAATATTACAGCAAGCCTTTTATTGACCCTCATGAAATTTTTTTTGCTCCCTGACTTTTACTGATTCCTTAATAAGCACACTTAGTTTACTTTTTTGTATTTTAAAACCATTTTCCAGTCTGACATAAAATTGCAGATTTAACATTCAAAAACAACATTTTCTACCAACCAATTCAAGTAACAAAGCCAGTAAGCCTCAGTGCATCTCATAACAGTATAATAATGAAACAGTGAGTTCTAGTCCAATCCTCTGGTGTATTCTGTTTTGCTGCACACAACTTATTGTTTTACCCAACTAGCAAGGCTCTGGTTTAGTGTATGGAAGACAACTTGTGCAGTTTCAAGTTCATATGTGAGGAAAGCAAAGGAGTAAAGGATATAAGCTTCCATTTTAAACACACTGCAAGACCACAACAGATTAAAGAAAAGGAAAAACCTGAACATTAAAAAAAAAAATCTCCCGGCAAGGAGCTAAATCTAGGCAAAAGCAAAGCCTGAGGAAAATGAAAACAAATGCATATGTAATACCCATGAGAGACCAGCTTCGACTGTTTAAAATAATTGCCTTCCTACCAAAACTAGCCCTAATATTTATGATTACAGATCAGGCTACATGGTACGGCAAAACATCACATATATTCTATATTTCCGTGGTTGGCGAGCGAGAGAGACAGGGGAACAGTGCCTGAATGAGAGTCAAGCACATTTGTGAAACAAAGAGGCTCTTTGAAGCTCTTTCAGTCAAAAACATTTTCATGCTAGAACAAGAAGAAGCAACTTCCTTAAGAGATAAGCTTCCTGCCACACATAAAGCTGGGAAAGATTACTCTGTCTAGGCACACATTTCAAATGTGATTACGATATTTATATGCATTTCTCATGCTATGGGTAATCTTGAGTCATTTAGTCTGGCACTAAAAAAACACTTTTTATTGGCACAATGCATGCAGCTACAGTACATGTTAACAAAATCAAACTACAATTTATTTATTTGGTTGACAAAGTAAGCTTTGTACATGCTAAAATCATGTAACATCCCCCTTTGGTGGTTCTTGGCACACTTTTGTGACCATCTGTGGTCTACTGTCAGTACTACCAACACATGCGAAAACACACATATCAAGACTCATCCAAGCCATAATTAGCATTAAAAACAGAAAGGTTATAAAAGGAACAATTTGTAGAACAGCACTTCCATATACAGTCAACACAAATCAACAAAGCTGACTGCCGTGGAGATGTTTATATGAGAATCAACTAAACAATCTGTGAGAAGCGGATCTGTTTGGTGTGCTTTTGGTTACGATAAATTGGGTTACATTTTGTCAGTTAAAAATACATACTGCACTAATTTACTAATTATATATGACTATTTTAGATTTATTCAGGGAGATAAAACACAGTTTAGCTAATGAGGCTGGTTTTAAAATGTCTAGCAAAGGGGGATCAGTCAAAAATGTTCAAGTCAGTCCCATAGAAAATGAGGCTGGGGAATTCTGATTATCTTTAGACAGACTCAGGTAGAGTCAAAAGAACAGGAATCACAGGCCCATGGAAAGTGACAAATGTCAGAAATCAATACAGGTAGTGCATACAAATCTACATATTCATACCAACTAAACTGTAGAGCGTTATGATGAACACATGGGATAAATCTCTTTCGTTCGAGTAAAAGACTGACTGGGGATGATACGTGTTAGACAATGACAAAAAAACGTGTTAAAAAAAACTTGCTTAAACTGAACCCAATTGTCATGTGCAATCAATAAATATATGCAAAAGCGAATGTCAGTTATAAATAACAGAAAAGAGAGGAGTATCCTGACAGTAGAATATTAAACATCAGTGGGTTTCATTTTGCATAGTTCAACCCCAGATTTTCTCTCAGCTTTGCAGACTGGCTGAAGAATCTGTTGTATGAATCAATGAGATGACCTTCTACAGCAACAACTCAGAATGAACTCAGTACCAACAACTGATAAACTGAATATTTTAGACCATTGCATTGTGTTATAACACAGAATAAAGTAATAAATATGAATATCATACACCATATGAAGCCATAAATAATATGCACATTAAGCTGTCTGAAATTTTTGTCACCTTTTTTTAATTTACTACCAGTACCAATAATCAAATTTAATCAGATTTGAGACTGAGACTAAAACACAGGTGTTGTCTCCTAGCCAGGTCAAACTTTGGCTGAAGAATCAGCCAAAAATTAGGCACAAATGAAACCTGGAACCAACTGACAGCCAGTAATGTGATTAGAATCTGCTACAATTTCCCCAGCGTCCACTATTATCCAGAACACTCCCAGAAATCAGTTTACCTTATCCACTCACCCTTAAAGTTGATTCACTTTTACTTAGACTGATTCTCAAGGGAGTAAAACCACAAAACATTTGGTTTAATGAGCATATTCTCTCATTCTATTATTCTGATTTATTTTACATAGAAGATCGACGGCACTGACCTACCAAGAACCGAGACATTTAAGTATCTTGGCTAAATGATTGCAGTTGATGGAAGTCTGAACCATGAAGCCACTGCGCGAGTCAACGCTGCCTGGCTGAAGTGGCGCACAACGACCAGCTTCACGTGCGATTGGAAGACCAGTGACCGTCTCAGGTCGAAGATCTACCGTACTGTCATTCGTCCTGTTGCTCTTTATGGTGCTGAGTGTTGGCTCGTGACGAAAGATGTAGAACACCGTTTCTGTGTCATGGAAACAAAAATGCTGTGATGGATCTCCGGCATCACGCGCTTCGACCACGTCTGTATTGATGACATTCGGCAACGGTATGGTGTTACCTTAATATCTGACAAGCTACATGAAGCCCGGCTTCGGTGGTAAGGCCATGTCCTGCGCTCTGACCATACAACGCTTGCCAAAATTGGCTTCCAGTTGGAAGTCAGCGGAAAGCGACCGAAGCAGCGGTGGCTCGACACGCTGCACAGCGATCTCAAGCTTACCGGTTTGCACCCCGATCAAGCCAACGATCGCATCAAATGGCGCCAGCGATCCAGAAAAGCGGACCCTGCTACTATGCGGGATAAACACTATAGAAAAAGAAGAAGAAGACGATTCTTGTTTATTTTATACTGCAAGCGATTCCTGGGTAACTAACCTTTTGTGGAAAGAGTCAGAACCCTTCAGCTCAACTTCAGGCACAACAATTACTTTGTTCAAAGAGGATGATATCTTTCTCAAGAATCAATATGAAGCCTTTGTGGTGCAACATTCATAGAAACTCTTTATGGCATGTTACTTGTCAGCCCTTGATCATTAATGCACCATTCAACTGGCTCTACTCATTGTCTTCAACTGAAATAACTGGAGAAGTGAGAACTTAAAAAATTAAATAAATATCACACTTTCAATAAATTATTTAAGCTGAGCTAGTTTCTCTACCATTTAAAATCAGAATCAGGCACAGATGAAAACCAAAATACTCATACATTATTGAAATGAAGTGATAACGTTAACGCTGACCTTGACTCCCCAAATAAGCAATCCAATGGATACTTTCTTTTCTTAAGTTAAAAAGAACTTTTCTTCTTTTCTTAAGACTGTGCCACAGATCTAAAATGACAATACTAACGTTCCCAGGTGATTAAAAACACACAACTGGCTTCAAAAGAGAGAAACTGCTTTCTTAATGTGAGGTTAGAGTGCTTAAATGGCAGGGTAAAAATAACAATGAGTTGGGTGGAACCCACAACAGAAAAGTCAATATCCTCATCCCATGAGCCTGATCTGATCCACATGGCTCCAGATAGGACTTGTAAAGAGGTTCTCTTTAAGTGATAAAAATCTCTTCTAATGGAAAGCACTCCTCCAGCCATGCATGGTATTACTTTCTGTAGGCTGACCTTGATAGTGTCCAGAGGTGCTTCTGTGCATCGTTCCAGGTGACATGGCAACACTAATGCTGATGGAACAATTAATATGGCACCGCAATTAAAACCAGGGTAGGCAATAACGGCCCTCTGTGTCATAAGCAAGGGCTTCCTCCTTAGGGGACATGACTGGAATGAATAAAGAGCAGAAGAGGGATTGCTATCAGAGCTCTTTCAAAGCTATGTGCGCAGCAGCTGTGGCCCACAATGCTAATCGTGCAGCTCCATGCTGACGGTGAGCCGGTCTAAACCATTACTGTGTGGGAGCTTCAGAGATTCGTACTCTCATAGGACCATGCAAACGCAGTCCAAGAGGTGGATTCTCGGCCAGATGCTGCTCGTGGGATGCTTTCAACAACCTCAGGAGGATGAAACATATCCTCCCTTTCCATTTCTGTTTACTTAGATCTACCCTCACCAAACTCGCATGCATGATTCATAAAAAGAAACACTACACTTGCAGATGAAGAACAAATTAAATCATCTAAAAGGAACAGCGCCTTTACATATTTATTGTAATTTTATGAGGCAACGCACTGGTCATTTTCCAAGCACAGGCAATTGAAAGAGCTGCAGCAGGATTGGCAGAGAGGAGAGAGAGAGAGAGAGAGAGAGAGAGAGAGAGAGAGAGAGAGAGAGAGAGAGAGAGAGAGAGAGAGAGAGAGAGAGAGAGAGAGAGAGAGAGAGAGAGAGAGAGAGAGAGAGAGAGAGAGAGAGAGAGAGAGAGAGAGAGAGAGAGAGAGAGAGAGAGAGAGAGAGAGAGAGAGAGAGAGAGACTCTTTAAAAATGCAAATTGGTAACTTAATCAGACATGAAAAGCAAGGATTCGGCTAATTCTCAAAAGAAAAGGTACAAATTACTCTTTCACACTTTAATGACAGTCTTGGGCTCTTTGTTTCACACTGTATTTGAATTTCACACAGTATTTGAATTTTAATTAAAATACAGGGCGATCTTTCTAGGGAATAGCCGTTCATTCATTGAACTATGTTGTGTCGCAATCTTCTGCCTTTTGACCGACATCCCAGACGAGTGTGCTTAGTGACTTTTTACCATTTCTCAGCTGATTGGCCCCTCTGACACTGTATAAAAGGCTAAGTTAAATACACATGCAACATATCTGCTACTGTATATCATTTAATAGCATGCATATCATTATCCTACTTTCCAGTTTGAGCAGACTATATTAAGCCTCTGAGAATATTACGCTAGTTTCTCAGAAGACATCAATTAGAAGTACTAGTACTGTTCATTGTTCATATCTATCTCAGTGCAATTACAAACTTACATAAAAAATAAAAAAAACTGAGAAAATTACTTTTAAAAACCTTGAGCCAAAAAACATATTTGTTATTGCTTACTGTGCTATTTTGTATTCTGAACATTAAGGGCCCATTAAATGGCAGCGTCACATTATAAATCACAGCTGAACGTTGAACTCACCTTGACAAGCTCGTAGTGTTGGATCCCATTGATTCCTATATCAGGGTCAAATGCAGAAGGGACAGGGTAGCGACTGTTGATGGCTGTGTTTTCTGGAATGGAGATGTTGATAACCGTCGATTGGAAGAGCGGGGCGTTGTCGTTGATGTCTTCGATAAGGAAGCGTATCTTGACCAGTCGGAAAATCTCATCTGGTAGCACGGCAACCTCGATCTCGTAAAAGCAGCGCTTCTCATTGAAGACTCCGGAGCAGAGTTTCTCACGGTCGATGCGGTTGGCTGTGGTGAAAATCTCTCCTGTGCTGGCTTCTACCTTGACCAAAGGCACATCACCTGTCTTGTAGACAGGTTTAAACTGCAGTGCTGAAGACAGTTTAATGTCTGGATCTAGGTTCAAGTTTAGGTCTTTGCGCAGGTTTCCGATGCGCACATTCTCCGGCTGCTCCTCTTTTACTGTGTAGTCCTTCTCTTGAGCCCGGCACATCAAGAATAGGCAGGTGAGTAAAACCACCAGAACATGGGCCTCACTTGCCAAGTCCATACTCAGAGTAGGTGATGCACTCTCTTCAAAGATCTGCAAGGTCTGCTAGAGGAAGAAAGGTGGGAAAAGAGAAAGATGGTCATATTCACAACTATGAAACAGTTTTGCTACAAATAGCTTTTTGATCCTTTGGCTTCTTTGAAAGATTAAAGAGAGAGTTCAGCCACATATATAAAAATCCTGTTCATTCTCTCACTCTCATGTCCTTCCAAACTTGTACGACACAAGTGCAT
Source organism: Phoxinus phoxinus (assembly GCF_949152265.1). Lineage (NCBI taxonomy): Eukaryota > Metazoa > Chordata > Actinopteri > Cypriniformes > Leuciscidae > Phoxinus > Phoxinus phoxinus. The sequence continues at coordinate 16,533,286 of NC_136887.1, forward strand.
GAACACGCACAAAAAGGGAATTTTTGAAAAATTTGCTGGTTCCTCTTTTCCATCCATTTACAATAATGGGGGAGGTTTTAAACCTTCAGTCATGTTTATGAGAGTGGCACTATGTACAAGTTACTCTTGAGTTTGAACGTTTTTAAACAAATCAGCTGATCTAGTTTACAAAACTGATATGAATAATTTGTTCACAAACTGATCCGGTTTTCAAGTTCTCACTGTAAGTCATCTTACTGAATCAGTGATTCAAACGTACTGTAGCAGTGAGCAGATCATTAGGGGGAAATATTCAACTACTTTTATGGTCCTTTGCATCTTTTTTAAAGGTTGAAAGCAAGACTAAATAGTTGCAGTGAAGCTTTTAAGCAAAAATATATAAACATCTGAAAACAAGACTAAAGACACAAAATTACAAAAGATCCTTGTTTTCATAGAAAATGCAAACTACTGAGGTTTTTCTGTAAAATTAGAAAATGAGAGGGAAAAAAAACAATTTGCCAAAACGGTAAGAAAGATAACTGCACAGAAAATAAACATTTTCTCTAAAGTATAAAGTAACTTCTAAAGAAAGAAAGTCATACAGGTTTGGAACGGCATGAGGGTGAGTAAACAACACAGTTTACATTGCTGGGTGAACTATCCCTTTAACCTTTTTTTTTCATTTGTTGTTTATAGGCAAAAGGAAAAATAAGCTGTTTTAACAATATGAATCATTGTTTAAAATGGTCAAATGCTACCAAACACAGTATACAATTGTATTAGAGAGGCTCTCAAGATTTCAGACTGCAGATAATGGACTTTTGTACACCATTGGCAACACTCAACAGAACTACAATGCATGATATCAGATTACAGTATGTTGATATTTTGAGTAGTCAAGATGCAACTGTAGGGCAAGGGAATTTTATTATTTTAAGTTTAAGAATTGAAGGACATAGGTCCAAAATGACTGTCAATAGCCATCAGAAGAATAGCACAAAGCCATAATTCAAAAGCACCAAGACATGATTTATGAATCAGCATTTCAGTGTTTGTTGCCAACTTGCTCGATGGCCACACAAATCCTGTCAGGGCATTATATAAATAAAAGTAGCCAGAGGGCTGAGGCTTTCACAATGTGCCAACAACTCAACTAGGTCACAGAGAACTGGTGGTGGAGATGCCTAACACTTCCAGACTCTGGGTTCTGTTAGTGTACAGAGTTGTCCATGCAGTGCTATTTCTGTTTGAATATACTGTAGTGCCCTGAACCTTAACAACATCAGAAACTCCACAGTGAGTTTGACTTTATTTCAAATTAAAGTGATCGTAATAATGAACAACTATATAGATAATTAATAAGTTACACTTTTTTTTCAAAGCAGGAATATGTAGATTTGGTGAATCAATTAATTAGTGTTTAGATATATATTCAGGTATGTTACTTACTATAGCCACTGAGAAAAAAAAAAAACACACCATAATATTTTTGAAATGGGAAATGGAATACTGTTAACAATGACTCCCCATCTGTCAAGTCATTAATGTGTAATTTGTATGTGCCAAAAGGCTGTTTGTTTTAAAAAAAGATCAGAAACATGATCGTGTACCTTGAAGATGTGCTTCACACATCAAAAATTCATCACAAAGGCTCTGATTTTTTTAAACACACAGAGAGTTGAAGGCCCCATTTTTTTTAGCCGCTCAAGTCTCGGCTGTCAGCGAGATGTTCTGTTTTTCACAGTGAACACTCCGGCTGGACTGTAGGGACTCATTAAAGGTTTGTTGGGCAGACGTGCACCACTCACAGTATTTACATGACAGTGATCAATGGCCAGCTTACTATCTGCACATATTATCAGACTACTATGTTGTTCTTTGAAGAAGGTAGTGAAAAAATATTTTATTTGCTTCTGAAGATTGCACCATTTTTGAGTCGGCGAGAGCAAAGCAATTACTATTCACCTACTGTACTCTGATAAGCCCGAAAGAGTCCAAGGCAGTCTCCAACAATGCATAATGAGGAGGACTTACTGGCTAAGGAGTGCATCGCAGAGTAGTGCATAAAAGATGAAAAGACGATCTACATCTAAATAACCACAATTGACATTACGTATAATGTGGACGGGCCTTTAAAACACCCAAGAAGGGCGACGGGTCTCTTGCAATGCGCATTCCATTGCATCTTTAGGTAATCAGTTTACTGTCAACAATAACGAATCGCACCGTCCCGGGGAGAGTCAACACTGATGAACCTGTATAACCCAAAATAGCACCAAATAGTGTAGGCAGTGTAAGCTCTAGCTCTCAGTAAGTGATGTCTGGCATTTTGTATGGAGCTCTGCTACCCTGGGACGTGGTTCTGGGATTAGACAATTCCACACGGGAGCCCGCATGTCACTCCTCCCCATATTTAGGACAGTTTATGTTGTTGTGAAAACTCGCGGAGCCATTTCAGATATACTCCTGGGAATGATCCTTTCAAAACTATACTCTGGATGGATTTGCAAAGCTTTTGAGTTTCAACTTTTTCCCAATCTTTGGAAACTTCCAGCTTGAGAGTGAATAGAGAGAATTAGCTGGGAAAATTGCGCTCATGGGTATCGGTGAGACTTTCTCCCTGCTTGCACAGGGTTCCAGTGATCTATTCTGAGCAGCGGACCATGCATTCCAGGGAGTTTGCAAAAGCCGTTCTTCCCTCCGGAGCCTGGAGTGAGCGGCGCACAGACTTTGGAGCGCTTTACGTGACAATGTGATGGACAGGCCTGCCTGTATTTTGATTTTGAGCTGAGCTGTCAAGGAAGAAAATAATTTTACATGTCAACCACGAGTTCACGCTGAACCTCTGTCTATATGAATAAGCAGGAACCGAATGCTGCAGAGGTGTGAAAATCAATACAGTTCACCTACCAAACAGGCACCAGATTAAAACGATCAAATTTAATAAGAACGGTAATTAAAGCAAACTGACATTTCGAATAATGATTAAAGCCGCTTATGGAAGTTAAACTGGGACAACTGCCTGAAGCGTGTCACTTAACTTATTCTTATCAGAAGCATCACTCTCTATATCGGTTTAAAGAAACCCCGTGTAAGTGTGATTCTTTGACATTTCGATATGGTTTGGGTTTACCCTCTACCTTTTGCCATCAGCAGCTTGAGACCCATAACCCCCTGCCAGCTGTTCTTCCGGCCTACCTGCTGTCTTTCTTGTGTAGTAAGGATGTCAGCCTTTTCATCAACAGAAAACATGTTTTTAATTATTCATTCAGCCTTTATGTATCATGAAGACATCTCTTTTATATCAAATAGGTGGTAATGAAAAGCATCTGGTATAATTATTAAATGTTTATTACTTTTATTATTGTTGTGTTGTTGTTATGCAACATCATTATTGTATTTTCATATCTTTTAATTTATCACTCGTATGTACCTGAATAGGCTAGACTGATGCGTCATTTAAAGTTAGGATCCTACTGAAATACACAAACTGGCTTTGAGTAGCTTTGATGCCGACTACACTGATCCGAAGGACCAATGATCAATTGAATGATCAATAGGGAGGTATTAACATACCAAACAGGCTGCCAGTCGCAACGGATAAACAGATGTAGCCAACGCGATGGAGTCGATTTATGTCCGTCAGCAAAGATTATGCATCCAAACAGTCGTGTCTACCATTCATCAATTTATCAAAGTTTCCATGCGGTCAGATGACAAAATAACTTATGGCTAGCTTCAGCCGAGAAGGAACCGAGAGTGATTTTGTTTACGTAAAATAGTGAGCCATGAATCATCATCGAGATTTTGCTAATTTGAATCATAAATAATCTTAGTAAAACTTGATTTAATTCTTTAGACCAACATCAGGCAATTTATCGTGGGCACTTTCAGTGGAACAGCATGTCAGTTGTTGATATATCATTCTCCTGGATTGATTTTATATGGACAAACATTGCAAAGTGTATAACATGCCAATGAAACTAAATCTTAAAGGATGGTTTTTGGCCTATGATGCACCATTCATCTTCACACTTATCCCTTGATTTTTTTATTCAAATAAATAAAAAAATAAATGTATTAATTCTATATGTTATAAATGACAGCAGGGAATCACAAGGGATTTTTTTTTACAGATCAATGATAACATTTATTATGGACCTGAAGATGATGGAATCACTCTTCTGTTATTATTCCACTACAACTTTTATGGTTCGTCTTATGTTGTATATTTAGAGAACTTTTATGTCAATTTTTATTTTCAAAACACATGCCCATGCATTTTCACTTCAACATAGTATATCAGCTCGCCTTGTTCTAAAACACAGTACATTATTAAAATGTAATAAATAAAAAAATAAAAAATGTAAAATATGCTACTTTATTATCTTATACTGTATATAGAAGGTGGTAAAGCATTATTTATCTTTTATTGCAATGCAGGGCAAGATAAATAAATAAATAAAACTGCCAATAGAGGGCACTGGAGTGGTCACAATGTGGTCAAAATAAGACAACTAATATACAATGAATAACCATTCATATTAATAATTACATATAGTTGGGAGGCAAACTCTTATTCTAATGTTCAGATAATGCAAGACTACTTTTAATATGTTAAGACATTGTATCAAGTGAAACCACCTTGACAAGCACCGCAGTGCAGTTTCAGTATTCGGCATTGACAGGGATAATCGTTGTGGCATGCATCTTTTTTTTCTGCCAATTTACTATACTTTTCTTAAGTTTGCAGAGGATGACTGTAATATGTATATAATTTTACCGCGTCTCTCTCTACTAAGTTATTAACTCAAATTGTTGTTACTGTTAACAATGATATTGGTAGCTTATAAAACGATACAGAAATGTTTATTAAAACATTTGACTTCACCATGTGGCTATAATCAATTACTGAAGCCTTAACCATTTATGTTGCATTATTAGATTACAGGCAACTACATTACAGTCAAAATTTGTTTTGAGACATGCACTGTATATCGCTTTCATGTTACAGCAGACATCATCTTCATACTTTTAGCGCTCGATCAAGACTGAAAAAAATCTTGTCTTTTGTTTCATATACAAAGTAGAATCTTAACTCAGACCTTTATATGTGCCAGAACTTTGATCTATAAAGATAAATAATTTATTTTGCATATAGTTTACTGCATATATTGTGTCAACACAACATCCAATACATTTAGAACCACAAATAACTGATAAATAAATAGAAAAAATAGGCTAGACGTAATGTATGAAAAAATGAATAAGCGTCACTTATGGCAACACATTATGTTGGTGCTTTCAAAAACTGGGATTTTGGGGTTTCTTGCATAGGCTACTGGTAAAAATTGCACAACATTCTTTCAGCATCCACTCTAGGGGTTCAGAACTTTCCACACTTCATGAGGGGCTGTGAGAACTAATAAGAATTACAAACAATAAGTTATAAAGAGAAAGGCCTGTTGAATTTCTACATATCTGAGTGTTGCTCAACCACCAGAGAAACACTGTACAAATTAAAACCAGTTGCATCATTTTGCCTTAGAGCATGAAACAACGTTGAACTCTAGTCCCTACGGAAATCTAAATTAGAAATGTATCAGATTTGACACTCATACGTGTCATCAAAGGTCGCTTGATGCAAAACTTAGTGACAGAATGTGAGCAAAGCAAGTAGAATGGACAACATCTACAGTACATCACGCTCCAGTGTATATTTGGACACTTCCCTTAAAAATTACCATGGTAACTATTGCAATTTAGCAGCTAAATACCATAGTAACAACAGTTATTACTAAGGCAAGACAAATAAATGGATATGGGATCACCTAACCAGTGAAAGGCTTTAAGAAGTTTTGTTATTTTTTGTATTACACATGAACATTATCAAGTTAACAACACTTTTAAAGAAGTAACCATAAATGTAGTAGCCTATCTACACTTTTAATAAAAAAGCTTACATAGGTTAAATAGGATAAACATGATTATTAGGCTATTAGCTATTATTATCTTGTTGTCGAGAAAACTATCTATATACTGATTTAAAGAACCACAACGCCAATACTGATAAGAATTTTTTAATCTAATGAGAACCAAATATTCATAAAAAAAAATAAAAATAAAAAAAACTTCACAGCCAAAACCGGTTATGGCTGAAAATATAAGCAATTAAATAACCTTTATTTCTAGAGCGTATGGAATTCTTGTGGGAACTATTAATGGTTACCATGGCATTGTTTTAAGGGACATGGTCTGTATTTAAATCAAAGTATTTCTGTTCTGCCTCGTCCAGCACACCGCTTTAGAAAATGACGCATCCTGGATCAGCTTCCGACTTCATCTGCTGATGCTCTTCTGTCTCGCGAGCTGCATACAGCCGTTCATTTTTGAGTACCCTAACGATATGGCCATTTCCTTATAGCAAGCTATGGAATAAGATATTATTATTTTCCTCATAGCTTCTAAATAATTACAAACCAAAAATCACCCCCAAAGCCAACGTTACAGAGAATGCTTCAGAAGTTGTTAGATGGTGTCTTGCAGTTGCTATGCTGTTATGATTCACGTGTTGGCAGTAGACGTTCTGCCTGAAATGCTTTACGCGACTTTACCTTTGCGTTGAATCGGACACGTTCCACGATACTTTTGTGTAATAAAGCCAAGTCATGATCCGAACTGACAAACTAGACTAGCGCATCTCCAAACGGAAAGTGAAGCGCAAGGGCAGCTTAGGAAATTCTGCAGTATTACATACACCATATATTTTTAAACATTATAACCTAATGAATTTATTTTCCTCAGGCAAACTTAAACACATCGACTTTTGTGCGCAAAGGCCCTTCGACTTTTTGGATTTTTTCCCCCGAACAGTGCAAGTGCATGTAGCCTAAGTGTTATTTAATCTAATTCGCGATGTTTTTAAAGACGTTAAAGTAGGCTAAGTAGCTACGACCGGTCGACTTAAATAAGTAGGAAGTGCGGTAATCCTACTAATTTTTCTTGACGAAAAATACATAAGATAAAGAAATAACCCTTAAATGAGCATAAAGAAGACGTGTCTTACCTCGGATTTCTCAGTGAATATGGAAACTCTCAATTCCCGTCACGTAGCGGCATCACTGCTGGAGGAGATGAAGTGCCGTGCAGACTGAAGAAAATCCCAGAATCAAACAGCTTCACGTAGTGACCAGTCGGTATCCAACTAGAAAAAACGATCCATGTCCATGAAAAAGTCCACGGTCCACGCACGAACAGCGAAAAACATCTGTGAATGACTTTTAGAAGAGACGATGTAATTCCTCAGATGTCTCGCGCCTGGCTACTGCTTGAATCCCACGCGCGCGGAGATATAGCTGGTGCTCCAAATGGGTTTGTCAATGTGCAGGACTTCTTATTTCAGTGCATTCATACAGTCATCACGGGAAAGCCAGGGAATGCTCCTCGCATGTACTTAAACTGTTTAGTGAAGTTGTTTTTTCATTTTTGTGTGCGTTTAATTAACGACTAAAGAACTTGTAAATCATTTAAAACGTCCTCGGACGCGTAATTTAACGGCATCTCGTGGTTTGGCAGAGTGATAGAGAGCTAATGTCAATTTTGAGAAAAACTCATGGACTGTCAGTGCAACGGAGCAGATGGACAGTGCGCCTATATGTGCAGCATCACTTCCACACACTGAGGCGTTTTGCCGTAGTTGTACGCAGAGCTCTAGCAATCTCTGTTGTATTGTATGAACTCAGTTCCTTAGTACTGCCCACCTCTCCACCTCCGATTGACATCATCGCGGGAGGAGGAGCCTGCGATAAATTTCACAGCCTTCATCATCTTAAAGCCGCACTGCTGCTGGAGTCAGAGCCCCGCTCGCTCGCTCGCACTCACCGCGGACTAATACCTCACACCAACGCCGCAACTCGCCTGAAAGGAAAAGGGGGCACTGTTCGCTTTGCTTATAAACACGAGTTTGTGTGTGAAGTCCAACGTTAAACTACCTCATTATACTTTACTAATGATATATAGATAGATAGATTTCCTTCTTTATACTCAGACAGACAGACAGACAGACGGATAGATAGATAGATAGATAGATAGATAGATAGATAGATAGATAGATAGATAGATAGATAGATAGATAGATAGATAGATAGATAGATAGATAGATAGATAACTTTGCAACTACATTTGAACTAACTCTCAACTGAGTAAGGCTGTTAGGAGTTAGGTGTTAAGGTTTGGGTTAATATTTGCATGTAGTTGCAAAGTTACTTAGTCAGAATGTCTTTTGGGGGAGCATCACAATAAAGTGTTATCAGATATTAAGCAGACAGCCTACTGTCCTAATACTCTAATGACTGGTAGTTTAAATGTAGTTGTTACGCGGTATATGTCTAAAGTGGATCATCGAAATAAAGTGTACCTAATATGTTTAAAAAATCGGAGATGTGGCTCAAAAATAAATTGCAGTTGTTTCAACATAATGTACTACGACATGCCCGGTCCACATTAATGCATTCAAATCAGACATATAGAATTTAAAGAAAGAACCCCGGTCCACATTAATGCATTCAAATCAGACATATAGAATTTAAAGAAAGAACACCGGTCAATTAACCTATCTAAAAAGTCGTTTGTCAGCACAATCCAGCACTTTCTATTGCCATGGACGGCTGGAAATCTTGCACAGCCCCACATTCAATAAAGGTCACTCACACAACATGTACACATTGATCTTCCCATTAATTTTTACACTGCTGCAATGTAACAAATCACAGTCTTTGACTGGTCCCCTCAAGCTAGCTTTTCTTACCAAAAGCCATAACCTTCGTAACATCAATCATGTCCTGATGCTTCACCTCAGCAAGCTTTTAAATGGTCACACTTTCAATTGAGTGTGACGTGCCCTTAAGGTTGGAAAGCTGGCATTTATTAAAAATCATATTCAATTCTTGTGTACAATTACATGTTTACAGTTCTTGAACTCCAAGGCTAATGTGTATTTTATCATAGTGTTTAACATCCCATTACCAGGAATTATTTTGGGGCTATACATTTACAATGGCTTCCTTCATAATACCGCAGGAAAATGTCTCCCCAATTAGACAGCATGGCCATGCTAATTTGCACAATCTACTCCGAGAAACCTACATCTTTGGAGGAATTCGGAGTGTCCAGGAGCTTCTCTCCCTCATCAAGTAATGTAGCTATCCGAGAGCTATAAAAGGGTTGATCCCTTCATATTTTTAAGATTCCTACTACATGTCACTGAAGGACTTCTCCTAGGCATGTTAAAGAAATGCAAATCTGAAAGCCTTAAAGCAAAATGAAAGGCACAAAATACCACATGAATTATTCAGATGGCTATTTTGCCACCCTCAAAATGAACTTTTAGAGAAACCATTTATGCATTTCTGATAGGGCTAGAGAATCCACCAAATGCACAGAGCAGTTTAAATGTCATGCTGCACATCTAATCTTGGACATTGTTTTATTTCCTGCTGTAATGGGACGGTGAGTGTAACATTTGTGAGGAAGCATATGCGAATAAAATCTTAAATGCATTGGTGACATGTACAGAAAGCACCAATGATAATGATTTCATAATGTCGTTGCTGTTGTCCTTGCTCCGTCTGCTACAGATTGTCTTTCAATAGAACTGTATGCCAAGCATTTTCAGATAGCTCTTCTCCACCATCTCAACCATGATAATCTAATGATGTGTGACACTGGATACCTGTGTCTGAATTTTTAGGGCCACATAAAGGACAGAGTGACAATATTTAACGGTGTGAAGTGTTCGCTTTATGCTCAGTAATTAAAACACTCACTGGTTAACTCATGCCGGGTTTAGAATGCAACATCATATTCATTTCCAATGCACAAAAGCCTGCAGTTAAATTGTTCTCGCTGCTTAGGTTTTCCCATTTTTGGCACAGCATCATTACACTGTATTTTTTTATGGTAAAAAAATATCTTCTAATTTACAGGAAAAACTGGAAGGAAGCTGACATACTGATGTGTAGGCATAATGAGAGGCATTTCAGTGACTAACTATCCCTAACTTATAGAGTTCATAACTGTGTCATTAAAAGTTTAAATGTTAATATACCAACTCATTTTGATCTACTAAATATGTTAATAATGATAATGCCTTCTAAAGAAAGTTCATCAAAAGTGGCCTTTCCAACAAATGCTGCCAATAATAACAGATGAAACAAAAAACACACACAATGCACATACAAATCTAACTTACTAAAAATCTAATAAATGAGATGGTTAATTTTTTGTTTACGATATTTATAAAATGTAATATAAAAACGTACAGGTTACAGTCAGAATACAACACATGAATACATGAGACAACAACTGTATCATATTTTCCAGTCTCATAATTTAGCTGGAACATTAACAGCAAAGTTTTACACTTCTTTTCACATTACACCCAGTGGTGCATGGTGGTTTCTCCTGGTATAAAACACATCAAACTGCGACTTCCCATGGGCAAATCAGATCGAACCAACACTTGTAATCAAGATGACTACACAGAGTGTTAATTACACCTCTCGTAGCAAAATCTAAACTAATGTTTTAGTGATTATGCAGTTTATTTAATGTGATAAAAAGGTACTTGTGTATATAATATGAGATCCTGTGAATGAACAAGCTAAAGAGTTGCACAAAGCTGTTTCCACTTTTTTTTTTTTTTTTGCTGATATGATCAAATGGGGTTTTCCTATATTCATCCCTTAGTCTGCATGTGACTGGCCCCCCTACCGGATCCATGACTCATTACTAACGGCACAAAGAGAAATCATTGGAGGAAAGAACACACTAATATACCTTATCAGTCTAGCACAGCTTGGCAGGGAACGGTGCTGAAGACCAGGGAGGTAAATTGCAAGGTGTGCCTCAGTATATTAACATTCAAGTTCTTTCAGAGAGGATTGATCTTTCTTCCCTATAAAACATGACCATGCCTCTGTATTATCCAACCTGCCTTTAAAGAATGACTTGTTACTGTTCCCCCTTCCTCTAGGCATTCATTGGCCTCTTAAAAATCCTGTCAGGCTACGCAGAAGATACGTATTATTCAGACAATCAAAGTTTCTTCTCTGTTAGCATACTGATGGACATGGGTCGAATAAACAGGCTTGTATTTAAAAGATGTTTAGAAAACTATAACCTTGTATTCGTTATTATCGTTCATTACTAACCTTGCATATACATTTGGCTCACCACTGTTATCTGTAATGGGATGATTGAATTATCATCAGCTATAATGGAAGTCTATTATTTCCTATACATGAAGACATCCCTGCACATAGGCGGAAACACTTTCATCCTACACCGGCTAGCTGCCATCATCTATTGAACATAATGAACAAAGACGCAGAGGTGTCTGAGGTTGAAAGGAGCTTCATATCTTGACCTTCGCCTTCAAATACAACATTCAAGACCTCGGCTCAACCCGGCAGAGCAAGCCGACATTCAAACAAAAGCAACCTTCAGGCATGATGATCGCCAGCACTGTGGTGGAAAATGGCAAAACGTAAACAAAAGTGGGCAGTAATACGGTCAGTGCCATGAATTATGAAGGCCTTTGGAATCTAATGAAATATGTAAGGATTTAGGCCATCTGAACTGGATACTATCTTTTTTGTCAGGTAGGTATAAAACCCTTTCTGTCTACAAAAGAAGAGGAAGGAAATCCTGTCAGTCTCTCCAAATGTCAATGACTTCTACCGTCAGGGGTGAGCGTTAGGGGTATGCATTCAATAAGGAGAGAGTCTGAAATAAAAGATTTCAGAGTTTGATGCGCACTGGCCTCACAAAGCTCTCTATTATTGTCAGTCTTGCAGAGCTGTTGTATGGCTCATGGACGAGTCAATTGCACAGGCCATGGGGTTTCTCAGTTAGATGAGACGAAGCGATTCAATGAATCCTGGTACTCATGAATTGCCTGGCATGAGCCAGCTTGGCGATGGCCGGGGTGAAGGATAGTTGTTTGTTTGTGTGGAAGTCAAGGTTGATTGCAATCATGGAGTGGATCTATGCCATGTCCTTGGGGAATATTATGAGGTGAGGGGGCCAAGGAGATATCTGACAGCAAGGATACATCTGTCCCGAAGCCCGCTTCCACCAATCCGTGACAGCTATGCTTGTGTAATGCTGGATGTTTTCCATGGTCCTGAGCTGAATGTTGAATGTTGGAGGATGTGAAAAAAGCCACAAAGACTAATAAGGGGCTTCAATTGATGTAAATATGGACCAATTATTATGGCATACCAAGGACACTTACAGTAATACCAACTCTCCAGATGTTGCTAGGTGGGACTTTTAATGAGAAATAAAAATGCAGTTGGATATGTATTCGTCCTTTTAAAAGCTATTTGAAGAGGTTGTGTAGATTCTGACAACAGGCTATTCATTTTTGTTTATGACTATAAGTCATCACTGCAACATAATCATACCAGCTCTTGCTTCCTGGTTGCTTCAGATTTTTTTTATTCTGTTTACACGTTGCATTTCATTGATGAACATGTTCATGGCAGGCTGCTAACTTGTTTTTCCTATAATACCACTGGGGGAAAAAATGGATCTGGTTGCAGTAAATGGAAGTTAAAATGTAGAACATGTCTCTGGCTGTCTCTTTTTTGCTGATATTTATCAAAACGTCTCACAACAATGTATTGAGTAATACAAAAAAATCAGACGGGAAATGCAAAACAGACAATAATTTAGTGTGTCACATCGTAAACAAATTTATTCTAATGAAGTGAATAAAACGTTCTGCGAGAAAATGACTTATCCTAAAAATGTGTCTTTATAGAAGACAAAAAGACAAAAAAACAAATTTGTCTCCCTGAATCTGTGATGTATTAGTTCATACATCAAGCAATGGAAAAATACAGCTTATTATTGTTTGCACATCTTGCCATGAATGAGAGACACTGTTTGTCCTTTGCATTACATTTGAATAAGAAATAATATTAATGCACTGTAGTCATGCTGCTCATCCACATACATCACTGCATGCAACATCTGCTTTCTGTGACAGAACAGAGCAGGATCAATTTGTTGTGTGCATGCATAACTAATTTATCACATTGTTCCCCCCCATAGATCTCGGCTGCAATGCACGCTCATGAACCGTTCACACTCACACACAGGAAAAAAAGAAGGATGGAGAGAACGAGAGCGTGTGCTAGAGAGAGGAAAGAGAGGGTGACAGCGAGAAAGAAGAATTGAAGAGAGGAGGGGTTACATTAAAATACTTTTTGCCTTGATGAATCATGTTTGAAAAATCAAGGCATTTGGTTGCGGAGGCTGCACGTTGAGAAAATACATGCGTTTAGAGAAAAAAGCCTCTCTTTTTGAGACATGTGCGTAGATTCGATGGGGTCTTTTTGCTTTTAAAAAGCCCATTGATGTATTATGCCTTTTTTTGCCATCTGTCTTTCTTTTCTTTCGGACCAATGGACCAATTGTAAGCAACAAGCTCTTTTTCATTCTCAGAGGGAACTACATGAATATAAAGGGATCAGACCACTACATTTAACTCCCACCGATAATCACAAGTAAATGGAGGAAAAGAACTTATCAAGTGCTCCTTGACTAAATTACAGGAGACAGAACTAAATGCTTGAACGTAATGATTCCTCTGCATAAAACACCAATAAAAGCATGAATATTAATAAGCAGTTTACAATTAACGAGCGATTTGATATAAACAAGCTTAATTCAGAATGTGCCCGAGTGATGCCAATTAGTTCGCGTATGGCTCTCAGAGTCTAGTTAAGGGACCTGTCTTTGCATAGGAAGGTTGCCGAATTGATTTTAAATACATTTTTATGTGTTGAAGATCTCAATCTTAATGACTAGACTTTGTAAGGTCAGGGATTAGACCGGCCTTGATCGCAACAAAAGCAGGTGAAATGAATGGCATGTGGCGACTTGAGATCCTCCATCAACCGAACCACAGCCCCGGCAGCCCTGTCTGTGAAATTTTAATGGAGCCTTTTCTTTTAGGGACAGACAAGATGACGGCTGCTGCATGAAAATACCATCGTGTCGAGATATTTCTCCGCACTACACAGATATAAGTGAAACGCAACACGCATTAGGGAAGCACTGGTCATTATTTGGCGCTTGTGATGTGGCCCAGATGGTCCGACGCTTGATGTTCAAATCACGTTTAGTTGCGGTTTTCAAACCTTGAATGAGCTGTGTACACAACCATTGTTTGAGGAGGAAAATTGAAGGCATGCCGTGTAAACCGCCATCGTCTGATGCAGGGAACGGGGCGATTTGTTGTGCAGGATGCTCGCTGTCTCCCAGTCTAGCCTCTGAGGTGTACGTTTTGTGGCTAGAGTAAGTGTAATGATTGCGACGCATGCTGGGATCGAGATGGTGGTGCATCTTAGGCAGGGGGAAGAGATAGATGAGCGAGAGGGAGAGGACTTGGGTTTACATGGATGAGACAATTTCTCTTCAGGGTTTTGGTGTAATTTAGGTTAAGCGATGCTCCTCCTCTGACAATTGAAGTGAAGGCTCCATGTAATTAACCTAGAAATAGGATGAAACCCCAGCTCAACTCCGAGCTTCAATACAACACTGCCATCATCTTATCCAACAATTCAATTTCATCTCCTCCCTATTCCTCCGTTGAATAAACACTTTAATGAAATCATAATTAGGCTACAACTCTTTACGGGGTCAACCCTTTTAGTACTGGGTAATATCCCTTGAGTTTTCTACAACTTTATTTGATTTTGTAGCTCTTTAGACGGTGCCATTGCCGTTTTGATGCGTGATATTTTCTAACAACGCAATAGCCTACATATATTCATGCAACAATCCAATAATTCACGCTCCCTAAGACATCTTAATGCATTGTAACTGCTGCATGGTACTAAGGAGCAACAAGACCTGTAATATAATACAAATTATTTGTTGATTCATTACACATGCATGAGTTATACATTATAGATGAGAGCATCGTCAAAGATGTTACTGCTAGACTATTGATTCATCATTCCTGCACCAGTTGAATTACCATGTAAGTACTAGTCTCAAATCTATTTTCCATTTGCCTGCTTTAAATTTTAACGTACTTTGCACATTAGGAATCCAGAAACTGACAGCCAATACCTGCACGATATGCAAATTTACACTGAAGAGGAAGAATATAGCCCTTTTATATGGTACTACGGTGGGAGTTTGTGAATGTTTTGTTTTTTGTGGCTTCTGTAAATTTGTAAATAAGGCCCTCAACTAGGAAAGAGAGAAGAGCAGATATGTCAGGTAATACAATACACACATTCAGAGGCAGGTGCTGCGTATGGTCCGACTCCTTTCAGTTTCAATGGTTACACAAAGGGACCACTGTAAATCTAAAACAACAAAAATGTACTTATCAAGTTAAAACATTTTTGATACACAAGTGTATTAATTGCCCCCTTACTAATTTCCCTAGTTTTTCTAACCTTAACATCAGCATAAAAAGTTTACACATTGTCAAAAATGACTTTGTTAGCAACTAAGTTACATTGATTGCATCTTACATTAAACTTCAGCTAATATTAAAAATGAATGGAATCATAAAAATAAATAAATACAAGTAAATTCAAGCCAAATCAAATTATCTTATTATAGATAATACACCTTTCTCTCTTCAAATGTGAATAAGGGTCTGCACTTATAAATATGACATGCGAACATTCATAATGTTGAGCTGATTGATCTAGAACACATGTGGACTGACCTCTACCAGCAATTCTTACCTCCATCAGTCATTACCCCCTTCTGAATTCATTAACACCTTTGCAATGTTTTTTTTGCAGGTACCAACTGGTTTCAAAATGTTGATCCTTATATAAAGTGACAGACATTATTTCCATTCAGTTGCCTATACTTTATAATGATCTTAAAATTAGCTATTAATTGTGAACTCTCTGAGTTAATTTTTTTTAAACCAATTACATATTTTACAACAGCCTTGCATACCAAACATTTCCAAGTGAGTATTTGTACAATATTTTTTTCCTCAGTAAATGATATACAAATATGATACTTTTTTACACTGAATGTTACACAAATTCTATCATATTTGGCTAGCGTTACATTATGTAATCACGTCCTCCTTCATGCAAATGCTTTTTATATACAAATATATATAATTTGTACAGTATGTAGTCTAGTGAAAGTTTAGAGAGACAAAGGGCTGTTCTGAGATGAACATTCTTAAGTTGCATGTATAAATACAATAGCCGACTGTTCAAAAGTATGGGGTTGGTAAGACTGTTTTCTATTGTAATATATTTTAAAATGTTATCTCCTGTGATCACAGCTGAATTTTCAGCATCATTTCTCCAGTCTTCAGTGTCACATGATCCTTCAGAAATCATTCTTCTATGCTGATTTGCTGCTCAAGAAACATTTCTTATTATAATAAACGTTGACAACTTTTTTTTGTGCTTGTGGGAAATTTGAATAAAGGCCAAAAGAGCAGCATTTGAATAAAAGTAATTTCTTAAAAAAAAAAAAAAAAAATCTCACTGACACCAAACTTTTGTAGTGTATATAACATATTTTACATTCCATTTTCTATATAAATATTAAAGAAGTAAAGTCACACATTTAATATGATGGATTTACTTATTTATACCACACATTTAAAGGATGAGGAAAAAACATTGTTTATAAAAGTTGGTAACTCAACTAAATCACCACTGAACCACCCGATTGCAACATATTCTTCAAATCAATCTAAACTGCCTAGGTGAATTTTATTTCTTTTTCCTTTTTTCCCCTTCTTTGTGAGTGAGTGAGTGAGTGAGTGAGTGAGTGAGTGAGTGAGTGAGTGAGTGAGTGAGTGAGAGATTAATAGTGCACTGCAGTGGCATTTTTCATGATTCTAGCAGCCATGATCCACAATGTTTGGGAAAGCCTAATGAAGACTTATACAATTGACCCTAACATTGTCCATAATAACATTGTCTATAATTAAGATTATTTTTTTCTGCTATAGCAATGGACTCATATAACTGCTAAGAGGGGATAAAAACCTTTTACTTAAGCATTCCTCTTGTAAACAGCACAGCTTTTCACGCCCAACTGCCTGCAAATCATGGCTTTGCAACACTAAAAAGTCACATGCCATAGAGTACACATTGGTTTAAAAAACCCTAAACCCTTTGAGAAAGACTAAACTTTTAATTATTAGACACAGGTATATGCATTAGACACATTGAAAGCACTCCCACTCGGCCAACCAAAACTAATGGCATATTGCTCTCCCATGGTCTGTGGCACAAATTCATCTCCACATTAAAACTACGGACGTGAAATTATATAGTTAATTTTCTTTAGTGCTGATGAATGCATTATCAGCTGTAGAATGACCTTTTGAGATATTACCAGAAGCTCAAGCCTTCTCTTTTCCCTGTCATTAAGGCCAAAGGGCTGAGTGACAGGTTCATAAGATGTACGCGCACACAGAGAATCACAGCACTAAAGAGAAAGCAGTGCCTTGCGTGTTATGACCTCTGAAATGGCTTAAGGCTGTGTTATCAGATTTTTCACAAGCTAGTTCTACTCCCACACTTTATATAAGATGTGGTTGATAAGCTTTTATTATACCTTAAACATAAAGAAGCGTCTGTTTAGCAGTTCTGAGATCTCTCTAGGTTACTATCCTATGTGTCGGCATTTCCTCCTTAAATAATAACATCCATCTGATTTTAAATCTGATATGTGACACATACTCCCTCACGAACGCATGAAATAAGCCAGTGCTTTCCAAAGGCTCTTAGTCACAGACAGTGAGCTCGGTGAAGCAAGATTTTAAACAATGGTCACAACTGTAGGTATCGCGTATGAGTGCTCTACCAAAGGAGCCCTACTTAAACGGGGTCTTCTGGGACTGCTTGTCTCATTCTTGAAATCACTTTAGCCTCTTTTACGTTTCTTTCGGCTTTTAAGAAACAGACTCATGTAATGCTCAGAGGGATGCTTACGATGACATTTAAAATCTTTCACATGAGCTATCGGTGTACTACTAAATAAATCAGAGCTTCAAACAGATGTTCCTCACATTAAACACTGAATTCATTAACATTTCAATTCTTCTAGCATTGCCATCACCCAACCGATCAATATATCTTCAATATACTGCCTTAATAGTAGGGTAGGGCATTTGTTTTTTAACCCTTGTGCATCGTTCAAATTCCCATCCTTTCGTTATGTTCGTGGCTGTAAAATTTGAAAAACTGCTGTAAAAATTGATCAGATAATTTTTTTTTTTTTTGCATAAATCTATTAATCAACCTCAGTCCTGTTCAAAACTACTAAATGTTAAAAAAAAATTAACTCTTTAATTGCCAAATTCATAAATTATGTCACTGATTTTGGGGGTAAAAAAACACAAAATTACTTATTTTCAATATAAAATGTGATTGTGGACTGGATTTTTTTTTACCTTTTATCACAGTCTTGGACATGTCAAAGATCAGAAACAACATTGGTTTTGATGCATTGATAGTTTTTGTGCAGCATCAGATTTTAACTTTTTCTCCCACATTTACTGTTCGTGGCTGTTTTTGCCCCATTGACTTCCATTATAACCACATTTTTTGATTGCAAAGCCATGACACCATAAAATCATGCATGTTTGATTGTTGGTGGTATTCCCTGTTGGGAAGAGGTAAAATTAGTAATTTTTACTGTTGATAACCAGGTGGCACCATTAACCCTTTAGATAGGCCTGTGCAAAAAAAAAGCTTAGTTTCTGGCTTTTACATGGAGTTATATGGAATATAATAGCATAATAAAGTGTGTGTGTGTGTGTGTGTGTGTGTGTGTGTGTGTGTGTGTGTGTGTGTGTGTGTGAGAACTCACCTTGATGCGTCTGAGAAAATCAAAATATGCACCTCAGCTCTCAGAACTACATGGAGTAAACAAAAAACAAAGTAAGTGTATTTATGCATCTGCCTTTTGATGGTGAGAAATGCAGACTAAACAAAAACTAAGCAAGTGGATTCAAACACTTGCATGCAAGCCTGCTGGTCATTTGATGGTGAGAAGAGCAGCAAGCAACATGAGAAAGGGCTTGACTTGTAGTGAAGTTTTAGAGATGATTGACATAATTTATGAATTTGGCAATTAAAGAGTTAAAATCTTGATTTTTTTTAAAAACATTTAGTAGTTTTGAACAGGACTGAGGTTGATTAATAGATTTATGCAAAAAAAAATTCAAAAAAATATTTATCTGATCAATTTTTACAGCAGTTTAAAGTAGTGGCTGTTTTCAGCCACGAACATAACGAAAGGGTAGTGAATTTGCCCAGAGTGTACTGTTGAGTTTTTGAAAAATTTCAAAGCATTTTCCCAAAATGTGTGTCACAATAAGATTTGTCACCAAAAATAATTCCATTTGCTGAAACACAGAGAAAGTTATGGCCAAAATAAGACTAAAAAATACCCCATAGTGGCTGAAAACAGCCCCAACAGCACATAAGGGTTAAACACTTTTTGTTGTACTGGTTGAAACTCTCTTCACATCCTGATTGCAATCAATAATAGAAGTAATCCAAATATTAAAACATATCTCATGTGGAAGTCACAGGACAAATAAAATAAATAAAATTGGTCTGAATGCAATGATACAATGTCCTACCTGCCTGTCAACATTTGTAGTAAGTTCCGAATGGCATGGTTCCTACGCCGTGTTCACTGCTCCCTACTCCCTCGCTGACAATAATCGCTCATTTAGAACCTCTCTACACCATCATCAAAGAAAGGCAGATTTAACATTTAATATACCAAAATCATATAATAAATACAAATCAAACATTATATAATACATAGCCTATAATTAATACATGTTACGACTACTTGAGTTTATTACATAGACTACTTTAATTGAATATAAACATTGAAGCTGTAGGCTAGGCCAGTAGTTTTAATATTATTAAAAAAAAATCAATTTAAAGTCCAGGAAATCATTAATTTCTTCTGAAGAGATCACACATGATGACATATTTATGCTTTTATTCATATATAAACATTGCACAATTACCATTGCAAATCTCACATAAATGCTTGCTCACTCAATGTATCTGGGATAATTTTGTTATAATTGCACTTGTTTTTAATATATTTTATAATGTTATAATTTCACAGCTAATCTCCAAATTAATGTAGAAACAACATAAAGACAGTATATTTTAAATAATTGTTTAATGGCATCTTTTTTATGAATGAAGGCCAGTATCACTGGTACCAATAATTCTACTGTCTTAATTTTTATTTTATTTTAAACATTATCACAATTCAACACTACAGTTTAATTGAAAGCTATCCATTTAAAAATGTATTAGGCTCCAAAAAATATAACAACTTTTAATTTAAGTGAACTTAAAACAATCTTCACATAAGCCCATAATAAATGTCATATTGCCCTGTGCCCACTACATGTAAATACACAGAAATTTAATAAAGTTATCAAACACTTTACCGTCTTCACTGCATAAGTTATGAATTACATATAGATCAATCCTTATTAAAGCTACAAGCATTCTTTAGTCAAGAGCAATGAGTAATTTTCTCTGTTACCTGTGTGTTATTTGATTCTGCTGTCACTGCACATGTGGATCTCACACGTGTTCCGTTCTCTCACAACTCTTAACGTTAATTTAAGACTGTAATTAATATAAGACTGCTCTCATGAGGATACTCAACAAAACGGACATTTTGGCATAACCGTGCGTTATTCGTTCAAGAGCGAAAGAGAAGTCTATTCTGGCGCGCATCGTTCTGTGCGTCATGTTTGTCAGCAAGACATTCACAGACACTCACAGTTCTTTTGTCTTTTAGCGCTTGCATGGTTTAAAAGCAGTTGCATGAAGAAGAACGTGATTATATAATGTAGCCAAAGACGTTAAATATTTTTAACTCGTTAAACTGAAAAACAGTAGGCCTATCCGGCGTTACTGCTGACAGCACAGACTGATGTGTTAATGTTAATACGTGACTGACGTTGTGACGTTTATTTCGTGTGTATTTGACAAAAGAGCAATTTTATGTGGACGCACTGGAAATGAAGCACGGGAATTAAATCATGCGCAAGTGCAACCCCCGCAATTCAACGCCGAAAACTTATGATTTTAATTTTTATCATACATTTGTGTGCATTATTTGTTGTTATTAGAGACTGCGGCACCCGATTGGGAAACCCTGGTCTAGGCTATAGGCTAACTGTCATTTAATGAAAATACATTTTTATTTGGTTTAGGCTACTACATAAATGTGCTCTTGTAGAGGTCTCATCTCGTGCGTTTTCTTTCCCACGCACATCTGCATAGAAAACATTCCTGAGGTAAATAAAATAAAAAAGGACAGCTCCTCGGCTGCTTCTTAACACTTTTAATTTGTTTACATTTTCATAATAGACTATGGAAATGTATCACTCTAACCATTCATAAATACTTTATTTTGTATAATAATAACAACAACAATATTTATGAAAACTTAAAAGCATACGTAAAGTCAGAGCCATTTAAAATCGAATCCAACGGCTCTATGGCTAGTTTAGACTGGTGGTGACGCGGGTGCGCAATGGCAGTTGGGTGATTTTGTCTCTCTACTTCCTGATGTATTGATGTTCCGATGTTCCCCCTTATTCCCTACACCGTTTGCAGTGCCCTTCGAACTGAACATTCGCTCCATTCGGATTGGAATCTCACTTAATATGGCGAAATACCCTGTTAAGTCCTCTTCACAGTCCTTACGGTGGAATGGAACTCACCGCACCGCATGTTCGCTCCCATCTGATAAGAATATCACGTAAAATGGCACCCTGTGAAGTCCATTTCGCGGTCGAATGGAATGCAACCTTACAGTCGTATGGGACACACCTTCATACCTCGCGCACACGCGCACAGTCATCAGCGCGTTCCATAAGGCTATGGAGGTAGAGTCACCAAGTAGGCACAGCAGCAGCCTTTTAGGGAGTAAAGTAACTCCTGAACTAAAACAAGAAGTTTATCCTGAGTTCACGCCATGTCATAACCGGAAATAACGAATGGAAACCCGTGACATTATACCCGGAGCTGTTCACGTCCTCAGACTAGGATGTATGTGTTTCTCTGGCAACACTATCAACGCCGAAATTAATCAGCAGCAGTCAAGTGGTACAACTAGAAATCTGTAAGTTGTTTACGTTCATTATTATTATTATATTATGTGCTTTGAGACATTTTACCCCGTCTCTCGTCTCGTAACGCTTTGCAGAACCTGCTGTGTGTGTTCATGTGTTTTGAAGGAGGCGTGGCTTTGGAAACTCTGTAGGGGAGGGTTGGATCTTATGCTTTTAAAGCTAGCTTTTGCTACTCTGTCCAAAATTGCCTACCATTTACCCAGTGACCATTCCATGTTCATAATCTTTAAAATATATAGTATTAGAGAAGGGAGTGATGGAAAGAGTATCAGACAAAGGAAATTATGGAGAAAGCAATGTTATAATTCCCATCTCAATGCAATGCAACAAACATTTTGTCATGTTACACAATTATTTTTAAATATCTTTCAATAGAGAACGACAAAACAAATTTTGTGTAGCATTTACACATGGTTGGATAAATGCTGAAATGTACAATATGGATATCTTAACAGCATTTAAAATGTAAAAGTATTTACATAAGGTAAACAATTATACATCATCTTTATATTCTGAATACATTTTGTGTAGTAGTTACATTTTACTATTACATAGATTTTTCTGAGCCCCCAAGCCAAAATACTTATCTCAACAATATAAATGGCAATGGGCAGATGAATTTACAGTGACAATCATTAGTTACAATATATTAAGTGTATAGTTTTTTTTTATATATATATATTTTTTAAAAGAATGTTATGATTGTCAAATTAGCTAAATGGGTTTAATAAATGTGATAGTATTGAACATTTAATTAATCACATTGATTAAATACAATATTCATTCCATAAATTCATTCATAAACATTTGTTAATCTCTAGTTGTTAGTCTCTAGTTGTTTGCATGTCAAATTATTACATTTTAGCATGCTGTATGTTAATAATAATGTATCAGTCTCAGTTTATATACGAAAAGATGAAAATATGTGCAATAACCACCATCTACGATTACTAACGAGATTGTATTGTTGTTCTGCCAACTACGTAATAGTTGGCTTTAGACAATAATGCTATAAAGATACTGAAATAATCACCTGGCCTGATCTTAAGCATAATTTCCGATTTGATCTGTCAATCAGTCATGCTATGTGCTTCAGTAGACTTAAATATAGTGCAGCCAGTCTGTTCGAAGGAATGTTTCTTTTTCACTGTGTCGCTATCAGCTGCAGAACGCACCGTATTGATTTCATGTCGTGTGACCATAGGAAGAACAGTTGGAAGTGATAGGCTGTGGCTCAGCATCCCGGTGACACAAGCTGCACTTGGCAGCCGTCAGTCATTCAGAACAAAGAACTGATTCTTACACTACACACACAAACACTGATAAGTAAATGGCAGATGAGTACTTTCGGACTGAAAGCCATATTCTACATTAAATGTTTTAGAAAATGTTTTCTAAAAAAAACAACAGTATTTTTGTGTTGTCTGCCTGTAAAAATCTCAATTTGCATGACAAGAAATATAATGTAAAATACCAATGATGCCATCGAAGAACAATTTTTGGATCCCCAAAGAACCTTTCAGTGAACATTTCTTTAAAAAAATAATTGTGTTTTCCTACTGTGAAGGTCATTTAAAAAAAATCTAAAAACCTTGTTTTTACAATGGTTCCATGGATGTTAAAGGTTCTTCATGGAACCATTGATACATTCTGAAAGAATCTTTATTTTTAAGAGTATAAATTAAGTACTGTTTACAATCATGCCAAAAACAATAAACATACATTTTGTATGTCAATGAGGCAAGAAACTTTTCAACTTATTAATTTTTTATTTCCATAATCCATATGTAGCAAACACAGTCTGAATATACTTATTTGTTTGATCTGGCTGATTAGGACCATAGACTGTAAAAAATAATGTGGACGTAGTGTCCGTGATGTCACCCGTAGGTTTCTGGTGAGCCTTTTTGAAGCTCAAAGTGGGCAGAGCTGGTCGTCACCATCTTGGCAGCGCGTCACTGCCCGCAATTTTATGGTGTTGTGATAAACCTAAAATGGGCAAAGAGTCAGGATTAGCTGAGGTGACGTGGCAGCTAACAAACAGCAGACATAAGGCTAGTAGTGAAAGCAGCGGCAATCCAGACCATCAGTCACTCAAATTACCACGCCCTTAAAGGGTTAGTTCGCCCATTTAAGACATGAAGTTGTATGCAAACCTTACCAGCACTATAGTGCATACACACTGACCCACTCTATGGTCACCTCCCAGGTCAGAGTTCTGGCCGCTGGAAGTTTTTCAAGAAAGTAGTCCTGCTTAGTTTCCGGGGCTAAAAAAATGTGCGTTTTTACATGAAAAAATTATTTGCGTTTCAAAGCTTGATTAATTTACATCACAAAAAACACGCCCGACAAAATTCATACCTCAGTTTTAATCGGCACTATTTTCTTTCCATTTCCATCAATCCGCGCTGCTGTCGATGTCAGCAGTGCGCACGTTCCGATCAGCTGTAGCTTTGAGACAGCTTTGATCGGCTACTCTGCGGGTGCTAAAATATCCAGAATCAAGGATTTCCGTGTGTGCAGTGCTCACTTCAGCGAAGACGATTACATCCCCAACCAAGGAGGAAAAAGAAAAAAACACATTTTAAAGAGTTTTGCTGTACCAGTAGCACGGCTAAGCTCTATAACTATATGATCCCATGTCTAAACTGTACGGTATACAAGCTGATGTTTAGACTCCAGTGGAAATCACGTGAAAAGAAGTCTAATATAAAAACAGTATAGGGATATTGTGTGTGTTTTCAATCAAATAGTTTTCTCAGCAAATTGTACCTATATGACATAGGTACAATTTGCTGCGAAAACTATTTGATTGAACACGCACACATTTGAGTTCATAAAGGTATCCCTTTGGCGTTGTGCTAAAATTACTTTCATCATCATCTGTTCCGTCTGACATTGTGCTAAAATTGGTTTCATCATCAGAAGTTTCGTAGTCAGACATGTTGTCAGCGAGTCGCGCTATCAACAGCTGATCGGAACGTGCGCACATCGACAGCAACGCGGATTGATAGAAATGGAAAGAAAATAGTGCAGATTAAAACTGAGGTATGAATTTTGTCGGGCGTGTTTTTTGTGATGTAAATTAATCAAGCTTTGAAACGCAAATACTTTTTTCAAGTAAAAACG
The DNA here is from genome assembly GCF_949152265.1 of Phoxinus phoxinus. Taxonomy (NCBI): domain Eukaryota; kingdom Metazoa; phylum Chordata; class Actinopteri; order Cypriniformes; family Leuciscidae; genus Phoxinus; species Phoxinus phoxinus. The sequence goes on from NC_136887.1 coordinate 16,558,610, forward strand.
CACAGTTTTGTGGCCCCGGAAACTAACCAGGACTACTTTCTTGAAAAACTTCCAGCGGCCAGAACTCTGACCAGGGAGGTTGACCATAAGGTGGGTCTGTGTGTATGCACTATAGTGCTGGTAAGCATTGCATACAACTTCATGTCTTAAATGGGCGAACTAACCCTTTAATTATGCAGAACTTTAAGGCTCAGTATAATTTAAACAGAATTTTTAATTAAAAAAGTTAACCCCCCTCACAGTTGTCATGAAGGGCAAACATATTTTTTTCTGCTGTAAAGTTCGGCATTTTAACATGGATGGTCTATGGGATTGACTCTCTTTGGAGCCTGTCCCTGACGTCCAGTCGGTGAATTGCAGTTTAAGTCACTTCCGTGTTGAATTAATGAGACTAGAGAGAGACCGGAAGGTTGCCGCCTGATTAGGACAGATACAAGTCATTATTATTATTATTTAGATTTTAAATGCAATGCTCATAATCCACCATCCCCAATTAAAGGGGTGGTAAAAATGCCCTTTTCACAAGATGTAAAATAAATCTCTGATGTCCCCAGAGTGTGTGTGTGCAGTTTTAGCACACAAAAATACCCCACAGATATTTTTATATAGCATGTTAAAGTTGTCACTTTTTGAGGGTTTGCAAAAACGCAATGTTTTGTGCCTGGCCCTTCAAATGCAAATGAGCTGCACAGAGGGCGGGGTTTCAAGAGCTCATGTGTGTTAGCAGCTGCGATTACCTCACGCAGACACACTAAAATGACAGAAACTGTTCTGCCTTTAATGTTAAAATGGAGTCAGACAAAGATGGAGAGACTCAAGAAGTAGTGACAACATGTAGAATACAACATGACGTCTCTGAATGGTTAGTTGATGAATTTATGTTGCTGATGTGGAGTTAACTATCTTCAATAAGGATATTCTGTCATGGTAATCTATAAATCGCTCGTATAGGAACTGTTGTGAGATGCACACAGAGTGACTTTCTATTGCATGTGAAAAGATTTGTTTGAAAGTTTTAGCTGACTCACAAATGTACTCTTATACAACAACTTTTCCTCTTCTAAACATGGACTGCGTGTTCCCGGGGGCGGGGTTTATGTTCATTTTAGGCTTGCTGACGTCACTAGCCCGGGAGGAATGTTGTGTAGTCCCTACCAGCCGTTTGTTGTAGTCATTTTCTTTAAAAATTCCTTTGCTTTGAACTTTGAGCGTTGTATCTTTGCAGATGTTGTTTATGCTCAAACAGCAACATTACACACTAACTAAAGTTAGAAAAGTGAAATCATACTCAACCACCCCTTTAATATATTTAATTCTGTCTCCCTTTTTAGTAATCAGAAGAGCATTCCTAATGCCAGTTTGACATATTTCAGGAATGGCATAAATGACTTGGTGAATCTGGCTGCCACTCGAACCCTTTTACCATTCCCTGTGGTCCCCATTTTACAATCCATGCCACATTCTCCCCATTCCATTTCAAGAAGCTTCATTTATCCTCAATGTGATCTGATTCAAAAGCTTTTCCGCTGGCCACCATTAGACACAGAGGAATCCTGCTTTGTTTTGGTCAGTTCGCTGAAACGACGCGGTAATCTCAGTATCCATTCACCCATCATCCGTGTCCGCCCCCATAGCTCCTCATACAAAATGCAGCTGAATAATTGTCTGTCATAGTCATGGAGAAATGACCTTAAGTTGTTTTTGTACTTAGTGTCAGCGCTTTGTGGAAATGATGGAGATTAAACATGGCAGAGCGGGCCTGTTTGTTTCACCATCAAAACATTTGTTTAAAAGAATGCAAATGATTCCCTGTCTGATGAAGCTTTTCTTGAGAGCGGTTTTGTACGGCTATGTTTACAGACGAGCTCCTTAAGTTGTCCCCTCTAGCTGGCACGGGCAATAATGGAACTGTTCTCAATTTTGTCATCAGAGAATTAAATGGCTTCTTTTTGAAGTGTGTATTTCTGAGAATGAGGAATGGGCTTGTAACTATGTTTTTGGTGCAGAGATTTGCATAAAAGCCCCTCAGTCTGGTAAGTTTTGAGCGGATTGTGGCAAGAGTGGAGTTAGGATATGAGACAAAATGAAAGCCCCGGGGGAGAAGGTGAGCCTCCGTGTGTCTGGGTATGAAAGGAGTAAATCCGACTTGGTTGGTAAACATAGGCTCTTGGGACTGCTTTACTTTCGCATGTGCGCTACTGAGGAAAAGATGTGGCCCTCTGTGATTCTAATAGAGTAAGCCTATTCAAACCAGCACAACAAAATGCCAATAAATCATACGCAATGCTGACACATTCGTGTTTTAAAGGAAAAGAGAAATGATGAGACACTCTACTTAGTGTAAGTGAGACCTGCATAGCAAGTCATCAACATGTTCTCATAAACTGTGTCTTTTAAATGAATCAAAAATTCTCCATATGTTGCCATAGCAATAGACTCCACACATTAAGAAAAATATAGGAGAAAGCAGAGCTAGTTATCACACTTTCACTCTTCTGAATGCTTCTCAGGGTTTGTTTTTGAAAATCTATTTCAAATAATCAGAAGAGCATACACTGACTACAAAATTTGTTTTGAACTTGTCCACCATTCATGCCCAAAAGATGCAGCACATTAAAGACAATAGCAGGGCACACTATATGGGGTAAGTTGTTACCTGCCATTAAACATATTTAACCTATTTTTTTGGTTTTTCAGCTATATTGTATTTTTACATAATAAAACCACACAATTGAATAATTATTTAACAGAACACAAATTAACTCTTTAAACAACACAAATTGAAAAAAGAAATATACGAAAATATTAAACTGATGTTTTGGCCAACGCATACTACAATAATATACTACAGTATTAAATATGACAACTTGCCTCAATACAAATGTGAACACCTGAATTTAGTGTTTTTAATTAATGTTATGTGTATAATCTTAGTTTGGAGGTCAGGGTTCACAATAATTATTCAAATGAACACACTTTAAAATCAAAACAAGCATTTGCATATTTTGACTCACAATATTATAGATAGCCTTTTTCTCTCTGTGACAACTACTGTAGCCCTGGTCTGCCTTATATGTCTGATGACTGATTAACATGAAGTATGCTATGTATTATTAAGCTATGTATTATTATTCTAGAATAGCATAGGAGTTACTATTCTATTTTATTCTGGCGCTGTATTAACCTCATTCTGTGCATTTGTTCTAATTAAGGGTTTCGCCTAATAATAACAAAAACATGAATTTCCATTTTCTGTTCCTCTTGTTTTTGCTTCATTCTCTGTCTGCAGATAAGAATTACCCTGCTAATAAGCAGGATAATTAGCTTGTCATTTTCTTCACAGATTAATACATTTTTGATGCTCTTTTGAAGTGATGTTATCAAATGCAACTATGTAAAACAGGTTTCTCGCACGAGCAATCAGTTATGCAGTGCTGACCACTAAATGCCATGATTGACCAATCAGACGGAGAGCGTTTAATAAGATTTAAGAACGATTTTATTCAGGTATTATTATTATTAGTGTATTTGAGAATACACATTAAAACACAGTGGACACCATGCATAAAAATACATTTCTGTTCATTGCATTTCAATGAGAATTTCCAGTCAAATCTACTGTGACTAAGCGTGTTTATAAGAAAATAATGATGCAACTTGCCATGGATATTTGAAATAAACAATACCAACCATAATTAGTTGCAAATTAAGACTTGTACATTATATATTGCAATGTTAGTATTATGCAGAAAAGGAAGACATATGGATATACAGTATGGATACAAAATAAGGATATGAATGTGCTAATAGGAGGCTTGCGTATGCACATGCAGACTTCAGTCCACCGACTTCAGTTACATTTTTGCGTAATGCCACCGGCTTACATAACAACCTCCGTGCCTTTAGTTTCTCGCAATCTACAGATGTATAACTCTCAAATTGTATTATAAAAAAACCTTAAATATAGGTTTGTACTTTAACTTTGCCCTCTCGCGGTTAAAAAAACAAGACTTCATGCATAACATTGTTTTGTTTGTGCTTCGACTGCGTGACTGTGCGAGTGAATATGGCTACTGCTCATAAAACATTAACTAATAGGCTTAAGATATATACTCAGTTTAGAGGGAAAGGATCTCAAGCTGACTAGCTGAAAATGTTACTGTACAGTAGCTATACCCATTAACCCTTGTATAGTATTTTTTATCAAAATAAAAATTATACGATTCATTATTTTTTCAAACTCAGACTCATTGGCCTTGGCTAATTTTCTGTGAAGAATATATATATCAGAACACATTTTCAATGACCACACACTGTACACCACCAAAATTCACTTGTTGAGCAATACAAATTCATTTTTAAAATCCCCCAGTTCTCACCATCTCCGAAAAGCCAAGCCAGTGTTGATACTTGTTTTATTATGAGCTCTGTCACGTTTTCTCTTTGCCAGCAGACTCTCCTCTGTTCAACATTTTTTAAAAACGGGTAATTCCCCGTATAGTTTCGAGATTTAGCAGCCCCATGTCAACCTTTCTCACTCGTTGCGACAAATAACCTATGCCACTCCCACGCAATACACACATCAAAGTAGCCGGAGCAACTTTTCTCTATTTACGGGTAGGACAAAACATGTGCGGGTGAGTGGCATATGTACAAAGCCATCCTCCCAGGTTTAAAATATAAACACTTATAACAGCCTTACCATAGTGAATCAGGGTAAGACAAAAACACATTTTGGAAGGATTGGTGATGCAGTGACTCTTTATTTAAATGTTGTTAATTTTGAAAATGAATACTTTTGAAAATGAATAACAATATTAAATTAAAAAATAATTCGGAATAATTATACCTTTTTTTAAAGGTGCCATTAAAAAGACATTATGCATGGAAGACTGAAAACCCACACACCCCTTTTGCACTTTCACATCACACTTCTTTTCATTACCTCTCTGTCAGTTTTGTTTTGCACATTGGTTGCAGCATTCAAATGGAAAAAAAACAAGAACAAAGATGAAGAAGAATGTCTGTAAATGCTGTACATATGTTAGGCTGGGCCGCAGCATGTGGCACTGACAGCTTGAACAGATAAACATGTGACTTTGTAGAAACGCTTCTTAGTCAAGCTTCGATGCAGAAATTTTGGATGTTTCATGCCCTGCAGTTGGAATGCCAAAACACAGCTAGACCTGCATGAGCAGAAAAGTGGAATAAGCCACCTTTACTGTATGCTTGATTTGAGTTGTAAATCTGCTTTTATAAAATGGAATAATTTGATTGGCTGAACCACGTTCAAAGTCATGGTAAAACGGCCATTATATGCACACCATTAGTTGAATTCTATAATGCAAGTAGTTCATGCAAAAACACAAAGTTTACTATTTTCTCAATCTTATGAAGTTTTAAACCTGGCTGTTATTATTTATATAGAACACAGACATTTTCTAGATAATATTCAAACAGCTCTTTTCCAAACAATAATTTACAAAGTCTTTCGAGCTCAAAAAATTGACAAAAACACATCATAGAACTCTGTGCAATATAAACAGACCAAACTAAATGTTATTTAATTGAATTTAATTTAATTTAACATTATACTGAACATATTTCCCTCCACTGCAACTCTTCCCTATTTCGCATATTCGATTATCAACACACAAGAACCAATGCCATTTTATGTCAACGGCAACACTCCTTAATTCGTATGACTTGGCTAATATGGAAAAGTAGTGGAAAACTTACAGTAGTTTAGTTCTTCATTTTGTTTTCCACGCTCCTAAACAAAGTTTCTAAAAGGGTTTTATCACAGCGATGCCATAGAAGAACCTATTTTTGGTTCCCTAAACAACCTTTCAGTTAAAAGAGCAGTCTGTAAGAATGACTAGTGGTCGAAATAGGTACTACAATCCAAATTCAAAATTTCTGAGATCGTTGTTTCCCCGCCTCTTCCTCAATGCTCATGCGGGTTGCCAGTTTAAGGACACACAACCGGTTTGAGCGCAATTTTCAAAGAAAGCAGAGGAGACTTACATTGCTCTCGTTCATAGAGATTTTTAGATAGATATCAAGGCTTTTTAGGTTGTGTGGAATCTGCAATCTCTGACCCAGTTTGTTTGCTGGCTGCAATGCACTGGGTTTCCTGATAACTGGCATCCTGGGGTGTCGAAATACTATTGGGTGAACTGGCAGTGGGCGACATCACACAGAAAACAAAAACCGTCAGACAACACGGAACGTGTAAAATAATAAGTACAATGGCTGTAGAAGTGTTTTTCAGAGAAACGAGTATGTGAACTTGGCATGTTTCCTAAATATCTGCAAACATATTATGGTATTTTTATGTTTTAGTAAAGTGAAATACAGCACTTTTTAGGAGTTCTTAAAATAACCTTTTTTTTTCTTGTGAAAAACCTTTTTCCCCTATAAATAACCTTTTGTGCAATGGAAAGGTTCCATGCTAAATGTTCATCAATGTCATAAAGAACATAAGAGTGCATGGAGGAAAATAATAACAATATACATCGGTCGACAGAATGAGAGTAATGACAGAATTTTCTTTTTTTGAGAGATTTCTCTCTTCAATGCACAAAATGCTACATGGCTGTATAACCTATCCCAATTAACTATTACTTAGAGGAAAAATTGTTTATTCTGTTCATTACTTCTAATAATATTAATAATAAAGTTAATTATTTATTGTACATTATATAATATTGCTGTTGCCGCTGTTTTATAAAACCCTTTTGTCATGCCTAACAAATCACTTGTGTGGTTTATTGCTTTATTTTAACATATTTTCTGTATAAAAGCCATGTCTGATGGATTACCACTGTAGACACAGATGATTATAATTAATGAGTTATGGAAAAAACAAGATAATCAAGTTTATTTTATTTCTCTATAATCAGTTGATTAACAGTGTGGATTGTTGATATCACTACATCATCAAGTAGCATTAACTTTTATGATAGGCATTTAAAAACAAGATTTTTTATGTTATTTTACATGGGAAGAAAAGCATACCTGTAATTTGTCTTCATCAGTCTGTATGGACATCGCCAGTTCTAGCCTGAGGAGGATCAAATCAACTCTACAATTTTCAGAAATGACAGATCCAATTTAATGTACGTCCCTGCAGCATTCCCCAACTGTTGCCGTGTTGACCTCTCACCTATCCTACAGTGCTCTTTTTGCTGTACGGCTGCAGTTGTGTAAGATTGTGCTACATCCTCTGTAAACCCTCTCTTATGTTTGGCTGTAACATAACTCTAAAAAATAAGAAGTGACAACAGCAAAGCAACCAAATCACATGCAAACTGACCGCCATATTAATGATATAAAATTAGATGTTCTCAAACGCATTTTCAAATCCAAGCACATTCTACTGTGGTTCATAGTATGCGTCCTAATAATCATTTGACACATTTTCTCAACTTTCGTTTCTACCTTTTTTTTAAAAACACTCCCCCCTTTTTGAGATACGATTGCTATCCCTTTATATTGGTCACAGTCACCTCGCTGACCTCAGTTCATTATGGATTCATTGTAGAACACCTACACAGCATTGTTCATTATTAGTGAAAGTGCACTTACTCTGTCAGTTCTGTTGGTCTTAACAGACCATGACTCTCTGGACTCTCTGGATTATTACACCAAACATCACACAATACAACCCTAACTGGCGTCTGTATATGATTGGCTGTTTTGGTTTCTCTACTGTAAACGGACTACTGCATTAGTTACTTCTAAGAGGGTTTTTTGTTGTTTACCCCAATCCATGTAATCACTAACAGAAAGCAAGACAGCAAAAAAGAAAGTTTTACTTTTGGGACTGTGAAATAGCAGGTGAAATAGTGGCCCAGATTTGATGGTGTGACTATTTCTCACTTCTCCTCCCTAATCTCACGAGACAACATTCTGGAGTAAATACTTGTCAAATGACATGTAATAGAAAGAATGGTTTTGCTTGGGGAAAAACCTAGACATCTTTTTGTTTTTATCAAATCCTTAGATTATCATTTGATGTGGTGCGATGAAAGCAGCAAGAAACATATCACAGATTTATGCTGAGAAAAATCTTATAAACAAAACACAACTTTTTTTTAAAGACCAAAATAGAATCGGTGCCCATCAAACATTTCCAGAAAAAGTCCAACGACAAGATGCATGGTAAGACATGGTATAAAGGTGTTATTTGGCTCTGATTCACTTGTTAGGAAAGACGTTTATGCTGTTGCTTGCATAGCAGATCGCCAAATCCTGAATATATGGAAAATAGCAGATGAGCAGAGGGCTGTCTCTGAGCACATGTCAGATGAGACATGAAGCAGATCCAGAAAGTACGGAGAAAACAGAGTGTGATGGCACTGAAGCAAAAATGCAGCAAGGAAATCTGTCAAGGAATCAAAGTGCTGACATGTTGAAGGGAAGGATTCAAATGCAGCAAAAAACACACAGTGTTTCTCACTAAACAAGGGGGTGGAAAAGCCAAGCGTAATATAATTCACCGAGGTATTTTTGAACTTCTGCCCACGCAAATGTTAAGCACTGTACGTAGGTATTGCTGGTCCGACCCGCAGCTCTCAAAAAGGTCAGCGTCATCCTTCAGTTTTGACCTTTTTGGACTGTTTAAGCATGGAACCCTTGTGCCCGATGTACTGTATAGCGAACAGTTGATTTGCATACTAGGAGAAGTTTGCATTCCCTATCTACTGATGATCAGTGGTTTGTAGTGGACTAAAGGGTCCCCTATCCCCTAAGTGTTTATTTTGGATTTTGTATATCAATTCAACATTAAAGTTCTACTTTGACATGGGATATATATATATATATATATATATATATATATATATATATATATATATATATAGACCAAAACCTATTTTTGTACCAGGCTGTAAACATATTTTTTTTCCGCTGTAAGTTGGACATTTTAACATGGTGGGTCTATGGGATTGACTCTTTTTTGGAGCCTGTCTCTAGCGGCCAGTCGATGTATTCCAGTTTAAGCCACTTCCGTGTTGAATTCAAGCGAGAGACCGGAAGGTTGCCGCTTTGTTTAAACATTACTGGATCTCACATTTAATTTTTTAGGAATTCCATTATTTTCTTATAATTTTATTGAGACACTGCCTTCCTCACTTTCTTAAAGGGGTGGTTGAGTATGATTTCACTTTTCTAACTTTAGTTAGTGTGTAATGTTGCTGTTTGAGCATAAACAACATCTGGAAAGTTACAACGCTCAAAGTTCAAAGCAAAGGAAGATATTTGCTTTTAAAGAAAAGGTCAAGGACTACAACAAACGGCTGGTAGGGACTACACGACATTCCTCCCGGGTTAGTGACATCAGCAAGCCTAAAATGTACATAAACCCCGCCCCCGGGAACACGCGGTCCATGTTGAGAAGAGGAAAAGTTGGTGTGAGTACATTTGTGAGTCAGCTAAAACTTTAGCATCCATCTTTTCACATGCAATAGAAAGTCACTCTGTGTGCATCTCACAACAGTTCCTATACGAGCGATTTATAGATTACCATGACAGAATATCCTAATTGAAGATAGTTAACTCCACATCAGCAACATAAATTCATCAACTAACCATTCAGAGACGTCCTGTTGCATTCTACATGTTGTCACTTCTTCTTGAGTCTCTCCATTTGTCTGACTCCGTTTTAACATTAAAGGCAGAACAGTTTCTGTCATTTTAGTGTGTCTGCGTGAGGTAATCGCAGCTGCTAACACACATGAGATCTTGAAACCCCGCCCTCTGCAGCAGCTCATTTGCATTTGAAGGGCCAGGCACAAAACGGTGTGTTTTTGCAAACCCTCAAAAAGTGACAACTTTAACATGCTTTATAAAAAATATCTGTGGGGTATTTTGTGCTAAAACTTCACACACACACAATCTGGGGACATCAGAGATTTATTTTACATATTTTGAAAATGGCATTTTACCACCCCTTTAAAAAAAAAAGACCATGTACTGTAGTTGCTCAAAGCATATTAAGAAACCTATAAGATAAATGATTTCCCTTTTTAAAGCATCTTTTCTGTGTGAGAAAATGCTATCTAGACGCACCCTAGCGGCAGTAAATGTAATTTCACATTTTCAAAAATGTAATTTGCAGTCAGGATCGTCTAGCAACTCTTCGTTGGCTTGCGAGCTGCGAAGATCAAACTCTAGTTAGGCCAATCACATCGTGTATAGAGTCGGTGGGTCTTGATGTGGGCCTGGCTTGTCAGGCTAGGAAAATGTCTCTCATGTCTGTTTTATTGGCCATGTACTGGGAAGAACTTGCAGTTCACTAGTAACCTCATTCAATGTGTATCTGTACCTTGTGCTATGACCTATGAGTATACAACGGAGGTGAGGAAGGTCAAAACAATCCCTTTTCAAGAAGTTGACTTAGCCCAAGTAATCAGGTTTTAGAATATACGTTTCATCTCAATTCTGTTGAGGATCTCTTAGTTTTCAAGTGCCTTCAAGTACCAAGTTATTTTGGTCCAAATTTACCAGCTAGTCTTCTAGATGCAATCTAAAATTAATTTACTACCCCCGTGCTTTACATTGTGTCCTTCAGACATGTGCATATTTCAGCAGTCGAAGGTGACTGTTATGATTCTTGCTACCTTGATAAATTTTGCTCATATGGTGTGACATATCTAAAGCACTCACGCAGAGCCTGGCGTGACTTTTATGATCATTTGCTACCCCTGAAGTGATTAATGGCGAGTCATATAAACCTGGCATTGTTTTTTAATTGTACATTCATTAAAGGTATGTTTTAAAGGATTAGTTCAACAAAAAATTAAATCTGCCATCATTTACTCTCCCTCATATCATTCCAAACCTGTATGACTTTCATTATTCCATGGAGTACAAATGCTGAACTTTTGAATAATATCTTGGCCACTATATTTTGCATATTATGAAAGTAATCAAAAATCTTGATTATCCATGCAAGCTGGTATTGGTGTATTTATGAGAGAAGAAGCAATGTCAGATTTGTGATCAAATCATTCTTTTGAATTATATTCTTTTGATCCATTTTACAAAACCTTTCTAAATTATTTGTTTGCTATTGATATGGTTCTGGAGTTCAGCTTACTGACTTTAAAGCAGAACTCGGCAACTCTAGTAATTTCTTCGCTGATTTTCACTTTTGTTGTCGCATGTTTTCCCCACAAGCTCCCCCTACAGCTGAAGGGTATATATCACAACACTGTCGTAAATAACTCGCTTGCGGCAGCCTCCTCCTATCACCAGAACAGGTTGTTTAACCATCCAAATGAGTTCTAGACAGTTTTATTAAGTTAAAAAAGTTGCCAAGTTTTCCTTTAACAGTAACAACAGTTCAAACCCACTGAAAGGCAATCATCAGTGAATAAATTATTTATATTTTAAATATCTTGCTGATCATCACACAAAACTATTCTATGCCTTCAGAAAAAACTGAAATGCTCTATGTTGAGTGTTGACATGTATTAAAGGGTTAGTTCACCCAAAAATGAAAATGATCATAATTTACTCACCCTCAAGCCATCCTAGGTGCAGATGACTTTCTTCTTTCAGCCAAACACAATCGGAGTTATATTAAAAAATAGCCTGGCTCTTTCAAGCTTTGTAATGGGAGTGAATGGTACATTATTTATTTTTTTGTAGTCCAAAAATCCATCCATCATTAAAATAATCCATGCGGCTCCAGGGGGTTAATAAAGGTCTTCTGATGTGAAGCGATGCATTTTTGTAAGAAAAAATTCCATAATTCTAACTGGCTTCCTGTAACGTCCGTATGGGATTCTACTTCCAGTGGAAGAGTGATCTCTGACCATACGCATGTCACATTGACGAACATGGAAGCGCAGAGGATAGAGCAAAACAAAACACTGGTCACCTAAGCGTACACTACACCTACGTCATCATACGCCAGAACTCGTCTCTCGTGTGAACGCACAGACAGCCTTTACTGGAAGCTAGTGATTACAGTTTATGAAGTTATAAATCTGGATGTTTTCTTACAAAAACGCATCACTTCGCTAGCCTGGCTAACGCCAGACCCAATTCTCGTTGAGACTTGGGTCTGGGAACCACATGTACATTTTCTCGTATTTGAGGCATGGTTTACGAATGCCCGGCGCCATTAATTGGGTGCTAAGAATGTCTATCAAATGCGCCTCTACGTAGCTCATAGTCAATCGTTTCCATTATACCAGATGACGTATGTAGACGTATTAGACAAGAAAAAAAGACAATGGGTAAGATATTTTTATATACTTAGAACAATATCTAAGGCTGCATCAAAAGGTAGCTTCGCGTCTACTGCCATGTTGAATCCATAGATATAAACAAACTGCTTAGTTGTGTCGCATAGATGTCGTCATTGTCTTGCTGCTCCCTCCTCGTTCTGTGATTGGTTCCCTAGATGAGGCGAAAATCTGGTCCATGGTATCCAGACTGCCTTTCAGCACAAAGACACTTCATAGCTCAGAAATGTTATGGCTATCTCGATAAGTAAATCACATTTACCTCATTACACAATTGGAACCCATGGTATAAGAACTTGCATTTTTGGTTGAACTATCTCTTTAACAAAAATAAATAAATATCTATATTAATGGTCTCAAAACAAAAGGTATTTAAGATGCAGTATACATCACTGAAATTAATTTACTGCATGCTGTTCCCTTTTCAAGCCCATAATACATTCAATTTTCCTGATCCCAAGTCATTCTTCCCCATGTGTCCCTTGTTGGACACCTTCATATTATTCAGATCTTGCTGCAGATACCTCATAGACAATATGAAAGTCAATGATATTTTAGGGAGGAAATTATTACAATTAAAACTCAACGGAAAGGAGGAGAAGATAATGATGGCTGAAATAAAAGCTATCTTTCCCAATTACTTAAGGCTTCCTTATCAAGGATAATATGACCAGCAAGCTCTCTAGAATGCTGATGAGATTGTGGCACTTTTCTTGGCTCCCCTTGCCTCGTCCTTTTAGTGTTTGACAAACATGTAAACAAAGCTTGTACAGTGGCTGTCAAGAGTCCTGCAAATGCAAGCTTGATTGTTGGTTTAATCAACACAAACTCGAAATCTAAAAAAGGCTGCATTGTTATTTGTGTTTTGTATTTCAGTAGCACTACATTGGAGTGTTCATTTCATGATTGATTGACTCCCATGTGACATGTAAATGACCTGCAACATTTACTTAAATTTGGATAATTCTTCTCATGGTGTGACATATTTGTTTAAAAAACGCCATTCCTTGAAAGTATCATGCAAATGTATCTTAAAGGGATAGCTCACACACACACACACACACACACACACACACACACACACACACACACACACACACACACACACACACACACACACACACACACACACACACACACACACACACACACACACACACACACACACACACACACACAAATCTGTCTGTCTATTCTGTATAAATACTGATGATTACAATAACCATGGTGAAATCTACAAGGCATTATGCTAAAACCAACAATAATAATAATAAAAAAGCTAACCTTATGGTACTTTAAGGTAGGCCTTATTTCATATAGGCTACTGTGTTTTGGTGTATTTACCTGCAGTAGCTTACAGTCTCCACTTACAACCGGTAACATTAATTTGCTGGTTTAGTTTCAGTGAATGTTAGGTAAATATCCACTTTATCCAGAGCTCTGTTCTATGTGTTCTAATGTGTACTATTTTAATTTAGAAACTTATTTAGCAAAAAACTTATTGGTTACTACTGTAGCCTTGGTTCCCTGAAAAGGGAAAGAGACACTGCGTGGATTATTGATGCTGTGAGAACACTCTGCGTTATTGCTTCCTGAAACACGTGTGAAATCAGTCCAATCGTGTGAAGGGGCGTCAGAGGCAGAATCAGGAAACTGTAAAACATGCCCAAACCGAGCATCGCTAGCTTCTGATAAGATGAAGTAAGTTGCTTACAGGCATGCAGGAAGTACAGAAGGGAACCGTAGCGTCTTGTTTCTTTTTCAGGTAACCAAGGTTACAGTCGTAACCTAGACGTTCCCTTTTCAACTCCTGCTACATCGAGAGTTGACGCTGTGGGAACATTTATACCCATGCCGCCAGAGCACAGAGTACAGAGTCGAGAGCACCTGGGACCCTGGTGTAGAGTCCAAGTCTAGGTTGTAAAACAAATGTGGTCGGAGAAGACCAGCCCGCCACATCACAAATATCTTGAAGTGAAACTCCTGATAGAATAGCCTTAGATGCAGCCATACTCCTAGTAGAGTGGGCTCGGACTGACATAGGCAACGGTTGTCCAGCCGACTCATATGAAAGAGAGATAGCCTCAACTATCTACTTGCTCATCCTATGCTTTGCTGCTGGGGACCCCTTGCTGGGTGACCCAAAACATATGAACAGCTGTTCAGATTTACACCACAAGGCAGCTCTGTGGACGTAAGCATCTAATGCCTGAATTGGACACAACAGATTATTTATTTCCTGGTCTGGATCCCGAAAAGGAGGAGGACAGAAGGCCTGCTGCACAATAGATCTAGCCACATTGGTTGGGACCTTAGGAATGTAACCCGGTCCAGGGTGAAGAAATATCTTCATTATACCAGGTGCAAATCTCAGATTATTTTAAGAGATGTGATAGCAAGGAGAAACAAAGCTTTAAGAGTCAAAAACTTGACTGGAACCTCCTCAATAGGCTCAAAGGGAGCCAGGGACAGGCCTTGTAAAACAATGCCTGATCCCAGGCCGACACCGTAGTACGAACTGCAGGCCTCAGCCTCAAGGTACTACAGAGGAAACAGGTTACCAATGGGTCTCTCCGCAATAACATTCCAGCCAATGGAATGTGTTAAGCAGCTATGGCCACCACATAAACCTTTCAGGTGGATGGGGATAACCTTGCAGCAAATCGTTCTTGCAAGAACTCCAGCACTGTACCAACACGGCAGTAAACTGAGTCCAACTGACGACCACTGCACCATGAAGTGAACACTCTCCACTTCGGGGCATACAGTTTCCTTGTGGATGGAGCTCTGGGGTGAAGTATGTCTCGAGTCGCATTTTAATAGACTTCAGACTTGACTCGGACTTGACCTGAAATTGCTTTAGCCTTCACTCGGACTAGACCAAAGGACTCGTGAATATTTTAAAAAGTATTTGTGTTTTATTTTAATGGTTTTATATCAGCGTCACATATATTTACCTACGTGTCGCGGTAGTTCGGACTTCGGACCCTTGTCATATAATTTGATTATGTATGTCCGTATATTGCGCATAAACTCTGAAATGTCATAATGTCATAAGTCCCATGAAACATGATGGGAGAAACCGCGCCATATGTTATTTAATTTGGGTTTATTAGCATGTCAAATTGTCTAGATCCAAAGAATGTGGGAAAACAATTACTGTAAAGCCTTTAAACCTATTGCACTATGTTTTACTTTTATTGTTTGAAGTATATGCAGCTTTTCTCTCTCTTAATGTATGTCTATGAGAGAGAGGAGATAGAAGGATGTTAATTTATTTATTACTTAAAGTGCATATCTTAACATATCACAATCAGCATGCGTACAATTTTCTATTGACATAAACATTCTGAGGTTTGATATTTTCAGATAATGACTGTCGTGAATAACAACGCCATTGTATAAAAAAAATACTGTATAACAAACCGCGACTGGTGCCATCTTACATCCACTTAGGGATTGTATTGAAAATAACTAGCCTAAACTTGTCTTGTTGCCATGGATTATAAAGTAACAAGCTGGATTTACATTATCCATTAAATCTTAGGACCTTTATTACAAACAAAACAAATAATAGAAAGATCATATATTTTGTCTATATAATGCAAATATTTGGATTTTTGAGTTAGAGAACGTTTTTTTTCTTTCTGTAAGGCATAAAATGACTTGAGACTCGACTCGTGACAAAAGACTCCAGACTTGACTCAGACTCCAGTGATAAAGACTTCAAACTTTATTCTGACTCCAGATGAAAGTCTTGTGAACATTTCTTAAGTATGTCTCAACAACTTCGATTGAGAGACCAGAATCTAGGAGCTGGGCCCCCTCAGAGGCCCACAGTTTCCACAACTCTGGATGGAGGTGAAGAATTGCACAACCTGCCTGGGACAGAAGCTTCTCCTAAAGAGAGCCGTCGAGGAGAGACACATGATCCGAGAATCATAGTCATCCCGGCCACAGCGGGGGCTACTTGGAGAAGACGGAACTTGTCCCGGCAAACTCTCTCCAGAAGACCCAGATGCAGAGCAATCGGGAGAAAAGTGTACAGATGTAACCATGTCTGCATCATAGCTTATCGTCCCAGCGGAGCTAGATGCGTGAGCGAAAACTATAGTGGACAGTGTGTCATCTTGAGACTCAAACAGATTCACTTCTGCCTGGCTGAACACCCTCAATTTCTGCTTTACCACCTCGGGGTGGAGCCTCCATTCCCAGGGCCTCAGCCTCTGCCTCTACAGGATGTCTACTCCCTGGTTTTGGCAACCAGCGATGTACGCTGCCCTGAGTGAGAGCAGCTTTCCCTGTGACCAAAAGAGGATCTGGTGCGCCAGTTTGCAAAGTGGACACGAACGCAAATGCAAACCCCCCTGGTGATTGGACTGATTTTACACGTGTTTCATAACGCAATCACACATAGCATTCCCACATCGCCAATTCTCGACGCAGCGCGAGTTCCCTTGAAAGGGAACCACGTTCGGTGCTTGTGAGTGAACTGTAAATGAATCGCAAACCAATTTTACCTTACAAAAAACAGATTTATTCATTCAGAACTGTCTCAGAGTAACAATCAATCATGAAATGACATCGCTGGTCCTCCACAGAACTCCGCTCTGACTTATTCAATGAATGGAGTGAAGCATTCTAAGTCCGAGTAATTAAAACAAGTGACTCGAGTTTGTGAGATTAAACATCAAAAGATCCAACTGGTGAATCATTCTGTTCTCATAAGATAAATGTATTTGACTGCATGATGTGTTTTTTCAGTACTCAGTCTTTTTATTTCTTCACATTCAATTGGCAACAATAACTGCTGAACTGGTATGCAAAGTGCAAAACTGAGTGAACTCGACCAAAGCGCCGATGCTAATGCACATTTGCGAGATTTTCTAGACGCGTCTGGGCCTCGGCCATCGTGCCAACGTTGTTTTATGGACTGTTTTTAGAAGTAGAAGTCACACAGTACGGGTTTGGAACAACATAAGGGTACGCAAGTGATCACAGAATTTAAATTTTGGGGGTTGATTTTTACATTAAACATGCTACGGTGGCTGTAATCATAAACATAACCACAAATAAACCTCTACACTGTAAACACAGACCATCCTTAGGGCATGACAGTGTAAAAAATGATCTCTACACAGAAATAGGAGCAGGGTAGACTACATGTATAAGAATTCTATAAAAATGTTGGTGAGTACACAATTACGCCCCTCTGGCAAACAGGTCTTTTTTGGGCTCGCTGCTGATTATCACATTTATCTAGATGTCTGTGAGCACTGGGGGAAGCTAGTACTGAAGTTTACTACCTGGCAACAACCTCTCATGGGACATCCCACACCTGCTGGGCCCCAGATGTGCTCCCTCGTGTTTTTTTAGGGTTCTGGCCTGCAGAGAAATCCCGCAGGGTTTTCCCATTACTGCTGAGAGAGAGAGCAGCGAAGAATATCTACCAATATACACCCTGAGTAGTGTGCAGTGTAATGTCCAGTGTGAGGTTATCTTAGTTGTTTTATTTATTAGTTGAGAGTTATTCACATCAGTGTTTACTATAGAACTGATTAATTATCATGCCAGGGGTAATATATGGACTTTGCTTTCCACACTGGTAAACATCAGTGACTGCCAAAAGGCTGTTGTAGTACTGATTTAAGTAATCATTGAGGAAATAGTCTCTCAAATGCAGTGATATACACACAACAATTTACTGTATGTTTAAAGGGCAGACCAGGGCTAGTTGTCACACATTTTTATTTCTGCAAATATTTCAAAAGCTAGGGCTGGTTTATTTTTGATCGTCCATTTCTTCATAGACAAACTGTATAGGGTCTTGAGTACAAGCATGCTATTGAACATTTACACTAGGCCTGTTGTGATTAATTAATTGTCTGATCGTGGTTATTCTTATTATAAATAAATAATAACAGCATTAAAGTAAAAAAAAAAAAAAAAAATAACATAATAGGCTTAGTGACATAAACAAAACAATTCAATTATTAATCGCAATTATTTGTATGACAATTAATCATCAGCGCAAAATTCATGATCATGACAGGCCTAAATTCCACCGTTATTGGACAGGACAATTTACAGCACAATGATCACATAATAACCCAATAGCGGACATGTTGTCTCTCTATATGGGGTAAGTTGTCACAATGGATTCGATCCTGCATTAGACAGCATATTAAATGCATTGCAGGAACATTTAAAAATGAAATTCACATCAGAAAATATATGACATATTTATGTATGTATAAGTGTGTGTAAGGGGTTTGGAGGTGTGGAATCATTCTTCATCTCTAAGCTTGAATAAAAATGAGATATCCTATGTGTTAAACATGTCTAAAATGAATATGCTGTGATAAGCTTATGGAACCATTGCTATGCATCGTTGAAAAAAGATTGCATTGGCCATACAATATTATATATCATTTGATTATCATTAAGAAAACAAACCATCATTGAGGAAGCTCTGAATATCATTTTTCAATTTATAATGGCGCACCAGTCTGCAATGTGTTTTTGTGTGCATTTAGCAAGTATGTCTTTTAGTGGTAAAAGTGGCAAGAGGTTAGCGTCTGGACAGCATTGTGTTTAGGGGCCACTGAAAATGTTAATGTTACATATTAAAGGCCTCATTAAATGATGTCCTCTGTCCCTTTATGTATCAGTGACTAACACTCTACATGAACAGCCAAATATATCTGCCATTTCTTGTTGTCTTTTTAATTTAAAAGGGAGCTTTCCATTTTTGCGGATCTTAAAACATTAGAGTCCCTCCGAGGCATCTGACTCACATCTTGCTCTCTTCTGTTTTCAGTGCATATAATCTTCTATACTTGAATAACACAGACAGGTTCACATAGACTGAGCCCAAGGTGAAATTATTTCTTAAGAGAATTTGGTGAAAATAGAGCAGTGTACTGATAACGATCAGTGGAATCGAATCGCTCGTCTGTGTAGCTTCCGTCTTGCATCTTCCGCTTGATGGGGATGGGCTCAAGTACTCTGACATGTGTTGGTGACTGGCCCAATGTTTGCTCTATGGAGTTTCACAAGATGCTCAGAGAAACATCCAGGGCCTGTCATTTGCCGTGAATGTTGCCTACAGCGACCCAGAGGCTCTGCTTGTGTAAGACAGACATTCTGCCCAGAGGCCATTTTGCTTTCCTGGTATCCCCTCTCATTTTATCTCATTGCACGATCTGAAGTCTAATGCGTAATAAGTTGTTCTCTCAAGTTTTCCTAGTGTGAAGCTTTGTGCTTGTAAGGGGTGGTTTGTTTGATTCAAATTGTATTCTGTGAAGACAAAACAAAGTTCAGTTTCACCTTTTCACCAGAGAGGTAACCTGCTGAAAACTGCACACATTTGAAAGAACTAAATGTACAGTAAACATCCACTGGAAGAGATCAGTATGACATTTTGTGTGTCATTTACTATTTCAATGAACTTGATGATTTTTCTTGCAAAACTTAGTATGTGGTTGCTGGGAGTCTTAGTGGTTGTTTAACTGCTTAAATCAAAGAACCCACTCCAAATTCAGCAACAGTTTTGGTCAAGTATGTGGGATTTTTTTCAGACATTTTTAATTATTTATAAAAGTAATATCACCCTTCTCAGAAAAAGCAGCATGATTTGATTTATAAATATGTTTACATGCACTTTTAAATGCACCATTTGTGTGGCATTGGCATTGAGTTGAAGAGTGACATCACAGCTCCAGAATTATATTTGTTATTTCTAAGAAGAAGAAATAGATACAGTGTTCATTTTAACAGCACAAATCGAGTACAGACGAATTGCGGTTTTGTGAGATTTAGACGAAATGGATTAGTGAGTGACGTCAGAGATCCCCAATAATAGTAGTTATATCTGCAGGAGGAAAATAGTTAAAGTGTTGCTTTTAAAGGCACAACCCGAACACAAACTTTTATCACGCTTGAATGGACAAAAACACACATTATTTCAAAATGTTGTTTTTTGGCAAGTATCCTGGTAGGCACAGTCTTAAATGAGTTAAAAAGGCCCAAATGAACATACCAAGTTAATAAAGAGTTAAGAGACAATCTGACGTGTCAGATGTAGGCTACATAATGTGCATCAGGTCTTAAAGCGGAAGCAGCCTAATATACCTGCTGCTGTTTGTGTTATTAATTTTAATCAAAGAAAAAAAGAAAATCACTCACTGCTCTTGACTGAATAACTTTTGTAGCTTTAATTTGGATTAGTTTAATTTATACAGTGAAGACAATGCAGTGTTATTTTACATTTTATTACTTTATTTAATTTCTGTTGTATTCGTTACCTGAATACCACAGTTAGACCTATCTAAAAATCTTAACAACCTTATTTATTAAAATACAAAGCTACATGGGTAAAAATAAATAAAACATCATCTACATTTTTGTAGGGCAAGTACAAATCTGGACTTGAGGCCCGAATATATAATGGGTTTATGTGAAGATTGCTCAAATTAAAAGTTGATTAATTTTTTTCTTGTATTAAATGTTAAAAATTATGGCTTTCAATTACACTTTTATAATGAATGACTATAATTCATTACGATTAGTTACAGAAAATTTTTTGATTTTTGTTTTGTTTTTGACAGCACTAATTGCAATATGTTGTATATGGTTTTAAGAGTGCATATTTTATCTCCCTCTTAGGTTTGTTCAGTATGGGCATGTATTAATTTTATTTGAGCAGAAAAAAAACAAAAAAACATTTGATTTCAAAATCTCCACAGAAACCCTGTTTTGGTTAAAACAATGTACTACAAACTCAGGAACTAGGACATCAGTCCTCTGTCAGGAAGACTCTTTATGCATACATACGGTCTGAAAATGGACTAAACAGTTTATAAATAGAATAATTCCAGCAGTGTTGATATTCAAGGGCACAGCGTTCAAGGGGAAAAAAGTTGACAAAAAGTCTTGGGTGACTACTATGAATCTTGCAAACCGCTTGCATGTGGTAATGTCTGTGGTTATGTACTGTATGTGAATATGTCTTATGTTGGAAACAACAAATATAATGCATAGTAACTTCAAACGCCTATTTCGTCTGTGAAGCACGATTGAAGGAGTTGAAGAGTTTGGAGCTGCTGTGCTGGCTGGTTTGCAATTACTGAGTGACCAATGAATTCCAAGTCATGTGTCTGTTAGATACAGTTCAAAAGAGTTCCTTGTCAAATAATAGAAGTTGAAGAGTTTCTGCTAATTAACACACAAAGATTCACACAGCTTTGAATATGAGGATATTTAAGGAATGTTAATGCTGCTCTTTTCCACATAATTTGCATAGTGGGGGTGCCAACAAACAGTGTAAAAAAGAGGCTGATTAGAATGACTTGTTGCAAATGTGTCATTTTTATTCAAAGAAAATTATTAGTGATTAAAGGGGTCATATAATGGTACATGCACTTTTACAAGTTGATTGCACTGAAATGTGTGTTGGCAGTGCCTGTACACAACCATCACAAAATGATAAAAATCCATCCAGTGCTTTTTTTTTTTAAATCTCCTTATATGTTTTTTTTTAAATCTCCTTATATGTTTTACCTGTCTCAAATTGAGCTGTTCGATTTTATGACGTCACAAAATCGACGCCCCTCCCACGATTTTTTAACGTCAACCATAGTCCGCGTGTCATTGTTGATATACGCTGGAGCACTGTCTATGAGCAGAATGGCGTCTAAGCGATTGTGGTGTTCTGTTCTTGGGTGCAATAAGGAACACAGCAGTCATTTTAATGTTCCTAGATCAGAACCGCTGAAGACGCAGTGGCTGAGTTTTGCTTTAGAAAGGAATATTCCCCAGGACAAATGTTTTTTGTTTGGGCAAATAATTTTTCACCAGACTGCTTTACAAATGAGGGTCAATATAAAGCTGGTTTTGCTAAGAAGCTGCTCCTGAAAAAAGGATCTGTACCAACTATTCGTGTTCCTGCTGAACCTCCAGAAGAAGTGAGTGTAACGTTTTATTAACCTTTATATTAATCCTTATATTAATCTTTGCAAATCGCTAGCATGTTTCACGATGAATGCGGCTAACTTAATGTTTACACTCAGGGTAACGTTACATTACGGCATGTTTTTACGACGTTCTCAATATAATTAAGAATTCCACGTTTATACTGAACAATGTGTTATAGTTATCCTCAGAGACTCCCGCTGCCATTCTTCAAAATATAGCCTCAACTGTTGTCAAGGCAACACTCCACGTGTGTTGTGTAAAAAACACACCACAGAACAGAGGGGCGGGGTGAGCAAAGCTCATTATCATTTAAAGACATATGCACTAAAACGGCGTGCTGAAAACAGAGCTGTTTTTGACCAGGTAAAATTTCTTAAAAATTTTCTTACAATACTAATGAGAATTTTTAATTAAAGTATATTACAAACTTTTAATTTAGACCCTTAATAATCATATTAGCTTGTACAAAAATGGCATTATATGACCCCTTTAACAATTTTCTTTCATATGTCTTCAGAAGGAATATAGCACACAAGCTTTTTTTTTTTTTTTTTTTTTTTGAATGACATGAGGTGTGGGAACTCTTTTAAACTTTAGTTGCCTTGACATTCCACTTAGTGAATATAGTGAATAACTACCTAAAAGTCACAATGTTAGTAACAGTTTTAAAAAGTGTGACATTAGCTCAGTTGTTTATTTGTTTGTTTTAAAAAATAATAATGCACAGATATTCAAATGTACAGACTTTGTGTACTATTACATTAGTTTAATATAAAATAAAATAAAATCACTTAATATTTTTTTCCAAGAGGAACAATGAAATTGAAGAGAGAATGGTCTTTATTCATTTTCTGTTTGTTTTTAAATTAGTGCTTAACCTGTTAGCCTTCAGCGCCACTTTTGAAAAATCCCCAGAAATAGCATACCCAACCTAAAAAAGATTCAATTAATTGACCCTTTGTCCTAAAAGCTCAAGTATGGTCTCATTTGAAAGCTGACACCTGCCACTTTATTGGAAATGTAGAATGAATTATTGTCATAATGAAAAAAAAATTATGAATAGCTTCAAAGTTGTGTAAGTTATTAGAAATTTATTTTTATGAAACATCTTCATGAAAATTAAATTGAAGTTGGCCCGTCAGCACTCTAGAAATGCACTCCAGCTAAAGACACATGTCTGACCATGTTATATTTAAAATTTGAAGGTGATAAGTCTAAAACTCTGTATTTTGTTAAATGTTTTTCAAGATCATCTCAAATGACTTTATTTTGAATTGACTCTAAAATGCAAACTTGTGTTTATTGTCATCTATTAGCATCTATTCAGTCTATTGTCTCTATTGTTTTGTGGTGCAAACGAGCCCCATTCAGTGTCACTCTCTCCTGCACACATTTACACCTTTCCAGCCGGCTTATGGCCATAAATATTATTTTCCTTTGTCTCCATTATAATCGCTAACGACTGGCTAATCACGGTGTTTCACCCCCTAATTTCTTTCATAATCTTCACTTCACATTTGAAACTGTATCAAATGCCTTTCTTAAATAAAGAAATATTTCAGTAAGCATTCCGATTTAGAAAAAAAATCATAAAAAATAACAGCTAGATGGCAGGTGCAACTAGAGAGCTAGCTAGCATGTTAGCTTAGCACACCATCAATACACGACAATTTATGAGATTAAAACCCTGTTTGTGCCCCAAACTTACTTTATAGTGCAAGTCGAGTGTTTTAAATAATCTTCTATGAGCTTATTTGGCTTCAGAAAAGAAAATCAGACAGAAAATATATGATTTGATATTATTCTGCACTATTGTAAAGTCTATACCGATTAGCATTACATTATACATATAATCTATTATTATAAAAATACCTGACATGGCTCGAAGAACACAGGTAAATCAAATATCATTGCAATCATGTTTATTGTCTTCAAAACATCTTTATCTGCATGTTATAGCGATCTCTGAAAGCTAACGTTAGCTGTGTTTATGTCAGTGACGTCCTGGAAGGTCACAGGTTATTTCTTCTTCGTGAGCTTTCATATTTGGAAAAAACTGTGCAAATGGCGCCCTCAGTCTGCTGTATGGATTGAAAACACAGTACATTAGAGTATCCAGCGCTCTTTATGTATACATCGACGCATTTGGATATAAATTCAATAAATATTATTCCTGTCTATAGAAATATGATGTAAACCTATGATAATATATCAATATTTCTCCAAATCTGCACATTTTTGAGCCAAAAGCCCTGAGGAACGTTGTTTTGTCACGCGTTCTCAAGACAACAGCACCGGAGTTTTTTTCTGAATGGAGCAGCTGACGCTCATAATTCATATTAAAGGTATCGACTCATTTTTTCATTACATAAATCCTGACACAAATTAAGACATAACTGTCACTATAAGTTTCTCAGAATACAATAGTGGTCAAATACTGAAACGTGAGACTTATATATTTTTAATGATGTATAGTTTGTCAAGGTAATAACATTAAATCTGATAGTAACTTTGAACTATTTAAAAAAAAAAACGCTTCAGAGCGTCCTCGCTCTGGTGAAGGTTAACAGGTTAATAGCAATCGTGCTGTTAATCATGTTTTCAATTCAGTAAATTTAGTTTAATTTTGTGCAAATGACTTTTTTCATAGCTCTTTTGTCTGTGAAATAGTTTTTTTTAACAAATCACATATTCAGATATTACCACTTAACTAGCTACAGTGTAGGTCTAAAGTAGCTTGACTGTATTTGAACTGTTTTAAATTATTGTAGCTTAGAAACTGCTAGTTCCACAGTAGCTTCTGCAACACTCATTTACTCTGTTATTCCAAAGGGAGGAACAGCCGAATCAATGTTCAGTCTTTCTGTATCTTGTTAAGAGTTTGAAGACCAAGCCTGTAACCGGTGAAGCATAGTCTTGAATGTGAATCACCAAGCTAATGACTCTTAAAGAAATCCATTGTATATACCCCACCTTGTCACACTCACTGCTTTTGCAACCTTTGATGGCTTTTACGTGTTATCTTGAAGAGTTCTTGAGATTTTAAAAGCAAAATGTGGTTTTATATCACCAAAAAAGTTAAAGGATGCCATGCAGATGCAATGGGGGATGCTTGTACTAGTGTTCCAGTTGTCACTATCATTTCCAGCCTGCCACATGCAGCCTTTGTGGTGGTTAAAATTGCCCCATGACCAGTTTTAAAATCACCGATCCCTGACACATTCCAATTCGGAATGAAGAGTCAATCCTGATAACAGTCCCCCAGTGACATCTAACTAGTGCAGAAGTGAAGTAGTGCCACGAATGAGAAGCAATGAGCTGCTGTGGGCAGAGCTTTTGCAAATGTCTTTGATGCATAATAATCTTTTCAATACCACAAGCTTCTGTGGAAGAGCATTTTGTAGTCTGAATCTGAATACAGAACAGGCAGTTTGGCCTTTTTAATTGTAGTGATATATCTGAATTTAGAAGCACTGGTGCACGCCTTATTCATTTGGTGCCTTGGTACCCTAGAGCCACTTGAGTGTTTCATTAAATAAATCAGCGGAGCGGGATTCCTGTAGCCTCAGTTAATAAAGGAAAAGTGTAACATTGTCAGCTTTAGGATTTCAATGAATATATTTTACATATTGAACAAGCCATACAAAGCCACATGTTTATGGCAAGTGCTGCAAAAAAGTTGACATTTTAACACAAAATATGGGCTTTCTGACAATTTCTACCATGAAAGCCTTTTTTTCGGTTCTTTCATAAATGTGCTCAAAAGGGGGTCATAATTGTCAGAGTACAGCCCCTTTGGATCATCTTATGATTTCATGCTTTGTTCAGTGGAAATTTGTTATGGCACTTGACCACCACCGAGGTTTCCAGCACATTCCTTTATCCCACCATTTCCCTTCTGGGATTTGGCCTAGAGTGTAAGCCAACACATTTTTATTGGTTTACCCTGTTAACAAATGCTCAGGACTTCTTTATGGTGCATTATTTGCAGGTTCAAAAACATGGATGAATCTTCACTCTGATGGTAAATAAATACTACATGAATTGTATATGTATTCTCCCTGCATATGTATGTGACATTTATCCTATGAAAGATTATATATAAAAAAAAAAAAAACTTTGGACAGTGAGGAATATCAGATGGTATCATGACAGCTTAAGTCAAGTGGGCTGTGAAAGACTGCCATCTTCAAGAATCTTCTCCCACTGGTAATCTCCCCATCTCGTCAGACTGCTGCTAAAGCCTCTTCATCCTTTTGTCATTCAACATTACTTAAAACAGAATGAAATGTCCTTTATTTTTTCCTTGACTGGCACAAAGGCGTGGTCTTTTTTCTGTTTCCTGCTATCATACATTTTGAAAATGGCTGCATTGGGGAAGTAATACTGACATAGTCCTTAGGAGCCTTCTTTACAAACACTATAACAACATACTCCCTAGATAGATCATCTAGTTTTGTCCCACTTATTTAGTCTGGCGTAAAACAATTGGTCATTGGGGCAGGAAACCGAGATTGATGTGGATACATTAAAGGATTGTAAAGATCCAGAATTTCATTTTAGATTTTAGGATGTCAACAGTCTACTTGTTCACTTGCTCACATCAGTTTTGAGACCATGTACCTCTCCAGGGCCCTTGCACGTGAATATATTTTTATTATCCTGCATTATGATTGATTCTTAAAGGAGAAGGGTGACACATTTCCTCAAATGAAATTGCGAAAATAATGACAGGCTTCCCTAACACTCCCCCGTCTACCATTGTTTGGTCAAACAGTAATAAAGTAGTATTAAAGTGTATCATGAAAAATGTTTACAAACAATGGATGTTTAAACAAGCCTCTAGGAGTTTTATAATGTCCCCCTCCCCTCTCTCATGTCTGATAGTATTTATATTCATATGAAGATTGGTATTCAATATTCATGCAAAGCTCTTGGTGAATTTTTGAAAGGGCTTCATACATGTGACCCCTTTCTGGAGGTCTGAATTCTCACAGCATGCATCTAAATAATTGGAATTCTGTTAAAAAAATGATACTTGGTTAATTTCCCAGAAGTCATTGTATGCTTATATCTAGTGTATTAAATCAGATCGAATTATGTGAGGCTTAAATAAAACATACATATTCTAATTCATTCCTGGTCCACAGTATGCTATCAGCAGGCACTTAATGTGTAGTGTATATTTTTTTCTTCCTCAGTTTATATTGTTATTTCTTCGATCATTAAAGTTGCAAATGTTTACAATGTAGGCTAATACTGAATATATACAATTTCATTTGAAACAGCAAGACCTAAAAGATAATAACAAAAAAAAGTGTGGTTTCACTTTCATCTTTCTTTATACATCATCATTCCATCTAAAAGTAATGCATTTCTAACAATAAAAAAAACCCCAGAAAAGTACTTTCTTCAAACGACTCAATGCTAACAGAACTACATGCTGCCATTCTAATGGAGAATTTTACTTGAAACTTTCCCCCCCAAAAAAGGCATAAAAGTGAAAGCTGTTTTGCTTCACAGGCTGCTGCTCTCGTGGGTTTACTGAGACATACGCATGCTGCTTTTTTGTCCGCTGAAATCTTGCGTGGGCCTCCATCATTATAGTTGACATGTGATGTGATGTAAAACAAGCAAATAATTTGCACCACTGTCTCTCTAGTTCGCAGAAAATCTGAGATTAAAGCGCATCCAGCTGGTGGATTCAGGAAAGCAACTTTCTTAATTGTTTGATTCTTAGAGAAGTGGAGCTTCTGGCTCAAGCTGTGTGTGTGTGTGTGTGTGTGTGTGTGTGTGTGTGTGTGTGTGTGTGTGTGTGTGTGTGTGTGTGTGTGTGTGTGTGTGTGTGTGTGTGTGTGTGTGTGTGTGTGTGTGTGTGTGTGTGTGTGTGTGTGTGTGTGTGTGTGTGTGTGTGTGTGTGTGTGTGTGTGTGTGTGTGTGTGTGTTTTGGTCTGGAGGTAGAGGGTGTGCGGAGGAGGTTGTTCTAAGGTGAAGAAACATAGTTAACAACAGATGGCATGCAAGGTTTGTGCATTTGACTCCATTGATCTCTCGTCTAAAAGTTTGATTGGCTCATTATTTACTGTGCATTTTCTCTTCTTACTGCAGAGATGATCAAATGAGCTTTCTTGAATCTTTTATTGCATTTTGCTCATTAGTGTCACATAGCCACAATCTTAAAAAGGGACAAAACCAATCATAGACGGTCCATAGTCAGTATAAGGAATATTTTCAACAATATTATAAAAAACAGATACTGTGTGCTAGATGTGTAATGTCGTCTTCCTTAAACCCCATGAACTAAAATTATTTTTGTGGTGTTTAGTCCATGTCTGTGTTAGCTGTTAGTGCCTACCTAAACATTGACATTGAAGTTTACTTTTAGCAGATCTTGAAAAGTCTTTGGCTTTCATGAAAAATAAATAAATACATACATAGGCTATATATATATATATATATATATATATATATATAATGTCACACTTTTGTGGAAATATGTCAATGCCATCTTTAAGGAATTTCATGGGGCTATTAAATAAAATAGAATATATACCTTTTAACTCAGAGTCAGTACCTTTTTATGCCACTGCCACATGACCAGGTACTGGACTTTTACAAGGGCAATTCACTTGGAGCAACCTATATGGGGTGCTTTGCTCAAGGGCACAATGGTGGCTCATGGCTATCCTTGCAGGTATCAAGTCAGGATATATTTTAGCCAAGGCTCATTAGAAAAATTTACCTGTGGCAACATTTTTGCAAAACGCAACATACTTTGCGCCGTACATGTTTCGTGACAGTTTCAAAATTAAATGTCCAGTGAGTGGTGCTAAAAGCATGTTTACTTTTTTTCCAGAACAGATAAAAGGGATCATGGCAATAGTTATTAAGTTAACGCCGCAGTTCTGAATTTAATTTTCCGGTGAGTGGCTGTAACAACTGAGACAATCAGACACATAACCATTTGTTACATTTAACAAATAAGCTTCAAAGCCCACTCTTAGGAATGAAACATCCCACCAAAAGAGACAAGAGTGCAGGAAAGGTTTCAGTCACCAGGGCGAGGATCAGATGTCTTTATTATAAAATGTAGCCTTTACCTTTAAAACAGCCTTTCCTGCATTCATTTATCGACAAACTGATTTATCTGATCATGCTTCCCAGAACATTTTGTGAATGATTTAATGTCTTGTGTAATATATTTTAATACTATCATTTTTTTGATATGGTGTATTTTACAATTTAATTAATGGTCAATGTAACCTCACCTATACCATGTTTGGTATCTTTAAATTGGTACTTTGAATATCGAAAATACCGTGTATATGATATGTTGATAACTCCACAACACATTAGATGCACCGATTACAATTTTCTTGGCCGATCTCCGATTTTTCATTGAGTTTGACCTGCCGAGACCGATTTTAGCAGATTCTGGTTTCATTTTTTCTAACCACTTTACATCACACACAAATATTTATTTTCTATCTTTTCTTTAATAGAACATTTTGCACAGAACATAGATAATCGCTATAAAATAGAACTAGGCTATATCAATTACTCCTGCTGTGGGAAATTCACACACATCTAAAGTGCAGTTATGGAAGAACCATTTCCTTCTTTTCATATCCAATATCCAATTAAACATTTTTGAAACTTATGTATGAAAACAGGTAATAGCAAAAAAATTATATAAATAAATATATATATATATTTATAAATATAAATATATATAAGATATTTCTATATTTTTATATTTTCTGGCGAGTTTATTTATTTTTTATAATCATAACTATACTTGCAACCAAAAAGTTTAAATGGGTAAATCTTCTACAAATATTTTTGAATCTTCGTTTTCTTTTCTGACATACTCAGAAAGTTTTGTTAAAACACACTAGACATGCTTATTCTGTGAAATAATAATATCCATCAAAAGTGTGCTTTCAGTTTAATTGAGCGTGAGCAGCGCAGCAAAAATAGACTCGCCTCGAAACCCGCGCTTCACTGCTGCTCATGCGCTGTTTCTGCTGCCGATGTGAATGCACTCGTTGATTAACATGCAGGGCGAAAAAAAATTGCGCTGCCCACGCGCTGCTGATGCTTGCGGTGTAAAACGCCCGTAATTCATGAGGTTTCCTACACGTGCGTTCCGTGTGCACCTGATGTTGCGCGATGTTAATGCGCCGCCTGAGTACATTTGACCGACATAAAATCGACATATGTCAGACTGACCGGCCGGTTGCCGGTCATTTTCCCACTTGGAAATTCCACATTAATTTTGTGTGTTTAGATTGGTTATTGGTTTAATTTAATTAATAAAACTTGTGCACAATACATGTTTGTTTCTGATTCTCTGCTTGCAACAAAGTTTATTTTACAATTTAGATTCTGACTACAGGCGCTTAGTAGTACTGTACAGTAAGAAAAACATTTCCCTTCCCCAAAAATGTACATTTCTTAGAATTAATAAACAATTATATAATAGTGTTCACGGGACGAACAAGTTGATTGATTGGAACATTCATTTTACTACATTAAACATTGACCGGTATATCTTTGCTCCCGGGAGTTACCCCCATCCAGAGTTATGGATACTGTGGGCTCGGCCCCTGAGGGGGCCCAGCTCATAGATTCAGGTCTCTTGACTGAGGTCGTGGAGACTTACTTCAGTCTAGAGCTCCCTCCACCGGAAGACTGAATATGCATTGAAATGGAAACTGTTCTCTGCCTGGTGTGGAGAACACCTTCTGAATCTTGCTATCTGCCCTATGGTACAGTACTTGATTTCTGCAATGAATGTTTCTTTGCTGGGTTTTCTCTGAGGAGAGATCCGTATTTTGTCTTCTCCGTGGTACATGATGCTGAGGCCTGCACGTACTTGGATTTGCACCTGGTATGGTAATAGTCTTTCTTCACCCCATTGTGTGCATTGACTTCACACAGAACAGGCATTTTTCATATGGCGTCGTGGGTATAGGGTTCCCACCCCTTCTCGACGCCACTCGAGTTCCCTTGAAAGGGAACGTCTCAGGTTACATATGTAACACTGGTTCCCTGAGAGGAAACAAGACGCTGCGTCGCCTTGCCATACTCCTTGCATGCCTTCAGAAGCTGTCGCGGTCTGTTTTCAGGGGTGCTTTATAGCTTCCTGGTCAATGACATCACCCGCCTATGACGTCTCGTCTTTCCATTGGACTGATTATGCACATGCAATCACTCAGGGCATTCCCATTGTGTCTCAACGCAGCGTCTCGTTCCCTCTCAGGGAACCAGGGTTATATACGTACCCTGAGATATTTACAAATCATGCACTATGGTAAAAAGTGTTTTTATGTCATAAGTTAAGTTAACCCGCTTGAAAACAAGTCTTAATTAATCCATAATCTGCCCCTGTAATCATAATTGTGTGTGAACACAATTGAAAGTGCTTGCTGTTTTACTGCCTCTAGTGGTCATTCCTGTTGGAAACTGCCGTGATATACCGTACGTACGTATTGGTACGTATTTTGCGTTTTGCCAAAATGTTGACACGGGTAAGTTTTTCCAATGAGCCTGTGTTGCATGCTATATTTCCCGGTAAAAACCCTGCGCATAACCATACCACTAAGTTGTGCATGCATTGGACTAGGTTTTTTCAGAAAACTAAAACGGTCCACAACCAAAAATAGAAATGGCAAGTCTACTCTGATCAATCTGCAAAGATAGCCGAACAACAAAGCATATTGGATACGATTTCTAAACCCGAAAGTGAATGATAACCATATCCTGGGCCTTTTTAATAATGCCTGGATAAAATGTCAATAGACATTAGGTAATTTCATCATGAATGCTTTTATTAAATTTGTGTAAAAGCCAATGTGGTTTCAATGCCAAGATTTTATATGAACAAAAGTCCTTGGGGAAACAGGATAATCTCATTTCTATCTTCATGTGTTAAGATCTTGCCTTTAGTCTTGCTGTCATTGACGCTGGTGTTTGTTAACTTTCGCATTTAAAAACATACATTACTTATTAAGAACTTACATTAGTTAATTGAAGACTCATTTGTTGGAAATGTTTTATGTGTGAATCATACCATTTATTATAATTTATATAAAATATAAAATAAAAAAAACATTGCATATCATATAGGATTGCAATGCTTAGCTATGATGTTGCTCAAGGTTGCGCTGTGAAAGTTCAACCTGCTTAACCTTAACCAATATGTCTGAACAAAATGCAGTTAAAGTTGAATGTCTGCCAATTTGTTAATTAATATCACCTCATTAATTAATGTGACTTAAAAGATTATTGCTGGAAACAAAGTTTTCTTTTAAAGCATGTTTTCCTCAAGTATTACAGTGAAGTTATTTTTATTTATGTATTCATACTTATCTTAAAAGCATAAAAATGCTAATCTGACACAATAAGAAATGTGGTTCAGTTTCATTACAGTAAAAATTATGGAATGTAAAACTGGCTTCATCTGAGCGATCACTTGAATGGAGGAGGATTTGCATATACTCACAACAATGTTCCCATGATTATTGATCAACTTTAATGATAGGTTCCTTAGATTCTTCCAGTGTGTTTACCTCAACTACACTTAACCATAATACCAAACATCACAGGGGGACCTATTAAACGCTTAAGTTGTGATAATATGTGTTCAGAGAATAAGCCATTGTGCCTAAATGGCAGTGCCTTGTTTTCATGCCCATGAGGGATGCATTCATCTGCTGCCACAGGTCCACTTATCCTATATCTGTATGTGAATGTAACAAGAGAGGTAAATCTAACACTCTTATAGGGCTCCAGTATAGCCATTTATTATGATTCTAGCAAGCTCTTCAGTGGATGTTAAGCTAAATATGAACTATCAGTTGTAATTCTATAGTACACAAAATACATGTTCTTTATTGGGATCTATAGTTGCACGAAGAACCTTTAAAGGTGCAGTAAGTGATTTCTGAGAAACGCTGTTGAATGTGAATCACACCGAGCCCCACAACACACTTGTTGAGTATCATTGTTTGTCTGGAGCTGGTGTGCTTTTGGCAACTTACCAAAATCTCTTGCTTACACATGCTCTTACTGTATGTTCGTGTTTTGTTCTTCCTTATCTTGCATTCGGCATCTTCACTTTATTTTTCGCAAAGCATTATTTTGCTTTGCTCTAGCTATGATAAAGAGACATTCACTCTTGCATTATGTGTTCGTGCATTTTGGGAGCGGAGCAATGATGGGAGGGGTTTGTTTTGTTTGGGTTGATTTCAAATATCAACAGTGTTTCTCAGAAATATCTTACTGCACCTTTAACATCTATGGAAGCTTTACATTGCACAAAAGGTTATTTATAGTTAAAACAAGTAGGGCTGGGAATCGATTAAAACAATTAACTAATTCATTGCACAATTTGCTGTAATTAATCGCAATTAATCACACGTAGATTCACCTAACTAAATTAAACAACAGCGAAAATTTAGATCATTCAAATGTTCTTCACGCTAAGAAAAACAAAATGTTTTAAGAACGTTTCACTGAATGTTTCTTTGGGGAAAATGTTGCTAATATAATGTGATTTGCCAGCAGTGCATTGATTGTATGTGTTTTACTGTATGTGTGCAGTAACTCAAAAATCGTATTGGAGGATTTATGTTTATGGGCATTCATGCTGTTATTTATTGATTCATTTCACCATCTTTCATGTTCTATAAATATGAGCCATACCTGAACCTCAGGGACATCTGGTGAACACCAGCCCAGTCTCAGTGAAGGAGACAAGTGATGCTGGATTTATGGCAGCAATGATAAGGCACAATAAGCATCAGTACACCTCATCAAGCACTGCCAGTACAGCTCTGTGCTTGTGCCCTTCCTATTGGCCACCCACTAGAAAGATGATGTTCTGGCAACGAGGAGACAGATCCTCCGTCTCGGCTACCAATAAAATGTAGCTTTTAAGCATCAGTTTGAATCCAGATCAAATTAAAGCCGTTGATTTATTTTCTCTACCATCGTTGCCCCCCCCCCCCCCCCCCCTTATGCATATTTTGAGTTCTCAAACCTCAAAATAATAGTCGAACGGAATATGACAACATAGCAGCGGCACACCCAAGGAAAAAGTCAACAGGAAGACATGCTCCTGAAAATGGCCCATAACTCTATTAGTATCTAACTGGAACAGGAAATTAAATACATGAGAAATCTGTACCGTTCTGCTGTCTTCTTGAATGCAACTGAGTGCTATTCAATCCAAATATCCTGTCCTAATGCTGCATGCTCTCTAAGAACAGCTCTCGTCCTATTACAATAAACTTTAGATAAAACAGTTTTATTTTGTTTGTATCATATAACTTTTTCTTTATCATCATTATTCATTTATTTATTTCCAGTAGGCCAAATTAAGTTCATATACCTTTGTTTTTCTGCAGTGCTAGTGGAATGGCAATGAAGGAAGAAAACAAGGATGAACAATGTAAAAAAATATAGAGGGATGTGCAACAATGACAACTAGTTCTCTAGGGCACCCACTCGTTTCTTGAGTGCTTTGTTTGCATGGCATGTTTCTATGGCAACACATTTTATGCTATGATGATCCTTGTCCAAGTGCCTTTAGCCTGAAGTTATGTGTGACTGAAAGACTTTCAAAAACACTGTTCTTATGATATATTTTTTTCTTAATTATTGTTTGTGCAATGTATTTTTTTAAACCACTGTCTCAAAAGAAAGTTGAAAAAGTTTACAAGTACAATAATTATTTGGCTTTGTGCAGATATTGACTTGGTTGGGACTATATTGGGGTGAAGCACAGGCGAAGCACTTCTACTTGGGCGCAGAGATATAATGCACCCAATTCATTCCAATTGATTAATCCTAACGTAGTGTTTACATGAACGATAAAGTGATCGGGTTGATGTGCATCAACATATATTTTATGTCACAAGCTTCTGATCAGATTTAATCTTTTGACATGCTGCACAAATATACAGAGTTTCCCCGCTGTTGTTGCATACTAACCATCCTCCTTTTCTTTGCTTTATGAAGAAGACCTAATATTTATCTATTATCCATAAAAAAATCCTTAAAGAAACAAAACTATTTCCAACATTGAATTTCAAAAAATCAAATTAATTGTATTTTGTATGTAAACAAATTTTGACATTGATGGCTACAACACACTCCAAAAAAGTTGGGAAAGAGGCAAAATAAAAGTGAAAAGATCACAGAATATCAAAGTTAAACTGTTTTGAAACAGTCCACAATTAGCAGGTGAACAGGTAATAGGTGAGGGTATCGTGTTCAAAGACCCTGTCTTTGCAAGCAAAGATGGGTCATGGCTCACTCACATTTCTCAATGCATGATTGCAAAGTATTTCACCATCAACCATACATAAAAAAGTTCTGTCATGAAACTATAGATGGCGTTGGCTGATAGGCCCTTAACTCAATTTGTTAGCAATCACATCGTTATCTACATAGCACAGCTGATTGGTTGCCGTTGCATCAGCAACTAATGACCTTGCTGCTCAGCATTTCAGATAATTGCCATTGTTTACTGTTAGCAGTCTTCAGCGCGCTTCAGACACCCTGCCCAGCTCCACCTGTATAGATCTGCTATGGGGTTATTTCATGTGCGTTATATGTGCAGCAGCAGCATGTCTTACATGCTCACAGCATATGTATGTGAATGTATTGGCAGTGGCAAGTCTCTGTACTTAATAATCAACAGCAGGAGCAGCAGCGTAGCAGATCTATTCTGCCAAGACATTGCCATATTCATTACCATGGCAGATATTTTGTGTGTTCTAGCTCAAGCACACCTGGTGCATCTAATGAAGCCATTGATTAGTTGCATCGGGTGTGCTTGTGACAACACCTGTTTTGCAGATGTGTGCTGTTGTGGGGGATTCTATTCAGGGTGTTGAATAATTTTGAGACTGCAGAAGTAATTAAAAGTTGCATTTTCAGTTTTGGGGAAACAACTTGAAATATTTGTTTTCTTGATTTCAATTACTTTTGCTTGATTTGTTCATTGTAAACAGCTTAAAGTCTACATTTTGCCAATAAACCTGACAAAAGTTTAAAATTACAACAGTATATAATATTTTTCAAATATAAAAATAATTGTGGCCTTGGTAAGCATATCAGAAGCATTAAAAAAAATCTTACTGACCGCTTATATAATAATGTATTTATTTTCTGTGTAATTCTTTGGGCAGTAATGTAAATTATCGGACAAATATCTGAGCAGGTGCAGTCAAAGAGTAGCACCTCTAAACCAGATGAGCATTAAGTGCTTTGCCGAAGGGCAAACCAGCAGCGGTCACAGGAAGGGCCTAAAGCGAAATTTAAACCTGAATCTTCCAGGGCACGGTATACAGCTGTTCCCACTGAGCCACCTGCCCCCACAGTACATGAGACCTGAAAACATATAAAAGTCGGTTAACTGTAATGCCACTGACAGATGATTGACAAGGTGAGTTCAGTGTCCAGTCAGGAGGCCATCTTCCAAGATAAAGCTCAGTCCCGGCTCTTGAACACTCCCGTGTGCCCTATGTCCACCCATAAGCTATTGTGTTGCAGGATAGGAAGTCATGAATTTGTGATGCATATTAAGCTCTATAAAGCTCAGTAGAAGAAATGGTGGCTTCACCTACTCTCTCCAGTCATATTTGACCACTGCCAAGCATAGCCAAGAGGAAGAGGTACAAAAAATACAGCTGGTAATTTGTGATGAAAAGCATATGCATATTGTGGCTAAATTGTTGTTTATTAGAATTTAGGTATGTCTCTCTATGTAAGCAATGACCACCTGGCCTCATGTCTCTGAACCCACTTCCCTCTCTGACTGAATGCATTTGTCCTTTCCAGCACAACATGGACACCACATCCCATGGACATTTACATTACCCATACTGAACATTTCTCCATCTTTTCACCTTTTATTTCTTTGAGATGTGTGGCGAGCACGACGAGGTCGAGGGCCGTGGGAGGATTAGATGAAAAAAATATATTTATTTTTTTCCTCATTGAAATATTTATGAAAAAAATAATTATATCAAATATGAGTAAAATGTGTTCCTGTATACAGTAGTTGTTACTGTATAAAAGTTTGGAGTTGGTAAGATTTTTAAATGTTTTTGAAATAATACATGTATGCTCAACAAGGCTATATTTATTTGATACAGTTCAGTAAAAACAGTAATATTGTGAACTATTATTAAAATTGTAAATAATTTAATTCTATTGTAATATATTGAAAACAAATTAATTTATCTCTGATGTCAAAACTGAATTTTCAGCAGCATTTCTTTAGTCTTCAGTGTCACATGATTCTTCATAAATCATTCTAATATGATTTGATGCTTAATAAACATTTCATATGATTCTCAATGTTGAAATCAGGTGTGTTGCTTAATATTTATGTTCAAACCTGCATTTTGAAACAAACATATGTAATAAATGTTCCCTTTCAGTCTGTCATGTTCAAAGTTATATCAATGACTGACTTTATGGTGTCTTACTTGGGAGCCCAATCACCTTCGGGAGGTAAGAAAAATGACCAGTGAAGAATGGCAAGTGAGATTTGCATGTCAAGCCACTCCCCCAGACATGTGGTTATATAAGCTGATCGGCAACTCACTCATTCAACTTTTTCCTCCGGAGACGAGCGGGGTTTCTTGTCATCTTGAAAAAAAACGTCACCCACGGGCTTCCCACTTCTCATACACATCTCAGGCTGTGGAGCTTTCTGATGAGCCTGTGGGTCCTTTGCATGGGGGACCCAGTGTCTCATTTGGAGCACCCCAGAGGATCAGATGGTGATCGCTGCATCAGAGGGTAAGCTTTAGTCTTCCGAGGATGAAGACTCAGCAGTACTGCCCCCTTCTGGGAGAGTGGCGCAGGTTGCACATCTATATATGCTCTGGTGTGGCCTGAGCTGCAGGCAACATCCAGGCTGCAGCGTCGAGCTCCCCGCAGGAAAGCGATGCAGCCCGTCTCATCCGCTGCTAAACCCTCCAAGTGGTTGGCAAAGCAACATCCTTGAGATGGGCAACCCAGTGATGGAGGGAACAACTGTTATCCAGGAAATGGTGAAAGCACAGACAATGCACTTCCTCCCTCTCAACCCTCTCTTCTCTCGCCACAGTGCAGGAGTTTGCATTGTGTTTCTCCAGCCAAACCTTTGATGCTCCCATGAAGTCAGGTAAGAGTCACACAACACTGCCTCTGCTTGGGGATGCTATGCCTCCCGGGTTGGGGAAGGATAAAATAGAGCTGGTCCCTCCAGCCGAGAGGAAGTTAGTGTTTTACAGCCCGTACTTCATTGTACCCAAGGAAGGCGTTGGATTACTGCTGATCTTTGTTCTGCATGTCTTGAACCGGGCACTTCACGAGCTACAGTTTAAGATGCTAACGCAAAATTGCAACCTCATGTGTGTTTGCCCCCAAGATTGATTTACAGCAATCGACCTGAAGGATGAGTATTTCCATGTTTTGATTTTGCATCGACACCGTTCCTATCGTTTGCTTTCAGGGGTCAGGTATACCAGTACCAGGTCCTTCCCTTCGGGCTGTCCCCCTATGTCTTCACGAAGGTCGAGAGGCTACCCTCATTCTAGCTCACTCTCGAGATCTGTTATGCGAACACATGGACCTTGTGCTCAGGCCACTCAGCCATCTGGGGCTTCGGATCAACTGGGAAAAGAGCAAAATCTCTCTTTTCTCAGTATGGAGTTGGATTCGGTCAACATGATGGCGCATCTCATGAACGAGTGCGTCTAGTCAGTTCTGAACTGCCTGCATTTATTCAGGAGCAGGACAGCGGTTCAACTGAAACAATTTCAGGATTTGATGCAAATGTGACCACTTCAGCACTGGCTACACGAGTCCCGAGATGGGCCAAATCATCTGATCATCACACCGGTCTGTCGATGCACGTTCAGCCCATGGTCGGACCTTGCCTTTACACGGGCCAAAGTGCACTTAGAACAAGTGTCCAGGCACTTTGTTGTCACAATATGGCCAGCAGCCATATCACCCTCTAGCCCAAGACTGGTTGCCCACTGAAGCTAAGCAGGGTTGAGCCTGGTCAGAACATGGATGGGAGACCTCCTGAGAAAACTAGGTTGCTGCTGGAAGAGGTGTTAGTGAGGCCAGCAGGGGGTGCTCAACCTGTGGTCTGTGTGGGTCATATTGCTTCAGTAGAGTGATGGGGACATTATACTGTCAAAGAGCAGCGTCCTTCGGATGAGACGTTAAACCGAGGTCCTTACTCTCTGTGGTCATTAAAAATCCCATGGCACTTCACGTAAAAGAGTAGGGGTGTAACCCCGGTATCCTGGCCACATTCCCTCCAATGGCCCTTGCCAATCATGTCTCCTAATAATCCCCATCCATTAAATTGGCTCTATCACTCTCTCTCCTCTCTCCACCTGTAGCTGGTGTGTTGTGAGCGCACTGGTGCCGTTGTACTGTGGCTGCTGTACAAGTGGAAAGCTACACACTGGTGGTGGTTGAGGAGAGACCCCGGCATGATTGTAAAGCGCTTTGGATGTACAGTAGTACATATAAAAGGCGCTATATAAATACCTTATTCTTTCGTTTGTTAGTTTATTTCGTTCGTTCGTTTGTTCGTTCATTTCACAACAGATGCCTCCAGAATGGGCTGGGGCGTTGTATGCAAGGGGCACGCAGCCTCGGGCTCCTGGTCAGAATTGCCTCGAGTTGCTAGAAGTACTGCTGACCCTGTGCCGGTTTCGACTTGCTGCAGGACAAACACGTTTTGGTCCGGAAGGACAACACAGCGACTGTGGTGTACCTGGTGGTTTGTTTACGTCGCAACTCGCCCGCCATCTCCTCCTCTGGAGTCAGCACCGGCTCAGGTCGCTCCGTGCCATTTACCTTCAGGGCAACTTGCCGAGAAACTGACCTGGTCTCACGACAGCTCGCGCTCCCGGGAGAATGGAGACTGGAGAGGTGGACCAACTGATCTGATCGGTTACCACAGAAACTGAAAATTCTCGGGCCAGCAGCATGTGTCCAAATTTCAATCTTAACCGTTCTGAAAACAGGGCTTTAAGTGTAAAATACCGAACTTGTCCTTTAATCTTTTTCCATCAGGCAGACGGTACAGGTCCTTAAAAACAAGAACCAATCGCTTACAGGACACTTTCTTTCCTGTTGCCATCTGGACTCTAAATTAAAAAAATGCACTAAAGGCAAAGTATGTCACTGTGAAATATCATCACCTGAATTCTGTATATACCGTAAAACTTCAAATAATAGCCGAGTCCCAAATAGACGCCTGTCTCTTTTACACGCCTGGTGTGGCTACAGGTTTGGATAAATAAAGGCCAGTCTCAAATAGAGGCCGGGTCTGTTTTTTAGTTTCGGGTTGTATTTAATCTTCTAAAACCCGTCAGATCGTCTGTTTAAGCCAGTTCTGTGGTGCAGATTGTGCATGCAAAAGAGCCCGGGCTGCGCATTTGGGCGGGAGCTGTTAGCGCAAGCAAGGCAGGCAGAGAGAGTTAGCGCCGCGTCACGTCTATGACAACTCGAGTTATCGCACACCAGACGAGAAGCGCAGCGCCGCGTCTATGACAACTCGAGGTATCGCACACCAGACGAGAAGCGGCGCGCCGCGTCTATGACAACTCGAGGTATCGCACACCGGACGAGAAGCGCCGCACCGCGTCTCTGACAACTCGAGTTATTGCACACCGGACGAGAAGCGCCGCACCGCG
This sequence comes from Phoxinus phoxinus, assembly GCF_949152265.1. Taxonomy (NCBI): domain Eukaryota; kingdom Metazoa; phylum Chordata; class Actinopteri; order Cypriniformes; family Leuciscidae; genus Phoxinus; species Phoxinus phoxinus. Next base: position 16,599,573 of record NC_136887.1, read on the forward strand.
TCTATGACAACTCGAGTTATCGCACATCGGACGAGAAGCGCCGCACCGCGTCTATGACAACTCGAGTTATCGCACACCGGACGAGAAACGCCGCGTCGCGTCTATGACAACTCGAGGTATCGCACACCAGACGCGCACTTTGTCAGTTTATGGCCAGCAATATTGTTATGTTTAAGGACATTATGGAATTAAGATCATGTCTAGTTATGATTGTACGGTACAATTAAATACAATCGTTGCTTAGTCTGCACTGCAGTCTGAATTCACTTTATCTCAGAGCGTCCGTTAACTGAATTGAGAATATCATCTGAAAATCCGATTACATCAGCAATTTTCATTCAACCAGCTGATTTCTGTAAATGAATGTAAAACTAAATGTATATTGCAGCACAGGGTGAAGTCTCAACACTAAATTAAAGGCCTGTCTCATATAGACGCCTGTCTCCAATACAAGCCGGTGCAGTTCAGAGATTCGGGAAAATAAAAGCCCGGGCTATTATTTGAAGTTTTACGGTATGTGTAAAATTCTAAGTGTCTTATTTGTTGTTGGTGGTTATATGTTTGTCTTGTAAACGCGAGTCAGGAGTAGTGTTCCTAATTTTATTGTATGCAAATACAATGACAATAAAGCTTCAATTCAATTCAATATGGATTCCGTCTCGCCTATTCAGCACAAGGGGGAGTGGCTTGCCATGGAAATCTCATTCGACAATCTTCATTGGCCTATTTTCTTACTACCCGAAGATGATTGGGCTCTTAAATGAGACGCCATGACGTCAGTCATTGATGTAACGTTTTCCATTCCCTCCTTCAGGGAATGAATTTTCATATTTTTTTAATGAATATAAAGTTTAAAGTCAGCATGAACCGGAAGTTACAAACGACTTTTATCCAGTGTTGTGACCATTTCCAAGTGAAACGGAATATTGAATAGAGGGCAGGGTTTTACTTTAGCGCTCCTCCTCTCCATCTCTCGCTCATAGCAGACTAACGGTTTGAGGGGAGTTGCCACGCCCTCGCGCCATAGCACATGACCCGAAGAGAAGAGAAGTCGTTTCGAGTGGGAAGGGAAGGGTAAAGTATTTGATTAAAGATTATAAGGGTACATGAATTTAAAAAAATGTATGAAGTGTACAGATAAATCATTTATAATAAGCACTACAACATTAGATATAAAAATACGAATTGTAAAATTTGATTTCATGCTGACTTTAAAAGAATAGCATTTATTTTAGATGTAAAAAAATGATAATTTTATACAAATATGTAGTATAGCTTTAGCTTAATTTAATGTCATTTCTGAAAATTATTAATATCTTTCCAACAAAAAAAGTATTGATCATTTTATTTATGATTAAAAATATAACATTTACGTAACAATATAACAAACGTTATAATAAACATTAACAATATAACAGTAATGAAATAGATGCATGCACAGTGTTGGTATTTTACAGGTAGAACACTATATGAAACAATAGTTGCAGTATATTTTTATTGCAATGGAGCCAACATAATTGCATGTAGTGATGTGGTATGCTAGATTTTAATATCTAGCATACCATATCACATAAGTTTCTTTTTTTTCTTTTTTTTCTGGTGTCATTAGTTGTCAGTTTTAAAAAAAAAAGGCCAATAACGTTTAACGACAGCACTTTAGCATAGCAGGATTTTTAATGAGTCTTTTGCTTGCGGATATCTCTCGATTTGTCATGGCGCTTCCAAGAATTTCAGACTGTGTTATAATCTTTCATATCTTTAAAATCAATGGTGCATACACTAGCCATTTACTACTGGTCCTCATTAAACCTTTGTATGGCTTGAGCTAATGTTTCAGTGAAGCATTTACACTAAAAATCAAGTTCTAAAGACTTGGAGAGTCAGTTTTTGCAGTACACTCTCCAATCTCGATCACATTGGTTATGTCTGAATTATTGCAGCATGCTGATATATTATTAGCATCAGACGTGAGGTGACAAAGCCAAATCTTCATTAATTAAAAACCTAAAGGTGTCTGAGAGGTGTAACAGATGTGTTTTAACAATGGCAACAACGGCAGCACAACAAACAGAGTGGCTATTTGTCACTTGGCTGTTCTGAGTCTGTATCTACGTGTGTCCCCTAGGTGACAGCTTTATGTGTCTGGGTGATCTGCTCCGCTTTGGAGAATGTGAATCTGTTATTTTTATTCAAGACAAAAGCAAGCCATGGTTACTATTTACATGGAAAGCAGTAATGGTAATGCTAGAGACAAAGGGTTCTTTGTTTGAGCCTGAAAATCACTGCATTGCTTGTAATGTTATGAATATTTATGATTTTTTTTTTTTTTTTTCACCAATTAATATGCTAGTGGTGAACATGATTTCACCAAGTACAGCATGTTTCTGGATCAACATCTTTATTGGTCCTGGAACAACATTTCAATAAACCAATCAGATTTGAGGGACAAGTTTACAGTTTATGTCAAGTTTAGGCTTACAAGCAGGGTTAGGTGCTTCTACATCAGTGTTATTCTCATGCCATTTCCCTCAGATTTTAGGGATTAGTTATGAATAGGGTTAGGTTTAGGGATAGGGTTAGGATTAAATTTTCAGACAGAAATGTTGATTACTTTGCTGAGTAACGTGTTACTTGGCAAAATCAGAGTGACCATAGTGTTCTTTTTTGTGCTAGTAGAATGTGCAATTTATTCTCTCTTTCGCAGTTCAGATGCAAGATAATTAAGGACACCGTAACGTTACCTATGTCACCCATTAACAGACGGTGTCGAACTAATTTTCCTTGATGATCACCTTTACCTCAGAGCCCACCGAAAGCATCTCACACCAAATAATAGTTCTTTAGTGGCACTAGTGACTGTATGGACTGCTGTAATTAGAGGTGGCACATTCTCTGAAAATTAAATTTGACATTGTCACATCAAGCTGAGAAACCTGATCATCAATAACCCTTAGATAGTGATGTCACTAACAATCTGCATGTATGCACTTACATACTTCTTTAATTGATTGTTTTATTGTTCATTTCTGTGCAGTTAAATTGTTCCTAACGTAATAAAAAAAAAAAAGATTGATTTTCCACTTTATTCATATGGCTGTATTTTTTTTTTAGATTAGTTTGTTGCAGGTAAAATCACTTTTTTTCTTTCTTTTTTTTTTTTGAAACAATACGTGTCGTGCTGCAGATCTTTGTTGTACCTGCTGTTCCATCATTAAATGACAATATATCTCTGCTCAAGTGGAGCAGAAGTAGTCAATATCACCTTGTGCACCATGTAGAGTTTAAGCTCAGATTTGCTGGTAGCCATCAGCAGATGAACTGGCCCTCCAAGGACTAGCTCATCATCCACAGCTCAGGCACTGAGGCAGAGAGACAACACGATTTCTGATTGCTTTCAAAAGAGCTGTTGTCTCATTATAAGTTGAGAATCAGGCTTCTGAAATGAGTGGGCTAACTGTACAGTACACTGCCCAAATGTTAGGACTTGCTAATTTAGTGTTCTGTTCAAACAGTTTTAAAATGTTTTGTTCTATGTTGGACATAATTAAGAAGTACACGACTCAAGTTCAATTGGTTGTGATGAACTTTCACTTCACTTCATTTTGGTATGTTGTTATTGTGAATTATACAACTCTTTAATATATAGGAATTAGTTGTTGTTTTTTACCCACAAATATAAAAAGTTCATATTCTTCTACCACGTTATTCTCATATTTTAGCATTATATAAAACATATTAGTCACAATAAAAGTCATGCATGTATATATTTGTTCAAATACTAGACGCTAACTAAATGTTGCATGCACTAGAGGAGGTAACAATAACAACAGCTCACCACTCACCCACTTATAATTGCGATCAGTTTCAAGTGGCACATTGATACAGCATAAGTATGTATCAATGTATTATACATTTGCATTATGCACAAAAATATGCTTAAAAATGTTTTGTTTATAGAAGTATTTTTTAGATAGTCTTTTACCCCCAAAATTACATTTTTATATTTACTTTTAATATTTGAACAGATATAAAATGTATTTAAAGTATAATTCGTAGACTGCACAATAACACCAGCATTGTCCAAACTAGCCAAATATATTTATATGAACAAACATTTTCATATTGAAGAGTATTTTTGGTTTTGTTTGTGAGCTTGTGCATCGTAGCATGAATAAATGATGTGGATACTGATACTGTCAGTTACACATTTAGTAATGTTGTTTGGTGATGTTAAGAGTTCATCTTCAGTTAATGATGTTTGTCTCTAGTCTATATAAAACTGATGAACAGAACATCTTTGCTTTGCAAGATATTTTCTTCTCCAGAGATTAAAAACTAGCGTGGAAAGGAATGACAACAAAATTAAATATGAATTTACCAGTAACTTTTTATGTTCTATATCAGTAACTGAGAGTTAACTTTAAAACGACACTCAAAAAATCACAGAGAGGAAAAAAAACTTGTGTGCGCTGTTTTCACACTATTTCTTCGGTGCTTGACATAATTAAGAATTCACATTAATATGACGTTGTCTGGACTGGTTAAGATGTCCTCAATCAAAAGAGTTGATTAAATTAGCATGTGGCTTTATCTGGGGTTAAACAGCAATGCATTATATGCATATTCAATTAGACAGATAAAAGTCAAAACCACACTATGGGGTTGCTGGTTGTAACTGTGCCGCAGGGCTCCGCTGGTCCTGCTTGCACGTCAGGGATGATTCCCAGCAATGAACATCATGGTGAATTTTTGTCTCTGAAATCTCAAGACATCTCCTCCAGGACATATTAATATAATAGGCCATATTCGTTTAGCTAATCAGAGCATGCACGGACATTTGCTTGGAAAGGCAAATGGTGCTATTCAACGAAGACTTGCATCCAGCATGAAATAAATCAAGGATGAATTTTTCCTCTTTTGGGCTTATTGCACTGCTCGCTCATGAGACACACAGGCTCTTTTTTTTTTTTTTACTTTGATAAACTGCTGATAATGGCAGTTTTACGGTCAATTAAATTTTCAACAAACACAGTTGCCTGAAGTAATGTTTAAGGTGACTAAAATGCAGACACAGTACATACGTCTTTTTTTGCTTACTCAAATAAAAGAAATTAGTTTGGATGTTGTGCATTAATTTTTCATTACTGATGCAGATAATTCCACAAGATAGTATTATATTTCTGTACAGTTTTCTTTGCCCTTATTGTCCGAAAGTGAAAACAATCTCTGTATTGACATTGATCAAACCATGAGGTCTGGAACCGCCTCAGGGCCCTCGGTTCTCCTCCTCATTCTGTGTAGATGACATTAGCACTGACATCCCTCCTACATCCTGCCAGCTTTTATGAAGTAGAACAGATTGATCCTCAAAGATGAAACCACACCAAAATTAACTCTTCTTTGGCACATTTGCAGTATAATATGGATTTATACTGTAGTATTTTAGGTACTGGGCATTTTGGCTTTCAATGAAACTTGGCTGCCTATACAATAAAAAGGCTAAAACCTGTTTAAAATTGGTGCTCCTGACTTGAGAAAACTGAGAAAAAAGGCTGTTGTCTTATCTTTTGCAAAATAGGTAGGAAAACTTCAACACCCATAATGCACTGGGCATACAAGTCAAATACTGCATTGCTTTAGTGAGAAATACTACTTAGCAAACTTATAATTATAATGGTGTCGACTTGTATTGTTTCCATGCGCAATAATCCAGAGAGTAAACGTTTAGATTGAGTGAGTTACTTTCGGTTTTTGATTTTTGATATTTGACGGTTGAAGATTTTTGGTATTTTTGGTATTTTTGTATTGTTTTCTTAATTTGCGGGGTGTTTTTCTATTTGCATGTGTTTCTTCAGTTGAGCTCTCTCGGCACATTGAGCTCTCTCTGACAAATAAATGTAAATTTCTCGGTAACAGAAAACAAGTTGAACATTTAACATATGCAGATACTACCAACATTGTAACAATACAAAGCGGGTTGAAAACCGGCAAAGTTACACTTTAAGGGACGCTATTCAAGTTACAAAATAGTCTACAATTAAATAAATAAACAAAGTGTGCTTTTATGAGAGCAGAGCATCAGATTTTCCACTTCATTGTGATGTTGTCTGGATGGGGACCTCAAAACACTCCTATCTTTTCTTACAAAGTGTTACCACACATAATTTCACAACAATGCCAAGACAAACATGGAGTTTGACAAGCAAGAAAGACTGGCTCTACTTGCTTTGTGTGATATATTTCACACTGAAAAGCGTAACAGGAAGAGAAAGGTGAGATACACAGCTTCAATGAGAAGGCTGCAGTGTCATGAGCAAAACATGGGTTATGTTTTCTGAGTACACATTCATATTGGTTGCTCTAAAATGTGTCGTTTATTATATTTCTTGTGTGCATCTCGCCCACTAAAGGTTAGTAAATAAAGTGCATTTGACGTTGACACTTTACACTTTCCATGTTACACGTATGACATGCAAATATAATTTAATGCAATAATAACGGTACTAGAAGAATGTCTATTTATAATATGTAGTACCTAATATTTAGTATGTAGTAATTATTTCAAATTACTCATTTTACGACAATTAGACTGTAACATAAACATTGTAAGCTATACAAAGGCCAGTGCTGTTAATTAAAACTTTTACAATTATATTTATATTTATATATATATATTTTGCCTTGGCAACTAGCAACACCAAAAATCTAAAACAAATAAATATAAAGCTAAATATAATTATTTTTTAAAAAGTTCATACACAATGACTAAAACTAAAAATGTTATGAAAACTGAAAATATAAGAATAAAAGCTTATTGAAAATATTAAACAATACTCTAATAATATAGTTTCCTGTAAATAATATTAAAGTAACACTAAAAAGTATGCAATCAATTACAATATTTAATCACAGATAATCTCACCGCATTTGATTCTTTTGTATAAGGAAACAAAACCCTCTACTCTTTTAGCTATAGATGGAATGTCCATAAAAATGACCTTCTATCAAGATACAATTACTTAAATGCACTTACTTTAATACGGTTATAATATTTTGCTCAGTTTGTAAAGTATCAGCATATTTCATAGTGATATTCAATCTCCTCTTGATAATATTTACCAGCTATGCTGAACAATGAAATCACATCCCATAGTGCTGCATTCCATCAGTATAGAAAATAATTTATGCACTGATATGAAAAATAATTCAGAAAGACAGTTTAATAGCAATAACAAATCCACCAAGTGGAGGCCGAACTGTGTAATGTTAAAAATGAAAGATTAGTTTATGACTGACTGCTATAGATAGCCGTTGATTTAATGCACTGATGTGACATAAACTAATTTACATTTATTATGAAAACTCACTGCACAAGTTTAGGAGAATGCACAGCAATAATGACAACGAGTGTCAGCAAAAGCTCTCAAAAAAGAGCTAAGTGTGCTGTTGGCCAGTGTCATGTCAAAACGGTGTTCAATTAGCTTAAAAACAGCAATAATAAGGCAGACAATGTGAGGGTCATGTGTCAAATGGTTTAAATGAATGCGCTGGGCATGACTGAGTCAGGTGCAGAATATAAATGCTGTTACTGTTTATATAGGCCTCGGCAGGTGAATGAACAGGTAAAACCTCAGCCTGACCTGAAACAACAAAAGAGACACCGCATTGCCCTCAGGCTAGTCTATACGTGGATAATTAAAATTCACTCAATACAGAAGTTTGGCTTAAAGTCTCAACAAGACTGCCAACCTCTAGATCATCAGTTTAGCATTTAACTTGACATTTTGTACAGCGATACTGCATCGAAAAAGAGTTTAAACAAAGCACATTAAAGGGGGGGTAAAATACTTCGTTTCAGTCAATCTCATGTTAATCTTGAGTACCTATAGAGTAATAGTGTGTCCTTCATATCTCCAAAAAGTCTTTAGTTTCATCATATTTATAAAATAAAAATACAGCTTTCCGATTCTATCCGGAAAAAGCCGAGGTCCTTGATTCTGGGCGTGGGCGGAGCTATAGAGTCAAGCGGGAGCGCGTGATACCGTTGTACTTACATGAATGGGGTGTTTTATCACTGGGACCGCGCCAGGTTTTAATTGCAACCGGTTTGCAAATCCAGCGACGGCCTGGGCCTTGTTAATAAAACATTCGTCACTGAAATGACCAGAACACAAAACCGCACTTGCCACACTCCTTTGCTGTCCCGGAAATACAAACTGCATCCACTGTTCCAGTAACACTGGGTTCTTTGGGAAGCTGAACAAGGTAAACTTCCCTCCCTCACATCCCAAAACACACTTTTTTGGAGACATTCTTGACATCAACCATTCCTATTTAGCCCTGCTGATGATGATTTCCGGTAGTAGCGCGTCGATAAGCGTGGTCTTTCTCTCCTCTGATCGACGTGTGCGTGAACGCGCTTTTCCGAGAGCAATGCTCATATAAGGAGTTCCACTCTGGTCTACGTCATTAGATCTACGATAGAAAAAAACCAGCCGAAACGTGTTGCAACCCGGAAGTATGATTTTTAGCACAGAAATTCTCTGTTATTCGTTCAAAATAACTTTTCAAACTTTGGCCATTATTAGCATGAGAATCCATCTCTTTAACACTGTAAACAACTCTGAATACATGAAACACCATTGTACCCCCCCTTTAAGATTATGTGACTTTCCTCACAGTGATTTAATGCTTTGAGGCCACTCGAAAGTGCACTGAATAATTACACTGTCAAGTACCATTTTCACTCTTTTGCCATCTCTCTGTCTGTGACATTTCTGTGATAGACTCATGTGATAATTACCATTAAGACTATCAGGAAATGCGTGTTGCATGTTATTAATTAGTATCATTGTTAGAAGGTTAACGTTATTGTTGAATACTAAATGTCTCGTTCATTGCATCAAACCGAGCGGATAATGCGTTTGTGCATCTGTCTGCTTGTGTTGACTATCACTTCAACTCAACACATTTCATCGCTTTCCTGCTGAAGAATTTCGTCTTTTGTTCTTCCAGCAAGCTAGGTAACAATGGAGCCGAACATGAGTGAAGGAAAGGTGAATGATTCTTCTACTTGCATCTCTGAGAACAAGAAGAAACGTATCAGTGTGAGGTTGGGTTTGAGTACAGTCACATGGCTGACTTGTTTTGTTTGACAGTCTAATTTCTCCTCAGTCTACAGAACTATACACGTCTTGTCAGGAACCAGCAGGAATAAAAGGTAGATTGAATTCTGGTGTTAAACTGCACCTCTCAAACAGAAACACACAACAAAAAAAATCTCTCTTTTTTTTCCATTTACATCCTCCATCGTTAAGCGATCGCCGTCTAACAATCACCTGTTGTATGTGGGCTTTACCTCTGCAGAGTCTTTCAAAGTCTCCATAATCTGTTTTTAATTGCAGAGGTGGGTGCCGTTATCCTCTTTGTAGTTCTTCTTAGCTTAATACGGCTCAGTCTTTATGCGAATCAAATGATGCTAAAGGCATCAGAGTCTTTCGGTAAGAGGATATTACTGCGTACACGATAACAAGATTGAGTCATGTTTACTATAATCTACTTGCAAGTACAGTTATCTGGAGTGTCATCAACAAATATGATCTGAGCTGCAGCTGCTGATTCCTACAAATGACTAAAAAAAATAAGAATCAATTATAGTTACCCATATGGCTCCACTATTTTTCCATGCACAAAGAGCTTAATTGCATGTGGATTTGTTAATAAACAAATACACAAGGCCCCTCTGGGTGAAGACCCCTGTTTTATTAGCTTACAGCAGCACATCCTTGACTAAACACTGGAGGAGCTAAAAGCAAACACATTGTAAATTGTCATTGCAATAGCCTATCCAAGAGAGAACGTACCTGTGTTTCACACAAAAACATCACAGTTTTTGACTCCTAATACGTTAAGTATTTCAATCTTGGGAATCAAACCAATGATCTTGCCGCTTGTGTCATTTTTGGTACCACTTTATTTCTACATTCTACTAACTATAATTAACTCTGCAACTACGTAAACTATCAGTTATTAGAGTATTGGTTGACTGCCTGCTTAAATGGTTAGTTCAAACTAAAAATCTGTTTGTTCATCTTCGGAACACAGATTAAGATATTTTTGATGAAATCTGAGAGCTGTCTCACTCCTTCATAGGCTGCTTGGTAATTGCATCTGCCGGGCCAGAAAGTTAGTTAAGACATTGTTAAAATAGTCCAGGTGACTACAGTGACTTGGCTACAGTGACTACAGTGGCTCAACCTTAAAATCTGAAACCGCAAGAATGCTCGTAGCGGCTTTTTAAAAACAGTCTGTAACTTTTTGTCATCTCTTTTTTGACAAAATCAAAGAGTGATTTGGTCTTTTTTCGTCAATGATATTGCATGTTAATTTAGTCACAGTTATCATTTAGGTGTCGTCTCGTCTTAGTCAAGGAGGAAAAGGCTTTTACAACATTTAATGTATGCTGTGCGATTATGTTTGAACCTTACATGTTTTTGAAATTTCTGCAAATCAGATCCAGAAATATTCCATCTTGTTGTTTGTGAACAAAGCCATGAGGTTAACGGTTTGAGTATGCGTGAAGTCAGGACGTTCTGACTTACTGTAAATAGTTTTTTTTCTACACAGGACTTGAGCACATCATCGAAACTTCATCGCTCTTATTTTAATAAAGATCAAGATCTAGGCTAGAAGCGTCTGGTGTTGCATGTCATGTCACAATGTGCCTTCAGTTTAAAGATGCCCTTTTTTCTGCGCTGCTGAGCAACTATTTACTATTTTATTCATCAAATTCAAAAGAAAAATATCTGATTGTATTTCAGTCAAATAACATCACAATTTGAAAGCATACTACATACAGATGTGGTACATTTAGTGGGACAGGAAATTGTACTGCAATTGATTGCAAATTTCATGTGTGAACGTGGCTAGCATCTATACACACTACACCAATCAGAGTGAACTTTAAGCCAGACTAGCACTTTTTTTTTCAATCCATGTTCACACCGAGGGAAATCTGATTTAGTCTGCGAGCGAGAATGATCCTATATTTGAGCTTGCCCTCCAACACAGAGAAGAGATGTCTGATAGGTTTTCACTTCAAGGATACTTCCACTTCTTCAGGCCCAGGAATCTTGTTATTTCCAAAGCCCTCATGCTGCCCTAATTGGCCCCAGTCATTGTCTTGTTAGATAGACATGGTCCAGCCTGATATTTTGGCTCTTCTGAGGGCCACTCATTTTTGCAATACCTCCTTGTTCTTGTTCAAGATGTCCACTTTGCAGGGAAAGGTTCATGATACTCTTGAGTGTCATTGACAGAAACCCTTGTCCGTGGTATCAAGGAATCCTTTGAGTGGATCCGAGGATCAAAGAACAAGGAATTTCATCCACATTTTGGAATCAGAACTTATACAACAATACATTTTAATATATTCTTGTTGTGTTTAATCAAAACTCCTGAACTTTGAATTTAAATACCACACATTTGTCATACAAAAGTAACCCAGAGCCTGGTGGCACTGCTCTCAAATGACATCTCTTTCCACAATAGAGACATTATGCAGCTAGTCACTAATAATAGAAACCACACCTTCATCTTATCTCTTGCAATATCCTGTTGAGCAAATATGATTGCATAATTGCCATTCTAAAATGCAATATCAGGAGGTTATTGGAATGAGCAACTTGGCTAACATTTAATTGGTTTTACTTAGTTATCCAAATCTGATACGTAGCATGTCTTTATAGACAGTTCTGTGTGTGTTTGTGTGCAAGCAAAGACAAACAATTTTTGAAAACAAGGATCTTAGAGCAGTCAAAAGGCCACATGGTTGAAAAGGGAACTATCACTGTGGAAAGGGAAACATTAGCAGCTTTCTCTGCTTGTTACCGAACTATGACATTATTTCTGTATTCTGTACTTAAGGGTCGATATCACTTTCAGCTGTTTTTTGTTCTCCGTTGCCATGGTGTTGCAGAATATAGGCTTGTATGCCTTTTTTTGGTGTGTAAGTACTGATACTAGTGGTCTAAAAAAAACTATTAGCACAAATCCAAATTGATTAGCCGAAAGAGAAAAGTATAGTAAGGAGATGGATGGATGGATGGATGAACTGACATTGATTGATTGATTGATTGATTGATTGATTGATTGATTGATTGATTGATTGATTGATTGATTGATTGATTGATTGATTGGTTTAGGGTTAGGTAATTCAGGGGATCCTTTTAAATAAACCCAATTTAAATAAATGCATGATTGAAAGTGAAAAATCCTAATTTATTGTTAAACTTTTTAAGTTGCAAACAGCATTTTGTTGAATTCTGTTGACATAATAATGTTGATCATACCATCAAATTAGTATTGACGCCACCTTGGAATTATAAGGTTCTATCTGCATTCTGACTGGTTTTGAGATATTGAGCTTTAAAGTTTTTGCATTCCATTCGACTGTGTAGAAAGAACCTTTTTATTTTCTAAATAAAAAGTTCCAAAATGTACACAACTTAAAAAACAACATCACATAATGTTAAGAAGTGGTCACAGAATAAGAATATGTGAATAACTACATTTTTACAAAAATGTCAGATATAACCTTATAATTCCAAGGGGACGTTGTGTGTAATTGTAGTGCAACTTAATGAAATTGTTTTGATAACTTAGGAAGTTACGCCGTGGAGTTCTAGTTCCCAGCATTCTTTGGACTGGATAATGAGAATAAATGGTATTTTAATTTTATATATTTATTTATAGTTGAATTGTTTGTTTGTGAAAGAAAAACGTTTAATGCTGTTATGTTTGACATTTAAAAGAGTTTCTGTAATGTGGAAGTTTTTGTGGTTACCATTGTGCTGAAGAGTAGATACATGAATGTAAGCAGAAACACTACATTGACTACATTTATACAAAAAATGCATGTCAATTAAGTTACATTAAGCATGTGCTATGACAGCTATGGATAAGATAGATAATTAATTGGTTCATGTCACAAGGATGAAGACTATGAAGACGGACAACAAGATTATAAAACATAAACAAGGTTTTATTAAACTAGAAGGTAGCAAAGGTAACAGCGTGTGTAACGCACACACAAACATCAATCGATAGCTAAAGATAACTAAATTCACAGAGGTAACAAACTAAATGATGTGCAGCTGTGGTGGGAGATTAGAGTCCATTGGAACAGATGAGTGGCGGGAAACAAAGACAAAGAAACATGACTGATGACAACAAACTGAAAGTCCAAGTGAAACTAAACATGAGTGAGTCCAGATAACCGTGACAGAACGCCCCCTCCCGCGCCGTAGTAGCAGAAATGAAGGAGGGATGGAGGGGGCATTGGAGGTGGCCGAGGTGATGAGGGGATAGTGCAATATGGACGACGAGACCCTGGTGGTGATAATGAAGGGTGGCACTGACCCAGATCCCAGTTACGACAACCCACAGCGGAGTTGAGGGCGGAGCCAAGGTGGCGTTTTTTAAGCCAAGCTTAAAAAACATAAACAAGTTTTTATTGAACTAGAAGGTAGAAAATGTAACAGCGTGTGTAACAAACACACTCAAACAATAACCGACAACTAAAGACTGAACACAGAGGAACTAAATGATGTGCAGCTATGGTGGAAGATTAGTATCCATGGGAACTGATGAGTGGATAAACATGTGACTGTTGAAAACAAACTGAAAGTCCATGAAAGTGAAACTAAAGATGAGTGAATCCAGATAAAAGTGACAGTTCCAGGGTTGCAACTCAAGTAGTTTGAACGACTTACTGTATGTATTAATTTTTTTGAGTAACCAACTTAACAATTTGTGTTTATGCTACAAATGATTAAATTCCAAATCAGTAGCTTGTTGGTTGAACGTTATTTCACTCAAAATTGGCATAATAAAAAATGGTAACTAAAATGATTATTTTACTGTGTCCGTAAAATTGCAGAGTAATTACGTAATTAATTACTTAGTAGTGGACGTTGTAATAACATGTAACAAAATGTAATTATTATGTAACTAACTGTCTGCCTAATGTCTGCTAAATCTTTATTTTGATGCTCCTCCAACAGATATTCTACTGACTTTAAGTAACTTTGGAACTGTCAACTCATTCGAACCCTAACCCTACCAGTCTACTAATGCTCTACCAACCCTCTAATGAGAATTTGTAGACATGTAGGTGCAACGTTATTTATAGTTCTAGAAACAAACTTTGTTGTATCATTTTCATGTTATCACTGTGAAGCTTCTTTGAGACAATCTGTATTGTAAAAAGCGCTATATAAATAAAGGTGACTTGACTTGACTAGTCAACAGAATGTGTTAAAGGGACCATCAAAATAAAGTGAAACAAAAAAGGGATGCAAACTGTTGTGTTATTTTTGTTTTGTTGAGCCAACACAATAGAATAGAAATAGAATAAGTATTGTTTATTTTATTTTATAAATATTGTGCATTTGAATAATGTTAATGAATTTAACCCTGTTGTACAGTTGTTGTTTTTTAATCTGGTATCTTACTGTAAATGCATCCTATCTTTTGCCCTTGCCCTCTGCTGCTGTCTGACCAAGGTAAGAGTTCATAGGCAATATTACTTTCAATATGCAAAAAATGGATCTTTGATGAGAGCTTCCTCTTTCTCAGACTCAGCCATTTGTCTTGACTGCTCTTTCCTTGTCAGGTTAGAGAGTACACTGGAGTGAAATTACGGGGCATGGAGCACCTGTAATAACCTGCAAAGCCCATGTACCTACCTATTTGTATTGAGTTTGGAAAAGGACTTGACCGCCTCCACCTTCTTCCTGCAGCTTTATTATGCTACATCTGATCTGAAAGCCAGGGTAACATGTTCCCTATAACCCCAGACATCGCTTTTTCAAGCAATTCTTTGTGCACTTTATGAACTCTTATCAGATGCTCTCATAATGGACGTTTACATCATCTTGCTAGGCTGTTGCAAAGTCTTGATAGACAATTACATCCATCAACCAACAGAACCAGTGGTTAGGGGTCTCCAAACTACTTTCAACTAAACTGTGAGATTATTTGCAATTATTTTATTCTAGCAAAAGTGTTTAACAGTAAGAAAGAAAACAAATCTGCATATTTTGTGAGGAACACTGCTATAAGATAATATCCCAGATAATATTTTAACACTTTTGTATAATGACAATGTAAAAGATGATTATTTAATTTGATTCTTTTATATTTTAGAAAGGTCATCATATTTAGAGATTTTTAGCATCCAAAAAGTTTGAAACCCCTGTTGCATTTTTTTTCTTTCTTTTTTCGGATGGAGATTACTTCTTCATACTGTTTTGCAAAGTCCATCGCAACCAATATATATTCATAACCCCTTGTGGGCTATAGTGGTCCTATAAGATTTGCTCCAATTGATTCAAAGTAGACATCAGTGGCACCGGAGGGATGGATGAGAATGGTCCAGTATGGTTGCTGCCTTGTTTATTCCAAAAACCTTAGAAATGGCCTTGAAACCAAACTGGTTTCTCTGAACAACTTCTTTTTCTCAGCTGTTTTGGAGTTTCTTTTATAGCAGCACTTTATGTTAGAAGCTTGGAGGTGACTAAATAGGTGAAATAGTACCTCAAACTGCCTGGTTGCAGTAAAGTCTACTTCCGTCTGCAAGTTTCATCAAGCAAGTTCCAGCTAAAAAAAGGGAGTGTGATTACTTTTTCACAAAGCCAAGGGAAATATGGGTAATTGTTGTTTTTTCTATAAATAAATACAATAATTATTTAAATACTACTGTATGCTATTTGTTTTTGAGTTTCCTTTTATTGAATGTATTGATGAATTTAAGCATTGAATAGGTAATCAGGGTGCAAACAATTTTGCATGCCACTGTATGCATGGTTGCCTTGTTTAGACCTGCAACTTTAAGCTCACAACTGATCTGACGAGGCGGTTGCCGGGTTTCCAGGGTGGTTTGGGTCAATCAATCTGTGTGGGAAGGGAGAGAAACATTAGCAGTCTTTTTTTTAATTTTTTACATACAAATCTGAAGTATCCTTTTTTTTAATTTTGGTAACAGGTGTAACATGCATTAATTTATGCTTAACTAATGCACAGATAATCTTGAGTTAATGTATGACTCACGAAGAACAAACACAACGAAAGGCAGTATAACCCATTATAAGCAGCAATGCTGTCTACACTTGATGCAGCGTGACGCAACAAATCCCAACAGTAAACTGATGCCTCGTTCTATTTCTGACATACTCTAAGCATGCTGCGCTACCTCTCTCTCTCTCTCTCTCTCTCTCTCTCTCTCTCTCTCTCTCTCTCTCTCTCTCTCTCTCTCTCTCTCTCTCTCTCTCTCTCTCTCTCTCTCTCTCTCTCTCTCTCTCTCTCTCTCTCTCTCTCTCATAACTCAACTGCTTTAGTCTGCTATCAATGGCTCAAGCCTCCGTTACTAGCTCTGAAATTATGTTTTGATATTAGCTACGGAGGTGTGGGATGAGATGGTTAAAATAAAAACCTGACAAATGCCTTGACGCTCCGTCTTGGCCAATTTACCATTATGTGCATTATTTTCTAATAATTTAACGGCTTGTCATCAATTAATTCTTACTTATCCGTGTATTAGTTAAGTATGAATTAATGGACGTTTGTGCACATGTATTGTGAACTGTTTGGCATTGTGTTATTTCTTCTCGCCCACAGTTTTTTGTTGTTGTTATTTTCTTATTTTTTTACTGTTTTGTGCATTTCTGTTGAGATGCCAGAGCTGCTCCAGCCTTCACACTAGATTGTGACAAATTCATATTGCAGGAACTTCAGTGAATGTTTTCTTATATTACAACAAAATGTAATTTTTTTCTAAAGATTGGATATTGTCCATTGTATCACTCTTTGGTCATACATTTCAATCTCCAGTTCTCTTATGAATGCACATGGTGTTTCATAACATTAATTCGTTTCATAACATATTTCATTTAGATATTTTCTGTGAAACGTATGCATTTTCTTCCTCAAACTTGTATACTGAATGGTTGTTATTTGTTCGATTGTATGTGTCGACCTTGGAGTTAGAACAGAGAGAGAACCACTGTGTCTCTGTGGTTTCAAAAGAGGAGATGATATTCTGCTAGTGTATGGATTTCAGCAATCCTTGAGACTGTATTCAGTGAAAACACGATTTGAAAACCTTTGTCACGACGTGTGTCACGTTGACTGGCGTACTCAAAACAACTTTGATATTTTACACTTTTCTTATTGCAGAAATAAACCATATACAGATGCATATTCTTTTATTGTCTTCGTTTTAAGCTTTTGTTATATAACAAAACACTTTGATATGCTTTAGCACACACTCGGAGCAGAATAAAAATGGTTTAACTTCCTGTAATGGTTTATAGAACAGTTATTTCTTTTTTTCTACCATCTTTTGTTATTTTGGAGAACAAAATGACAGTCAGAGTCTCATCTTTGTTGATAAGACTCATCTTTGATGATGCTGAGAGTTATATTTGTTATACTGCATCCCAAGTGGATTGTTAAAAAAATAGGACACATGAACAACACATTTCTGTTTATTGACTCTTAGTCCATTTTATAATGCTAAAACTTTTCAGAAAGTGAACACTTTGCCGAAGTTACGTGAAGTTGTTTCTCACAGCGAAGCCATTCCTGACTGGCTCCTGTTGTATGTATGTGGTTATCATGTATTGACCAGGTAAAACATTGTGATTGCTTGGAAATACAGGCGCAATCAGTGTGTACACTTTTTAAACAGAATGGACTTACATGTAAAGCAACTTGTTCCTTTTTTTGGGGGCTTGATGGAGAATCGGCCATGCTTTCCCATCTTCCATTGCTGTGTGTGCCAATCATTTAGTTATGATAATTTGGAGGACACATTTGAAAGAACACACAGCATGTAGTGTAAATGTGTTCACAATAGCAGTAATCTGCCTTTATAATTTGAATGCATCGACAAACAAAGAGATTTTTTTTAATCTTCTGGTAAAAGTAGTGTATTTCAGAAGGGGTTATTTATCATAAAAAGGCATATTGTCCATGGATTGTAATGCCCCTTGTACAATATCTGGCACGCGCACAGTTTTTGTGGTGCACTTAGTAGGAGGTGGTGAACGTTGTTGTGCACTACTTGTTTTTTAACCACATGACACCTCATAGGGCGAGTGCGTTTTGGCAGTTTGCCTTGCCCCAAGAGCTACACTAGGATAGTAATAGCTGGAAGATGACCAAAGCTTGTTTTCAAATGTGCATATTTATTATTTTACCCAGTAGCCTGTGGGTTAGCTGTGGCAATATGTGATACTTGTTTACTGCCAGACATTTTGTAGCTGACATGATACAGAAAATTAGCTCTATTATACTGTACAATCTACGATTTACAAAATTGCTGAATACATACACTTCAAATTCAGTGCTTAAAGGTACAATACAATATATAAGATGTTTGTAAAATAACTATTCAAAAACCACTTGCACAGTGTCATATATTTCATGCAGTTGTGTACTTACAGTATCCCAAAAGTTCCCAAGGATTTGTAAATCCAGAGAAATTCCAGTTTTAAATAATGGCTCGTCCCTTGTCATTATCGCCTATCAATGACGTAATATCCGCGCTATCCTCGGTTTCCGCTTGTAGAAGCCATATATATATATATATATATATACATAGATACTCATTAGTGGCCGTTTCAATGGGCCTCTATACGCAAGTAAACCACTAATAAGTGATCTATAAATTATACATCTCTCATGCCGCTGTTGTGTCGTTCAGTCATCATGGTTGACGATTATTGATTGGCAAGTACAGTAAATCCAAAAAAACTTAGGCAACTGAGGCAAGCAGGCTTTGCGAAAAGCAGAGAAATAAAACAAGGATCAATATCGGCGTGGCGTTTTTGAGATGGAGAGAGCTTTGCGACAAACTTGGACTTGACAGAGATACTGCTCTCGCATGTGTTTTAATAGAGAGGTAGCAGATATATATTATTTATTTTACACATATACAGTTATATTGCACTTTGTTTGTACTTCAGTAACGCTTTTTATCAAGTCTGATGATCAAGTCTATGGCAGTGAAATACAGTGTGTTGCACACAAATATTTAGCCATTACCTGCAGATACTGTGGGTTCGTTCAATTTGTTTTAAAAACGTAAAACTGTGCAGCATTAACCCACCAAATAATTTGACAAATAGTAACAGGTCAAAATAGCATTGCATTTCACAGTCCTTGCAGACAGTTCATTATGATGACAAATTAGAGTGATCAAACGTACAGGTAATACAAAAACTAATTTATTACCTCATCCGTGAACATGATTTGTGAATTCCATATGAGTTTTACACTGTTTTACAGTTTTATTAGTTATATGCAGTACCATAGTTTCCCTGAAGGCTATATGAGCTGGTTGACTGAGACGTAGATATTGAGAGAAGAAGACTGTTTATAGTTGATGCGCACGAGGTGATCAAGCAATGCTTTTGAAGTGTTACAACTGCACGATTTTCAGACAAAAGATGTCTAAACGTTTCATATAAATTTGTTAAAGTATAGTTCATGGGTATAAAAATAAATTCCTATTGATGTTTATTGAGAAGCATTACTTCTGCGAACTCTGATTGTATTTTTGTTTTTTTGTTGTTACCTGATTCCATCCTGTGACATGATCAACTGTGAGCTTATGTGAGCTATGGCGAGCCAGACTGTGATTTGGTGAAGGGCATACTGCGCGTTCTACTGACGTTCAACCTGTATGCATCTGTTTGCATCGTGGGATTCAATTCAATTACAGCTAAGGTGTTACTTTATACACACACTACCCGGGTAGTAGAAAAAGAAAAGGCCTTACATATACATTAGCATATACATAGTACATATACCACACACACACATCAACCTGGAAGGAACCAGGAGGACCTTTGGACACTTTATTTTATTTATTTATTTTCATTTTTTTATTTATTCTTGGACCTTTCATGCACAACTTGGACTAAATATTGCTTTTCTCCATTTCAGATAGAGATTGTGTTGGAATGAGACATCAATGCATTACCTTGGTCCCGTATTATTGGGTTATTAAATGTTCTGTGTACAATAAATATGCTGGCTGTTAGCTGATTCACACTATTTGGCCTAAAGTTTTTATTTTATTTTATCATCCTTAGAGTCGAACCTACTTATACATATTCAGAGTAATATAACACTTATGGTGTTATATTGACAACTGTTACAGTGTTACACATTTCTGGATGGTGAAAACGACTTCTCCGATAGTTCCACTCTCCGTCATAGCATCATCAAGCTTCGTCTTTGTTCTTGTTATGAAAATGCAGCCTCTGGCGGCGGAAACTTACACATTGTACCTTTAATCTTATAAATGCTGTCACACAAACATCATATGATGACTTGCAGCTGAATATACTCTCATATTGTTCACTGCCAGAGCCTAAATAATAAAACATGGCTCTTAAGGCTACCAGGGACCGCTGCATTGCCCTTATAAACAATTAATTGTATGACTGGTTATTGGGTATTACTTTTAATGCAATTGTGAGAAATTATGTATTAAGCCAATCTTGCTCTTACAGAAAGATGAGTGCAAGGGCTTTTGAAGAGAGAGAGAAAAAATCACGAGACTTTAAAAGCTATAAATAAAGTCCATTTCCAAAGTGGACCATCACAGATATGATTTATTCTCAGTGTCAAGCAAGGCAAGATGCATTTGGGTATGCATATTTATAAAAATGGATATGGTCCACGGAAGGGCTCTTCTTTAAACACAATTATTTAGCCTATCATATGTAGAGGCTTTGTTTGCAGAAATTATATATTATATGAGACCTTTAAGTCAATTTGACAAGATCGTATCAATGGAGCTGGCATCAGAAATGTGTTTAAAAGCAGGCTGCTTTCACGATTAAAGGGTATAGCATAAAACAAATGGTTACCTTGATCTTAAAGTCCTTAACTTTACCTTAATAAATTAGGAAAAGCATTTGTGTGTTTTGTTCGATGAGCGGAGAATTGCATACTTGAATCGCAGCTACTCCGCTTGCTCTGTCAACAAGTCTGACATTGAACACCTTACAAACGTCTGACCCCCATGACAGTAATTAAGCTCCTGCCCTTCTTGTAATTGAATGAGCTTTTACAAAACCAAGTAAACAGTGCTTTTAACCCATTATTTAGTTTTTCATAGTTGCAAGAACTTTTCCTTGCTTTGGGAATTTTGAATATTGATTTAAATCCAAGAGAATAAAAGATAACATAATTGGTATCTGCTTTGGAACTGACACGCGTGCAGGTTATTTTTTGAGGTCTCGGAATATTCTTGTAAGGGATCATCAAATGGGAAGGTTTTTTTTTTTTTTTTTTTTACAATTTTCTAAGCTTCCTTTTTGCTTGTTCATGAATGTGCTGCCTTTTTCGTTTGGGCTCAGCAAGTTTATATTCATTTTGGCACAAACCTCTCGTATGTATGGTCATAAAAGTGAGTAGCAGACTAAAAACGATGAGAGGGGGTGACGTGCTCTTTTTTTGTATTTTTGCTTGAAATAGTAAACAGACTCTTTATCACTCTTTATAGGATCAATATTGGCGTGGCGTTTTCGAGATGCAGAGAGCTTCGCAACAAACTCGGACTTGACAGAAACACCGCTCTCGCATGTGTTTTAATTGACAGGTAAGCAAATATATATTATTTATTTTACACATGCAGTTTTATTGTACTTTTTTTTGTACTTCAGTAAAGATTTTTTTAGCAATTCTGGTGACTTTGGCAATTAAATTAAATACAGTGTGTTGCACAAAAATATTTAGCTATTAATTGCAAAAACTGTGGGTTCGTTCAAATTTACTTTTAGTATGATTGGTTTTGCTTGAAATAGTAAACAGACTCTTTATAACTGTTAACTTCATTTGTCTGTGTTATCGCTGTTAACTGGCTAAATGTTTTATTTATTTAATTACATGATATATGCATTTAGCCTAAATTCAATCTATTCATCATATAAAGTGATCGTGTCTCTTCGGAAAATTTGGATAAAGCCGTTAAATTCATATGGGTCAGTTTTACAAATTCTTTATTAACTTTTTGAACCGTCAAAGTGGTAGTTGCAGAAAGCTCTCAGATTTCATCAAAAATATATGTATTTGTGTTCCAAAGATGAAGGAAAGTCTCACGGGTTTGAAACGACATGAGGCTGATTAAATAATGACAGAATTTTCTTTTTTTGGGGTGAATATCAATTTGAAACAGATAATCCCAGGTTGCTATGGTCACGCATGTTTATTTACGCATTTAACCCGTGGCCATAAAAATAGATGTCGTCAAGGAGTCATGGTCAAGAGAAAAATATGTTGTTCCCTCAACATCAGATCTCGAAGCCATGACTTCACATTTCATGGCCACGACATATCACGTTCCTACGAGTTATGACGTGAATTAATAGGCCTATCTTGAGGCCATGCCAAAAGTAGGTGACATGTCCTAGTTGTCTATAAGATAAGAACCATATCATATGATTCATCTCTGTTTTCAGTGCATCAAACAGCATGTTCACATTCTAAAGCATCAGCACTAAATTACCTTTGGGCGCAGGCTTTTCCGGTGTCGTTGAGTGGCAATGATGGCCGTTTAGCACATTGTGTCTCCAAGGCCACTGGAAGAAGTATAATTGAGAAATCAGCAGGCCCCTTCACTTCCCACAAAGTCATTCGCTTACATACTGCGTTCCCACCCCAATCACCAGCTTAACAGCTTAGCTGTATTTGTACTTGAAGATTGTATGTCTAGTGGCACCCTCTTCTTATCCTGGCAGGGGCTGCTTGCGAAAATGGCAAACTTTCAGTCTGGCAGGAAGAGAGTATTGATTTATTTGTGCTATTATTTTGTCTTTGAAGTTGAATGAATACAGATGTTATGCTAGAGGACTATTTTGGAGTGTAATCTTGGAGAGGACAGTCAACCTGTACTTTTGCCTATTTGTCTGTTCACATACTGTTAGAAACAAGACGAGTCTCAAATCTCGTCAACTTTTCTCCACCATGGCAATTTATTTTGTACTTATTTCAGTGGATGTATTTGGAATAATTGATGGATATGAAAGGGGATTGATTTTATATGTTCACGTCCTTGAGAGAGAATCTTAGAGATGATTACAAACAAGAGGAGGACAGTTAATTAAGGATGTCCATTTGTTACTGCACTACAGGTTTGTGAGCACATTATACAATGACATTCAGGGAGGTTGATGCTTGAAAATAAATTTATAAGAACAAAAAATGTTCAAGAAGCATACAGTTGCTATGGTTACCACCTCAGGTGAACAATTTATCTCTTAATTCCTATTTACTACAAGGTGAAAATACAAGACCTGGCTAACTTTGTTATCCAACTTCTGGGGTTACTTAAACATGTAAAATCCCTGTTGAAGCATAAGTATACTCATAGTAAAAAAGGGTATGTAATTTTTAGTAATGATATTATCCATATATTATCCTTAATACATAATGATATTCGTACCATATTATCTGCCGCTATAAGATATTTTTATTATATATTTTTAATACATATTTGGATATTTAATTGTGCATTACTATTTTAGATTACATTTGTTTTCATTCAATGCTCACTTAAAGTGAATCTTTAAATAAACACTAATAATTTAATAACACTGTTAACTGTCATCTTTAGCAGATCTAAAGAATATACATTTTTCATACTGTTCATTTATAATGTTGTGATACCTAAATTAACTCCATTTTAAAACTGTTCAAATTATATTTTGTATTGTTTTATTTCAAACTTAAAGTTGCAATGCTATTTTTCATTGTTTTTTAAATTAAATGCATACATGCATGCAAGGGTTTTGTGCTCACAAGTGCCTGAGCTTTCATTAGGTCAATGCACATCTTGTGCAGCATGTCTGAAACCATGTTATCAATTAGTCTGACAATTATTATCTCATTCACAGCAACCGCTTCGCCTTGGGGCATTTCCTCCATGAAGGCAATGGAGGCAGTGTCTCCTCAAAAAAAAAAAAAAAAAATATATATATATATATATATATATATATATATAAAGCGTACTTGATCACGATTAATCACCCCTATATAATTGTGTGTGTTTTTATCTGTATAAGCGTGAAAGAGAACTCAATGTGGCACTGGCGCGCTCTGTGAAGCGGCTTTCTGTGCGCGCTTTCGGGTCTACACTTGAATGGTTTAATAGCACTTGAATAAATGATAGAGTGATCATATACTGTAATGCAGCCAAATGATGGCAGATAAAAAAGAAGTGGATGCTATTAATTGCATTCAATATTTTTAACGCGTCAAACAAAAAAAAACAAAAAAACATAAAATCAGTGCAAAATTAACACGATAATATTGACAGCCCTAATATAATTTTAAAAAGCGACACACACACAAAAAAAGTTAAATGAAGGCGAATCCTTAATGCCTTCGATGATCTGCTTTGTATTGTTTATTTAGAAAGCATTTGTAAAAATAGATCCGATTAAAAAAAACTGAAAGCTAAAACTGTTGTACGTGATGGTCTCTTGGTTAAGTATCTGGGCCAACAGGTTCAGTTTCTAATAAGGGTGACCTAGGATCTAGTGAGATTTGGAGATCTCAATCCCACTCTATCATCACCATTGTGCCCTTGAGCGAGGCACTTAACCCCATGTTGCTCCAGGGGGACTGTCCGTGCAATTACAGGACAGTAAATCACTTTGAATGAAAAAGCGTGTGATAAAATGCCAAGTGCTGACTGACTGATTTGTATTAATTTATCTAATGAAAAACAAGACCATCAACATGATATTTATTGCACATACCAGGTTTTTACATGAGTCAGCAGGTATCAATTCATATGCCGGATCTTGCATTCTGCTTGTGAAGACATTTACAATATTGCTGGATACTTGAAATAACAGGTGTAAATGAAGATCAAATAAAAGTCATTTCAATGACACAAACCTCATACAAGCAAATGGAATCTGGCAGGCTTCCATGATGTGCTGCTGTAGCTTCAGCCTGGCCTCAGTCCCCTCACATGTGATCCCAGTTAATCAACCTCAGCTGGAGGTTCTTCATTAGTGGCTTCAATAGCAGGCCTTCAAACTTGTAAATTACTGTGTTTTCAAAGTTAACACCCTCTCGGTTGTGCTGAAAGATTTCGGGCGGTTGCCGTATACCCATGGCTGATCTTCGCTGAGTGCTTTTCATTTTAATACTGATCACATAAAATGATACATTCAAATGTTCCAAGCGATCTGGACATATGGCTAAAAACAAAAAGGGCGAATGTCAGAAACCTTGTATTATTTCCCACATTATGCATTTTTAAAATACAGTACCCTGATTCAGATTTGCAGCAAGTGCCCAATCTTCCATACACATTTTTTTTTAAATAAAAGTGGTTCATAGAACTTTTAAGTAATGGTTTGACTGAACTAAAAATGTCATGTAGACTTTGGCAAATGGATAAGCAAAGTAATCATATCAACCAGTGCATTCTGGGAAGAGGACGAATTGGACTGAATCACAAAACCTTTTAACCCTTTTTAATTTGAAATGTATTGTTGAGGATAACCCCTTGAGATGAGACATCTCGTTTTCGAGGGGGTAATTACAGGAATCTAATAATTTGTGTGTATTAAATTATATTGAGTGTATTATTTTATTATTGTATGTTTGGAATACTGCTATTCTATAGGCACATACACATTAAATGTTTGAATAACAGGGAAGGTTATAGCATTGTCACATATTAATAATAAATGTGGATCCAAAATTTCACAAATCATCCATATCTGTGTAATTAAAATTACATGACAGTCACATTAACATTCGGGACATACATACTTGTGGTCACAGTATTTCTGACTATATTTCAGATTTCGCAGTATTTCAATGTCTGTGTACAGAATGTTCAATGCAGAAAAAAAAAAAAACAGAAGAGAAAGTCTCAAGAGAATGTCTCGGAAAGTCTCAAAAGAAACAAGTGATTCTAAATATTAAAATCCTTGTTTAAAAATCATTTCAAACACCGATTCAAAGACACCCTGACTTGGAAATAGGTTAATTTGCTGTTGCCTTTGGACACTTATAGTTCAACCATTAGTACAAACTAGCTGGATTTTTACCATGGGATTTAAAAAATAATAATAATAATAATTTCAAAACAGTAAATATCTGCACAGATGCACATTTCATTTTCTAAAGGCAAGTGAATTATTTAGTGTAATCTGGGAAAGCGCGGCTGTGCATCATATTTTAATGTGATACATCAGGGAGCTATTCTCCCTCTGCATTTCTGCTTTCCGCATAAGGGCACATCCACAGTCAATCATAGGATTTATGACTGCTGGGGAAGAAAAGAAAGGCTGTAAAATTATGGTAGGCTTTGCACTATATGGTCATGAAATGTGCATGTAATCAGAATGTGGATATATGCACTGCATAACAATCGCTGGTCGACAATGCTGGAGTTTCTAAACAAAATGCAAAGGATTGAATAAGAATACACACTTTCTTTTTTTTTTTTTTTTTTTAAGGAACACCTGGAAAAGGTGAGAATTAGAAAGTCGGGACAGGACACTCACAGTTGTGAGTTGTAGGCTGAATGGTGACTCAAACAGTGAGATATTGCCTTTAGGCTCATTTGAATGAACAGCTGGTGGGTTAATGAACAGAAAACAACATGTCAATGGGTTCCCATAACTCCCCCAGAGATGTATATGAAGATTTTTAGACAGGAAGGAAAAATAATGGCAATGCTTCATTAGCTTTATTTTACGCCTGTGTGACTTTTGAACATCAATATATGTGTATAAACATCCTATAAAGTGAAATTGTTGTGTTTAATGTGTTGCCTGCAGACCACAGTTCAATTGTGTACAAATGTTGTGCATGTTTTGATATTCATGCTATTAAATATTGAATATGTTGCCCATGTCTCACTCAAAGCACATTAAAACTCCAGTTGAAAGAATTAAATGGTGCTAAACTTATTTTTTAAAAGCATCCCTGAGCCATCTGCAGGGACATTCATATACAGACTCAAAAATAAACCACAGAGAGTGATGTTACTCCTATGAGGAAGGATATGCTAGAGATCCTTAGTGCCATTTGGCAAGATGATGAAAAATCCTTCCCTGTACTCCACAGCACTTTCCAATTACTCTTCTTCACACACTAGAAATCTTGGCTGTCACTCAGGGTGACTTGGTTCTGACTGTAATCCCTCTGTCCAGCCCTTACTGGGGACTTTTTGATTAGCCAATTAAACTGCGGTCTCCCTGACATTTTAAGACCAATGGTATTTATTTCTATTTTAAACATAGCCAGGCTCCCAATCAACCACTTACTGGAACAGCACAATCTTATTGATGTTTTAAAGACATAACCACAAACAACATTTTGTTTGACTTCAAAAAGTATAAAATAACAACTTCAGGTTATATTCAAGTCACAATCAAGTCTTTTAAAAGGAATAGCAGTTAACACAATCTAAAACTGCTGATAAAAACATGCACAACTGATCTGTGTTTGAGAGTATCAGACAGTCTGTGTATTTCAGAGAGAGCCATAATGACAAGTGACTTTCTTTTTGAGTGAATCACTGAACAATTCATTTAACCGATTAAATCAAAAGCGCTGAGGTATTTAAGGACAAAACAAGTGACTGTATTCATCAGTGAGTCATTGAATAATACACTCAACCGATTCATTTAAAAGAGCTGATTTATTCAGGAACAATACAAACACCATTAGGTTTGCACTGTGAAAAAAATCTGATGTCTCCAACTCAAAAAGTTCTAGTGACTGGCCACATCTAAATTGGCCTAATTCGCCTTTGGCTAAGCCACGCGCTAGAATGTAGATTGACCAATCACAGCGCAGCCAAGAACGAGCTGCCACAGAGGTCCGACACTTTTTCACAGCGCTCCATTGAATTTAACACAGGCGTCTCATATTTTTGGTCTCGGCAGGCTATTACCGTCGTAGTTTTATCAAAAATATGGTTAAACGTTGTGCCCGGGGCATTTGTAACACGGATACACGTTTCCCAGAGAGGTTGGAGGGGGGTGTCTGTTTTTTTCCCTTCCCAAAACCGAAGTAAAATCCTGACAAGTGTCGTTTTTGGATTAAACTGTGTGGACGTCCTCAGTCAGCGAAACCCCTCAAGGATCAACAAGCACACTCTTGTGCTCTAAGATACATTTAGCTTTTAACCTTACTGTGAAGTTATACTAGTTAGACAGGTTTAGGTTATGATTTCGCTCTACACTAATTGTTGATACGCTAGCACACGCTGCTAATAAATACAACTTTATACTCGCGTAGTCCGTATCCTTTGTAATAACGATTATAGAAGTGAATAGAGACCTACCCAGCTTTGCATGAACATTGCTCCTTGATATTGTTAGTCCCAGCCTCCGTCTCGAGTAGTAGGATATGTGGTGGTTCATTTTTTGACTGTGACTGTGATTATTATTATATATATATATATATATATATATATTATTATTTTTTATTTTTCTAAATAATTAACTCTTTCCTCACCATTGACGAAAATTTCCATAATTTTTCGGCTTTCCATGTTTTCACTGTTATATGGTAGGGGGCACTATGACATATCTTCTGAAGAGTACTGAATCTCCTGATCAAAACACATGGGAAGAAGATGCATAAACAAGTTATATCATATGTAATCAAATGCAATCACCAACATTAAACAGCATATAAATCAAAACTGCCTAACGTTAAATGTCGACCCAGGATCAGGAGCTATAGGACTGTGCAAGCATTAGGAGTGTTGATTGACTTGATCTACTCCATTCATGTTTTGATCATCATTCTGAATCCAATCTGTAGTCTTTGACAAAAATGTGATTTTCTCATGCTTTTTCTCATGCGTAAAACGCGTGTAACGCGTCTTTGCATTGACTTAACATTGAAATCACTCGCGCCTGACGCGCTATTCGCGTCCGGTGTGTAGGGACCGTCAAATGTAAAAAAAATAATAATAATTTTTTAAATTATTAAACTTACCCCAAACTGTTGATAAAAACGAATGCATGAGGCTAGAATAATTTTTTTATTATTATTATTATTATTGGGCAGAGGCTCTGTTATTTATTTTGATATATTGCATGTTCAGATTTTTATACAACAAAATATTATGGGGGCCACGAAACGTTTGTGAAATTGTCAAAAACACTGGCGGTGGCTGGCAACCTATTATTATTTATTTTTTAAAATGCTAGCAGGGACTTAATTGCAAACAGAACAACAATTAAGTCACAGAACAACAAAGTTGACATTTTATCACATCACTTTATTAACAAATCAATTCCAAAACAGGATATTTGTTGAAAATAACTTATTTTAAATAAGGTAAAATGCTGAATAAATTTAAGAAGTCTTCTTGTTTTGAAAGTGACTTTTGTATGAATGGTGCTTTATATATTACTACACTATTGACAATAGACTATTGAGTTTTTTATGAATAGTAGCACAGGTGAAAATGCCCTGCTTTTGTTATATTGCTTACTGTAAGTAATCCAAATGGTTCCTATTTGTTACTGAGCTTTCCATGTACTGAACTATAAATTGATTCAGCAGAATGTGAAAAAGTCTGCTTCCAAAACTTGGATGTCCATCAAGTCACAGCTGAATAACTCTTAGGATAGCTTCTTGCCACTCCATAGACTTCCATAATGTACTAAAATGAACAGCACTGCACATTTGGTTCCTTAATTTGACAGCCAACTCCCCTCTGATGGGTTCTTTGATAGTTTTAGTTGATGGTTTAAGTTGCGAGATAGAATCAAATGCATCACTTGACATAAAGAACATGCTATCAAACACAGACTGACTGACATACTGTAGCATAACACAACATTTGTAGGAAACATAAAGACAATACTTCTGCACCATAGCAGAGTCAAAAGAACATCCAATTCAATCCTCTTGGTCCAGTGTTGTTTGATTTAACATGCTTTAAAGCTACACGAAGCACAGGTCCTTCCAAAACCGTACACCGTCAGTGTCCAAGTGCTTCCCATTTTAGCCAGCCGTGACATGTGGCTGACTCTAAACTGCTCGGCCCTGCTTCAGTGGGCACCAGTGAAGTGGGTATGCAGGAACAGCTCGAACACTCAGCCAAATCCTCAATCTCACCTGGGAAAAGGTCAGTTTGAATCATAGAGGAGATGCCCTCCCCCAACAAACAAACAGAAAACAGTTCCACATTTTCATTTCATCTACATTTTCCTGATGGAATAGCCTATGGTCAGGAGTTAGTGACCATGATGCCTCTGCAGTGAGCATAATGCAAATGGATTCTGTTTCAGACAAAAATGAATGATTGGCTCTCACAGACTGTTAAATCATTTTCAAGTTTGCTGAGTGTGTTTGTCATTCTTATCACTTGCAGGGTTCAGGGAGAGGTACCGGGGGCAAATGAAGGGCAGATGAGCATGTATGCGGCGGAGACTTGTCATGTTTTCATTACCTTGACAGATGATCCGTTGTCTCCTGAATTGTTTGGTAATACAAAGCAAATCGCCTGTATTATTAGATTACCGGACACATTCTCTTTCAGATATTGAAGTTGTATAAAACATCTGTGTCACTGAGACGCAGATGTGATTCCTGCTTGGTTTGAATTGAAAGGGATACTTCACCCAAAAAATGAAAATGTTGTCATTATTTATACACCAGAGTGTCATTTCAAACCTGTATGCTGTTTTTTTTCTTCTTCACACAATTTACCAATATGTAAAATCACGAAATAGAGCACCCTAAATATTTTTGTTTGCTCCATATAAAACGAACGGCATTGAGGTTTGAAATGACATGTGGATAGGTCACATTTATTTTTATAGCATTTTACACAATACAGATAGTTTCAAAGCAGTTTAGTATAAAAAAAAAAAAATGTTTCCATGTCAACACTTATGCATGCACAAATTGAAAATGCAATTGCAAATACAATTGAATTTTAATGTCATTCAATAGCCTCAGTGCCAGACACAAGTTAAACGAGCACAGGAAAGGTACAGGAACAGACATATGAGATTGTGAAAGAGTTATTATTACATGATTAAATATGGAGGTGATTAAAGCATGCAGCGTCAAAACTGTGCATGCATGTAATTATTTGTTATATGCCTCACATTTAAGAACATGCCTCTCAAATGTAAGGGCTAAAATACAACCTGCTATAAGATAACAATTTAAGGCACACATTGATATTGTTTTATCTGTAATTATATGCACAATAAATGTGAACACTGTGCATTTGTTTTAGCAAATATAGCTAAGCGCCAATTTTGTTTTAGTTGGTAAATACAATTACGGTAAAATTTTCTTTGAATGTGTTCCTGTTACAGTGTAATTATATATATTTAAGTACTGATTAATATTAAGGAACTACATGTACTTGATATAGGGTTAGGGTACATGTACTTGATATAGGGTTAGGGTAGTTGATACAACACTTCCCTGCCAATGAGTTCCCCTTCAGGAACTCCGTTGCGTGAAATCGCAGTGGGGAACCGCCCCCCAGCGTAGCGCGTCTGAATCATGAATGAAATCAGTCAATGGAGATAGAGTACACGCGAGTGACGTCATCGACCAGGAAGCTATAAATATCCCCCGAATACACAAGCCGCCAGCTTTCTCACTTCAGCAAAGCGCTCTGTGTGTGTGTCTGAAATCTTTCGATTGTGTGTTTGTCTGTTGCTAGACAGGAGTTTTCACTATATCTATATATTTATATATTTATAAAAAAAACAATATGAGTGTGACGAGCGAGCAGCAGTACAGAAAGTGTGTTCCCCCCTGTACTCGATACATCACAGGTGGGGATTCACATGAACTGTGTGTTGCTTGTTTGGGAGTGCAGCATGCCCAGTCAGCTCTCGAGGGGGCTGATTGCGAGCATTGCGAGCGTTTCCCACTAAGAACCCTGCGCTCGCGGCGATCGCTCTTCGAGGAGAGTGGTTTGCTGCGAGCTCCCCAGGGCTCGGGTCCCGCTTCTGTTGAGGCAGAGCGGCGGCGCTTGTCCTGGGGTTCGCAGATGGATCTCACCGGCGACGTTGAGACGGGCCCCGCCCTATCTCAGCTATCTCCGGCGGGATCCAGTACCTCTCGCCCGGCTCTGGAAGCACGCGCTGCGGCCGTTACTTCTGCCCGGGTGGAGGCACATGAGGTTCAGGAACTTAGATTATCCAGTTCTGAGGAGCTGGATGTCGAAAGTTTCACATCAGAAGATACTGGAGACTCGTCACTCCAGCATAATGCTGAAGAAGGGCTGATGGATATTTTAACTCGTGCTGTTGAAAAGCTCAGCATCGAGTGGCCAACTGACAGGCAGGAGTCTAGAATAAAAAGCAAATTGGATGATAGATTTCTGTCTGCACGTCCTCAGCCTTCTCGCCGGTGTTTACCGTTCTTCCCTGATCTTCACACTGAGGTGTCAAAGACCTGGGCTAGACCGGTTTCCAGTAGAATTTACACAAATCAATCCAATGCATATGGTAATATTTTTGGAGCTAAATCTTCTGGTTATGTGACGATGCCGAAGGCGGAGGAGACGCTCGCGAGCTATCTCTCTCCTGCTTCGTCGTCTTCACTTAAAGCACCGGCCCTTCCCTCTAGACCGCTAAAAAACACTTCAGCGCTCGTGGGGAAGGCTTACTCGGCTGCGGGGCAGGCGGCTGCATGTCTTCACACTATGGCCATTATGCAGGCTTATCAGGCCGACCTGTTAAAAGATGTTTGTGAGGGGGGTGAAATTTCTATGACTATGATTAATGAGCTCAGGCAGACTGCTGATCTCACTCTCCGGGCCACCAAGGAGACCGCTAAATCCATCGGCCGGTCTATGGCAGCCATGGTGGCCACGGAGAGACACTTATGGTTGAGTCAGACTTCTATGAAGGAGAAGGATAAGACTCTCCTTTTAAATGCTCCCGTTTCGCCTGCGGGCCTCTTCGGTGACGCTCTTCAATCTGTCACCGAGAGGTTCAAGGAGGAAAAAAAGCAGACGGCGGCGTTTCACAAATTTATTCCCCTCAAAGTTCGCATCACTGGGGCTGCTGAGCGAGGGCAGTCCCAGCAGCCGAGTACAGCAAAAAGAGAGCAGCAGAAGAAGAGTGTCGCGTCTCGTGCCCCCCCGCAGAGAAACTGGAGGGACGAGACGGGGCGCTCTCCGGCGCGGCCTTCTCGGGGCAGGGCTGATCTGAGGACAGTCATTGTCGCTAAGAAGGCCGCGTCAAAAAGGTCCTGACGTTTTCAGCGCCAGGGCTCTGAGGGTGGTCCCCGCCGAGAGAGACTTGAGTCCACCTCCCTTAAGGGTGCCCTGTCTCTCCAGGCGCCCTCAGGGGCCCATCCTACTAACCCTGCCAAAACAGGGCGTAGGAGGGTCCGGCGAGTGCTTTCCCGAGGGACGCTCGCCATCTCTAATGAGGGCTCCAGAGTGTTCAGAACAGTCGTTCCCTGCCGGTGCGCCGTTACAGGGCACTGTGTCTGTCACTCAGGAGGTTCAACCAGAGGCCAGCCCCGAGAGGCTGGTACCCTTAGTAGAATTTTTGGCAGAGTGGAAAAACCTTCCAAATGTGTCTCGTTGGGTCCTGCACACGATCAAGAGAGGTTACGCCATACAGTTCAGGTCTCGTCCGCCTCTGTTCAGAGGGGTCCTTCCCACAGTGGTGGGCCCCGAGCAGGCTCTGGTAATGGAACAGGAGGTTATGACTCTCCTTCAAAAAGGAGCTATAGAGCGGGTTCCTCCTCCCAGCAGGGAGTCAGGCTATTACAGCCGGTACTTCATTGTTCCGAAGAAAGACGGGGGGTTGCGTCCAATTTTAGATCTGCGCATTTTAAATCGCACTGTAGGGAGACTCAAGTTCAAAATGCTTACTCTCAAACAGATCGTGTCACAAATCAGGTCCGAGGACTGGTTTGTCACGATAGACCTAAAGGACGCCTACTTCCATGTATCGATTCTTCCTCAACATCGGAAATTCCTGAGATTTGCGTTTGGGGACCAAGCATACCAATATCGGGTCCTTCCGTTCGGTCTAGCACTGTCACCCCGAACATTCACCAAGTGTATGGATGCGGCGATAGCCCCATTGAGACTTCAGGGCATCCGCATCCTGAACTATATAGACGACTGGTTAATCCTAGCTCAGTCGGAACATCAAGCGGTTCGGCATCGAGATGTCGTTCTCGCTCACATCAAGAGATTGGGGTTGAGACTGAACACCAAGAAGAGTGTGCTTTCTCCAGCACAGGGAACCACTTTTCTCGGTGTAGTGTGGGATTCAACGACGATGCAGGCACGGTTGTCACCTGCTCGGGTTGCTTCGATTCTCGCCGCAGTCAGACAGATCAAGCTAGGCCAGCTATTCACTGTGAAACAGTTCCAGAGACTGTTAGGTCTCATGGCGGCAGCGTCCAACGTTATTCCTTTTGGCCTGCTGCACATGAGACCGTTGCAGTGGTGGCTCAGAACCAGGGGATTCTCCCCGAGGGGAAATCCGCTCCGCACGATCTTGAGTTCGCGACGCTGTCTTCGCGCCCTGATCGTGTGGAACGATCCTTGGTTTCTGTCCCAAGGTCCTGTGTTGGGAGCTCCTTGTCGTCGCGTAACGCTAACGACAGATGCTTCTCTCACGGGTTGGGGGGCGATCATGAGTGGTCGCCCAGCTCAGGGTTTGTGGGAGGACCATCATCTCCTATGGCACATAAACTGTCTAGAAATGTTGGCAGTGTTTCAGGCTCTGAAACACTTCCTCCCAGACCTAAGGGGCCACCATGTCCTTGTCCGGACAGACAACACATCGGTGGTCTCTTATATAAACCATCAGGGGGGTCTGCGGTCGCGGCCGCTATGCAAACTAGCCAGTCAGATCCTTCTATGGTCCCAGGGGAAACTTCTGTCTCTGAGAGCGATTTATCTCCCGGGGTATCTAAATCAGGGGGCGGACATCCTGTCGAGGCAGGGGCCGAGGCCCGGGGAATGGAGACTTCACCCCGAGGTGGTGGAGCTCCTCTGGAAGCACTTTGGTCATGCCGAGGTAGACCTCTTTGCTTCCCGAGAGACATCACATTGTCCTCTGTGGTTCTCTCTCAGCCATCCAGCCCCGCTGGGGTTGGACGCTATGGTACAGGCGTGGCCGAGGTCTCGCCTGTACGCCTTTCCCCCGATTGCTCTGCTCCCAGGAGTTCTGGAGAGGGTTCGCCGGGACGGAGTCAAGCTACTCCTGATAGCCCCGTTCTGGCCGGCCCGAGTATGGTTTTCGGACCTGGTGTCCCTTCTCGACGGCTCTCCCCTGGAGATACCGATCAGGAGGGACCTATTATCTCAGGCGAGCGGTGCCATCTTTCACCCTCGCCCAGAAATGTGGAAGCTGTGGGCTTGGCCTCTGAGGGGGCCCAGCTCATAGATCTTGGTCTCTCGACTGAGGTCGTTGAGACCATCCTCCAGTCCAGAGCTCCCGCCACAAGGAGGCTTTATGCCGCGAGGTGGAAACTTTTCACCTCCTGGTGTAGTGAGCGCCAGCAGGACCCAGTTAACTGCCCGGTTGGTACAGTGCTGGAGTTCCTGCAGGATCGTCTCTCTACAGGGTTATCCCACTCCACACTGAAGGTGTACGTGGCGGCCCTAGCTGCTTACCACGCCCCTTCGAGTGGAGGTTCTCTCGGGAGACACCCACTTGTATCTCGCTTCCTTCGTGGCACCTTGAGGCTGAGGCCAGCAGTACGCACGAGGGTACCATCATGGGACTTGGCCATCGTTTTGGAGGGCCTCTCCTTAGCTCCTTTCGAGCCCCTTGAAGAAGTTTCTGAGAAGTTCCTTACTCTAAAAACAATTTTCCTGCTTGCTATTTCATCTCTCAAAAGGATTGGAGACATTCAAGCACTTTCGGTTGCTCCCTCGTGCCTGGAATTTTCACCTGGTATGGCTAAGGCTTTTCTCTATCCGAGGCCAGGCTATGTTCCTAAGGTTCCAACTACTCCAGTTAGACCTGTCATACTGCAGGCTTTTTGTCCTCCTCCGTTTCTGACGTCGGACCAGGAGAAACTTTATCTGCTCTGCCCTGTTAGGGCCTTAGATGCTTATGTCCACAGAGCTGCCCTGTGGAGGAAATCTGAACAGCTGTTTGTTTGTTTTGGGCCACCTAACAAGGGGTGCCCTGCATCTAAGCAAAGGATGTGCAAGTGGGTGGTCGAGGCCATCTCACTTGCTTATGAGTCGGCAGGTCAGCCTTCACCTTTGGCTGTACGGGCTCACTCCACCCGGAGTATGGCTGCTTCTAAAGCTCTCCTTTCAGGAGTGTCTCTTCAGGACGTCTGTGATGCGGCAGGCTGGTCCTCACCGCATACTTTCGTCAGATTTTATAGTCTTGACTTTGGCTCCACTCCCGGGGCTCAGGTTCTCTCGTCAGTTTGTGCTCCCTAATGCACACACTACGGGGTTTTGGTCGTATGGGGACGTGGGTATTGCGTTCCCCACTGCGATTTCACGCAGCGGAGTTCCTGAAGGGGAACGTCCCGGGTTACGTATGTAACCCTAGTTCCCCGAAGGAACGGACGCTGCGTGTCCTGCCATACTTCCTGCATCCCCTGGATCGCTTGCTTCAGTGACTTTAAGCTGGCGGCTTGTGTATTCGGGGGATATTTATAGCTTCCTGGTCGATGACGTCACTCGCGTGTACTCTATCTCCATTTACTGATTTCATTCATGATTCAGACGCGCTACGCTGGGGGGCGGTTCCCCACTGCGATTTCACGCAGCGTCCGTTCCTTCGGGGAACTAGGGTTACATACGTAACCCGGGACGTTTTTACGCCTTTTCCGTGTTTTCACCGTTATAAGGTAGTGGGCGCTATTATGCATCTCCTGAACGAGTACAGCATCTCCAGATCAAAACGCAGGCAAAGAAGAAGCAGAAATGAGCGATCTCATATGTAACAGATGGATTTGAAGAATTACGCGATCATCATCAATAAACAGCATAAAAATCAAAATGGCCGAAAGTCATAGACTGTGAAGCGTTAGGAGTGTTGATGGACTCGATCTACTCCATGTTTTGATCATCATTCTGAATCTGATCTGATTGTAGTCCTTGACAAAAACGCGATTTTCTCTGCTTTTTGCTCAAAATGTTGTTGTTTTATGAAACTCACACACATTCAAGAATGCGTGACGCTAGAATAAAACTATTTTTTGTTTGTATGCAGATGGCAGATGTTTTGATGGTCTGTTCTTTCTTTTGATGTATTGTATGTTCAGATGTTTATACAACAAAATATTCTCTTCAAACATTTCTGTGAAAATTACCAAAGATGCTGGCTGTGGCTGGCAACTTTTTTTTTTTAAACGCTGGCGGGGAAAGAGTTAAAAACACTACTAATTTAAAAACACTGTTAAATGTAAACTTTATTGAATCTTAAAATTATTATGCATTTTCTTCATACTTTACGTTATGCATACATGTTAAGTGTTTGATTTTTTTCATAATATATTTTTTTTATATTATTAAAAAAATAGAGTTAATATCTGGTTGTTTATCAATTATCAATGTCAAGTTATCAGTGTCAGTATTGTAATATTGGTGCATTCCTATAAATAATGCTATTTTGGCTGAACCATTTCTTTAGCACCACACCAAAGGTGGATCTGAATTTAAAATTAATAATAACAAAAATAGTAATTATAGATTTCAGGATCAACAGTACAATTTTCTGGCTGTGTACCTAAACCCAGACAAAAACCAATGTATAAGATTAGTGACTTTCAGCCAATGAGAAAAGCTCAAAAATCAGCATGTGTGTGGCAGGGATATAATGGACGATATGATTGTTTGCCTGACATGGGCCAAGGTTTACTGAGCTCTTGTCTCGTCTGCCAGCGCTGAGGCAACCACTGAATTTATAATTAACTTGTGAGAAAATGTGGTCATTTTTCTATTAGAAGAGACATCTTGTCAATTACAATCCTCACAAAGACAGTCGCAGCACTTCCTGTTGGAGGAAAGGTCAATAGCTGAGCATAATGAAAAATTGACTTTAAGCGGGAGAGAGATGACTTTTTTTCTGATGGTGAACCAAATGTGATTTTTTTTTTCTCCTCCATATCATTTTCTCTCCCTTTTCAAAGTGTTATACAATCAGCTCTTAATAAAGTACGGTTGTGGAGGGCAGTCTATCAAGACTAAAAAGTGCAAAAATTGAGTTTTAATGGAGAAATGACAGAAGCGGTGGCCTTATGAGTGACATTTATAAGTAAAGACAGCCGCAGGACTAATGGCCTCTGAAATTTTCAGGACAGAGAAAAATCGGCTCCTCTCTCTATAACAGAGTAGATGTAGCCCTTACAGCGTTATGAATGAAATGGGCAGTAAATGGGCTCTTATCTATGAAGACATTCAGGGTTGTATCTTGAACTGGCCTAATTGATGGTAAAATGTGTGCGGCTGCTGTTGAGAGGATCCCATTTTTGATTAACACTCCACCAGGCCAGCCAAAGCATAAATCAAATGGTTTGTAATTAACAAAAAAAAGTTTTGTAACTGAGAAAATGTGGCTTCTTTAGAACCAATTAACTGTGCCTTGATGGGCAAAGCGTGAGAAGATTAAATAACAATGTCAGTATCATAACAATACCAAATTAAATTGTGAAATGTTTGCTGTTTAGACGTATAAATACTAGAACTGAGACAAAAGAGGCAAACCTTTGATAGAAATACAGTAGGGAGAACAAGTATTTGATACACTGCCGATTTTGCAGGTTTTCCTACTTACAAAGCATGTAGAGGCTGTCTGTAATTTTTATCATAGGTACACTTCAACTTGTGGAGAGGTTGGAGTCGAGCTGTTTCTCAATGTCAAGGAAGGATCCTCGGAAGCCGGAATTTCGAGGATGCTACGTCATCGATATCCGTCGAAGGACTGTTCCAATGTCGAGGATCCTCGGAATTTCAACCAGTCCTTCGTTCGGAAAATTTATCATATACAGGAAAGGATGCATATGTGTATCCTTCGCGCTCTCTTCGTGCTCTCACCCACAATCCTATGCGCGCTATCTTGCTAAAAAAAGTGGGATAATTTAAAAACCAAGGGCATGAAAAACAAGATTTGATTTCACAGAGATTTTCAGATGTCCACTTGAGTTAAATTGGTGTACAGCAACCAAATCAGTAGCACTTCCATTTCTGCGCCGAAAGAGGACCTTTTCACTGACGTAATGACGCAATGACGTGCACTTGCTAGCCTGTTCCATTTACGTGTTCTCCTAATGCTAAAGAGGAGCCTCGCCTAGCCTCTGAAGGAAATGACTTAGAAGGACCAGTCCTGTCAAGGAAGTATCCTTGACATTGAGAAACAGCATCTGTTTGATTGAGTGTGTGGACAGGTGTATTTTATACAGGTAACAAGTTCAAACAGGTGCAGTTAATACAGGTAATGAGTGGAGAACAGGAGGGCTTCTTAAAGAAAAACTAACAGGTCTGTGAGAGCCAGAATTCAAGGTTGGTAGGTGATCAAATACAATAAAATGCAAATTAATTACTTAAAAATCATACAATGTGGTTTTCGGGATTTTTGTTTTAGATTCCACCACTCACAGTTGAAGAGTACCTATGAAAAAAATTACAGACTTCTACATGCTTTGTAAGTGGGAAAACCTGCAAAATCGGCAGTGTATCAAATACTTGTTCTCCCCACTGTAGGAATAAAAAGGATTGTGACTGGTGCAAGGTACTGGTTGGTGAAGTGTCTCTCTTTCTTATGTCCTATTTTTTTATTATATCCAAATGCAATTCACCCATTATGTTTTTGGAGGTAAACTTAAAATGTGCTATTGTGGTTAAATATAAATTAACCGGTTTTATGAACATCAACAATTATTTTTGTAATTTGAGATCAAGTAAAAATACATCCTTGGATAACAATTGCAAGTTACGTTTTTCTTCAGTGAACATGCAGGACACATAAAAAAGGAAATGACATCAGAGGCGCCCCTGCAGACCCTCATGACTGTAACAAGGTCAGTAAGTCTTTTAAATGTTCAGAAAATATGAGACGGTTGGGTTAGTTCATGTTCTAAAATATCTTGTTGTGTGACTCCTCAAATATGTAATGATAAATTATGAATAAATAATTTACAATATTTGATAAAAAAATACATTGAAAAATATAATTTAAAACAATTGTGAAAAAAAAAATGATTAAGTAGCCTACCCTTACAAATATTTATTCTCCTAAAAAAAAATGTCATAAATGAATAATTTATAATATTTGATATAAAAAAAATACTTTTTACTTTTTATATATTTTATATAAAATATATACACTTACATAGTATCAAAGGACAATTTGTTGTTACGTTTTACCTGATAGTTACACCACATGCAATTTTTAGAGTCATTAAATATTTTTCAGAGGCAGCAGTAATACATTTTTTTTTTCTAAAACGCTTGACACATTTGTGTGTGTGTGTGTGTGTGTGTGTGTGTGTGTGTGTGTGTGTGTGGACCCTCATTGGCCAAGATACAAAACAATCAAACATGATGCAATTCTGGGTTCTCTGGTTTAAATTGTTTAATTAATTTTTTAAACCCAGCGGTTGGGTTTGTCCATATTTGACCTAAACATGGGTTGAAACAACCCTGTGTTTTTTTAGAGTGTGCTACCAAGTGCACTCATGTCACAGGCTAATTATTAAATGTGCTGAATGTAATTAACAATATACAGCTCAGCATCGAAGCTTGTCTTTTCAATTAGATTTTGTCAAAGGTAGGAATGGTCCTTACCCTTTAATAGTTACTTAGCAACCTGTTTTCCCTCCATCTTACAAAATCAGAGATACACAAATGAGCAAAAGGAGCTATTGTATAACCAGCCGTAGCCGCAACACCCAGCATGGAGCCAAAATAAGCTGGGCGCGCTCCAAAATGCTCACATCGTCGCTGCCGTTGTGTCGGGCACAATTCTGAGCAAGCCAGGGCAGATTGAATATCATTTTCAGCAATATTGTGTGCTGACTCCATCTCTCTTTTGACTGCTTTGCATTTCTTTTAATGTTCACCAGCACCTGCTAATGTGCAGGCTTACGTGCAGGCTTTTGTATCACCACTAGGTCAGCAAACGCATGCCACGGTGTTCTGTTATCAGTATAAACAGGAAAAAAGAAGAAGAAAAAAGAATCGGGTCCTCGCAGTCGTGCACAGTGCTTGAAAGGTGCTAACGGCAAAGCAAGCACACTGCATGGCATTAGTGTCTACAAATGTTAGACAAGGTTGTTCGAGTTTGGCATCGTTCCCACCGTATTATGTGAGGAGGACCACATGTATAATGCTCTGTGAAGTGTACTGCATAGTCGTCTAAGTGCTTTTGACAGGTCCCGGCAGGTGAAAGTTTAGAAAGCTGCGGGTATAGAGGCTTTAGCTGGTTTTAATGACAACGGCAGCATGTTTCTGAGGCGTTTGAGAATTCAAATGGTGGCATCCTGCTTACATTTCGCTGCTATTTGGAGATTTATTATGATGTTAAATCATCATAGAAAATACAATCCGTGACTGAGATTTCAGTTCTGCCGTATAGGGCCCTCGTTGTCAAAGCTGAGGTACTGTATGCTAAATCGCTAACTGAACTAGCATGGGTGATCACACGTACATGTTCTGTCATGCGTTATATCAAGCTGAAAATGATGGTGCTATGACAAATGAACAGGCTGTCATGCTAGACAGTGTGAGCCTCACGTCATTGACATTATAAAACAAAGACATAATAATCTCACAACTGAAGTCACTGAGATGGAAACATTTACAACTTTCAGTTTTAGTACCTAACTGTATTAACAACATGTGTGTGTTCTACATTGTCTTTAAGGAGTAAATATTAATTAAATGTTCCCAGCTGAATTTTGAGGGCATTAAGATAAGATAAGATAAGATAAAATAAGATAAGATACAACTTTATTTATCCCCAAGGGTTACAGCAGCATAAACAGGACAAAAACATTGCACTTAAGAAGACAAAAAACATTTTCGACTATTCCAAAGATAAATTATCTAGGAGGACCAAAAAAAAAAAAGCATTATAACAGATATACCATTAAATATAAATAAAAAAATTTAAATAAATAAATATATATCGTAAATATAAGTTAATGGGTAAATATACTCTCCTAAAAAAATTACCTGGTCCCATAGTAGTGTCAATAGTGAGATTTGCTGATATTAAAAAGTCTAGCTGCTGTCAGAACAAAGGATCTTCGGTAGCGCTCCTTACACCGGGGGTGCAACAGTCTCCGACTAAAGGATACCTAAGCCCCCAACTGTCTCATACAGGGGGTGGGAGGGGTTGTTCAGGATGTTCGATAGCTTCGCCAACATCCTCCTCTCACCCACCTGCTCCACTGAGTCCAGAGGACAGTCCACAATCCAGAAGACCACAGCATCAAAACAAATTGTGCTAATTAATTTTGTGCTAATGAACTCTGGATTGTACTAAATTGGATATATATTTCTGATAAGGGCACTGATTTTTGTTATTGTTTTGATCAAATGTGCATGCAGTTCAAATTTGCATCTGACTTGGATATTAACCTTTTATATATATATATATATATATATATATATATATATATATATATATATATATATATATATATATATATTATTATTATTAGGGCCCAAGCCCTGAAAGGGCGCAGAGCCCTATTGTTCTTCTAAGGGTTTTTTGTTTTTTAGGGCCCAAGCCCTGAAAGGGCGCAGAGCCCTATTGTTCTTCTAAGGGTTTTTTGTTATTCTTCTTCTTCTTCTTCTTCTTCTTCTTCTTCTTCTTTATAATACGAAGGCCCTATTGTTTTCCAAAGGATTATTATTTATTATTATTGTTCTTCAAGGGTTTGGGGGCTTTTGGGGCCCTTAACATACTCAAAAACTCTTGAAACTTTGCACACGGGTCAGAACCTGCGGCCATTAGAGCCGGACTGAAGCTGGTACCCGGGCGTGGCAGGGGGGCTCGACAGCGCCCCCTGGAACGGGGTCCGAAAACTTGGTCCATAAATCAAACACGCTTGCATGAAATAATATGAAACTCGGTACACTTATAGATCTCATCGGTTCATATATCCTTCGTGCTCTGACTTTTTACCCCAGCCCAACAGGAAGTCGGCTATTTAGGGTAGTTAGAAAAACGCATTCAATGGAATTTAAAATACTCCTCCTAGACGATTTAACCAATCGCCACGAAACTCGGTGTGCATGAAGTCAAGACATTGAGGATGAAAACTTGCGAGGGGATTTTTGATATCTCGAACGGTTTGGCCGTGGCGAGGAAACGAATTTATGGCGAATATTGGAAACAGGAAGTGTGTTATAACATCCTCATACATTAACTGATCTTGATGAAACTTCAGCAGTGTGTTCGCTGTAAGAGGCCGATCACATGGATGTGACTATTGTGAGTCAAAGTTATAGCGCCACCAACTGGCAGCAGGAAGTGTGTCACTTTCGAAATGCTTTGAATTCACCCTCTTATTTTTACCCGATTTGCTTCAAACTTCATCTGTATAATGTAAACACACGACAGATGTAGACCTGTGAAAGGATTATTGATATCTTTAATACTGTCGCCATGGCAACGCTTTAAACTTTTATATTCTTTTTGGATGCATTTGAGGCTCTTAACATGCTTCAAATTGCATGAAACTCAACATGCATATCACAATTATTGCCTAGTACACTTGTGCAACGTTT
Organism: Phoxinus phoxinus; assembly: GCF_949152265.1. Classification (NCBI taxonomy): domain Eukaryota; kingdom Metazoa; phylum Chordata; class Actinopteri; order Cypriniformes; family Leuciscidae; genus Phoxinus; species Phoxinus phoxinus. Next base: position 16,643,359 of record NC_136887.1, read on the forward strand.
CAGAAACGGGCGTGGTAAGAGGCTCAGTAGCGCCACCTTTAGTCAAAAATGGGGTATTAGTTTTACCTACAGTAACAAAAATCAGTATGGATATTCTTCTCCTCGAGCCGGACAACTTTCTAATTTACACTCATTAGCTCCGACCAACAGGAAGTCAGATATTTTTGTTTGAATGTGGACTTGTGGAGGATTTTCTTCCCCCCCCCTCCCTCTCTCTCTCTGTCTCTGTTAGTGTGTGAGGGATTTGTTAAAACGATAGAGCCAATAAGTGTTATTATACTGCCCCCTGCTGTCTCTTCATCATACTACTCCCTAATATTGTTATATAATTCATATTTAGACTTTATAAAATCAGAATTTTAACATTTACAATGACATTTGATCAAAATTCATCTATTGTAGTATTACTATTGACAATTGTGTCACACTGAGAAATGGGAAGCCTGAAAGCGAAAGTATAACGGTGGCCACGCCCCCCCCAAGTACAAATTCACTCATAACTCGAAAACGGAAAGTCGTTGCGCGCTCAAATTTTGATGGTAATGTCCTCTCCAGGCTCTTGATCGAAATCTATTGTCGTGGAGCTCGGGAACGCCCCCCCGGCGATCGCAAAATCACGAGACCTCCGACCTTTGACCGGCTGTAACTCCCGAACCAGACCACCCCGATCCTTGTGGAATAGCTTGTTGGAAAGGGCCCATCCTCACCTAGCTTCGATTCGATTTTGGTGCGATTTGGCCTGGGCATTCCCGAGATATAAGCCAAAAAATGTTTGCATTTGAACGGGAATAACTCCCGGCCCCAATCGCCCACCAACACTGGGATGGTCTCATTACACAGGGCACCTCGAGCACTATCTAAGCTCCGAGTTTCAGATTTTTTCGCTCTCTCGTTCCCAAAATATATGTGAGAAACCATTCATTCAATCATTCACTTCAACTGTCAGATGGAGGCTGTAATAACACTGTCGTCCACTAGAGAGAGCAGCAGGATTATATTTGTAATCTTTTTATCAGCTTTCAGCATTGGCTAACAAACAAATGCTTAAAGCTATATATTTGTTATTATGATGGACGTGTAATGTGTGTAAGCATGCATAATGGAGTTAACATGCAAAAACTGGTTTGCTTTGGTGCAAAATACTGGTAAAAATCAAGACTTGTAAAATGAAAGTGAGCCAATAAGTGGTCTTCTACTGCCCTCTGCTGGACATTCTACTTATTAATAGTCTTTTCACATGTGCTTTTGCATTCATTTAGACACTAAAAAAAATCCCTTATATAACAATTACTATTATAACACAATCATATTTTGTCAGTTTATCACTTCATTTGTTCTGATGCTTCACATAATTACTAGCAACGTGGTAAAGCATGGTTATTAAAGCTAGAAACATGGAAAATCATTCTAGAATGTGGTATATCATGGTAAATCATCCTATAACATGGTAAATCAAGGTAAATCATGCTAGAATAGGACGCTAAATTGCGGACGGATTTTTGATATCTCGAACGGTTTGGCCGTGGCGAGGAAACGAATTTATGAAATTATGAATTTACACCGGTACTTAAGAAAAGCTGGTACCGTTACCATTTAATTTTTTTAGTACCGAAATGGTACCGAAGTACCGGGTCTTTTGACAACACTAATATATATATATATATATATATATATATATATATATATATATATATATATATATATATATATAAATTTTTTTCTTATATGTGCCCTCGATGCGCACTTTTGCAAAACCCACACTGATGCAAGCTCTAAAGCAGACTTCTTCTCGACAGTCAAAGCGGAGTTACGTTATTGTCCGTTGTGCACAGGAACCCGAAAGGCAACGGGGGTGGCGGCTTTTTATATATATATATATATATTTATATATATATATATATATATATAAATAAATATAGCTGCAAGCAGCGATGGAGGGCCCAAGCCGGTGGCAGCGCCAGCCCGGTGCCTTTAGTGTAACTAAAGGCACCAGGATGGCGGTGCCACCGGCTTGGGCCCGTAATCGCTGCTTGCAGCTATATTCTTCTTCTTCTTCTTCTTTATAATAAATTTTTTTTCAAGGTTTTTGCCACTTTTGGGGGCCTTAACGTGCTCAAAAACTCTTGAAACTTTGCACACTGGTCAGAACCCGCGGCCATTAGAGCCGGACTGAAGCTGGTACCCGGGCGTGGCAGGGGGGCTCGACAGCGCCCCCTGGAACGGGGTCCGAAAACTTGGTCCATAAATCAAACACGCTTGCATGAAATAATATGAAACTCGGAACACTTATAGATCTCATCGGTTCATATATCCTTCATGCTCTGACTTTTTACCCCAGCCCAACAGGAAGTCGGCTATTTGGCGTAGTTTAAAAAACACATGCAATGGAATTTAAAATACTCCTCCTAGACGATTCAAACAATCACCACGAAACTCGGTCAGCATGAAGTCAAGACATTGAGGATGACAAGTTGCGAGGGGATTTTTGATATCTCGAACGGTTTGGCCGCGGCGAGGAAACGAATTTATGGCGAATATTGGAAACAGGAAGTGTGTTATAACATCCTCATACATTAATTGATCTTGATGAAACTTCAGCAGTGTGTTCGCTGTAAGAGGCCGATCACATGGATGTGACTATTGTGAGTCAAAGTTATAGCGCCACCAACTGGCAGCAGGAAGTGTTTCACTTTCGAAATGCTTTGAAATCACCCTCTTATTTTTACCCGATTTGCTTCAAACTTCATCTGTATAATGTAAACACACGACAGATGTAGACCTGTGAAAGGATTATTGATATCTTTAATACTGTCGCCATGGCAACGCTTAAAACTTTTATATTCTTTTTGGATGCATTTGAGGCTCTTAACATGCTTCAAATTGCATGAAACTCAACATGCATTTGACATTTATTGTGTAATAGACATGTGCGAAGTTTCAGAAACGGGCGTGGTAAGGGGCTCAGTAGCGCCACCTTTAGTCAAAAATGGGGTATTAGTTTTACCTACAGTAACCAAACTCGGTACGTATATTCTTCTCTTCGATCCGGACAACTTTCTAATTTACAGTCATTAGCTCCGACCAACAGGAAGTCAGATATTTTGGTTTGAATGTGTACTGTTTGGAGCATTTTCCCTCTGCCCCTCTGTGTGTGTGTGTGTGTGTGTGTGTGAGGAAGGGGGCTAGTTTAGTTTAACCATTTCTCTGCTGTGTGCAAAATCTCTGGCACTTTTGAGGGCCTTAACATGCTCGAAAACTCTTGAAATTTTGCATACAGGTCAGAACCCGCTGCCATCAGGGCCAGGCTGAAGCTGGTACCCGGGCGTGGCAGGGGGGATCGACAGCGCCCCCTGGAATGGGATTCGAACACTTGTCCGTATATCAAACACGCTTGCATGAATTAATATGAAACTCGGTACACATATAGATTTAATCGGGCCGAACAACTTTCCCTGGGTCAAGTTTTACGCCAGCCCAACAGGAAGTCGGCTATTACGGGTTGATTGGAGAACGCTTGCTCTCGCATTTGAAACACTTCTCCTAGGGGAGGGGGGATGTGTGTGTGTGTGTGATTTTGGTTGGGTGACAGTTGTAGGTTACAGTTTGACAAGACTTTATAGTTAGAAGCACAATGTTGTGTTTCATTGCGAGTGTACACAAATATAAGGAAACACTTTGCATTTTGAATGATGTTCTGTATGAACAAAATGACGGAGTATGTTTTTATGTCTCCATTGTTCGATCGAGCCTCTCACACACACACACACACACACACACACACACACACACACACACACACAGCATTCCAGCATTGCAATCTTGACATCGCAGCATGTTCATTATAGCCTTAATATAATATAATAATAAAATAGTCAACCTTACATATAAAAATTACACTGCTCTGTTTAAATAGTCAGTTGTACAGTTTGTGCCGTTCATAGTAAGCACCGCTCCACTGTGATGTTTCCAAGCACATTTCTGCGCATTTGAAGAGGATAATTTTTCTATATTGGAACGTGAGTGTACAAAGTGTACAAAGCCTATAATAATAGTTTAGCATCCAAAAATGTTAATAATATATATATTATTATTATATATAATAATAATATATATGTTAAAAATAGGGGGAAAAAAGAATTTACATAACATATATATATATATATATATTTTTTTTTATATATATATATATACATATATATATATATATATATATATATATATATATATATATATATATATATATATAATTAAAGCTGCAAGCAGCGATGGAGGGCCCAAGCCGGTGGCACCGCCACCCGGTGCCTTTAGTGGAACTAAAGGCACCAGGGTGGCGGTGCCACCGGCTTGGGCCCGCAATCGCTGCTTGCAGCTTTAATTATATATATATATATATATATATATATATATATATGTATATATATATATATATTTATTATTATGTTTCTATTTGTTTCCACAATTATGCCACAGTTTCTATAGTATATATGTTCACACTGTGTCTTTTGTTGTTATTTATTTATTTATTTATTATGTTATGTTATTTTGTGTGGCTCCAAGATAATATTCAAAGCTTGCATAAAGGCGTAAAGTAAAGTGTTGCCATAGTTTTTTTATGGTTTTAATCTTAGTTGACTGTAATAACCCCGTATTAGATGATTACAAAATCATCATAATAATATATAATAATATATAATAATATATAATAATATATATATATATATATATATATATATATATATATATATATATATATATATATATATATATAATTATATATATATATATATATATATATATATATATATATATAATTATATATATATATATATATATATATATATATAAGGTGTGGGAAGAAACTGGAGCAGGATGGAAAATTAGTCCACACAGACCTCTACAGATGCAGCAATGGAAAAAGAAAAGTCCAAGTGAGAGCTCAACAGTGCATTTCCACCAGAGAAATGTAATGTCGGTTTAGATGTTATTGGCTCACATCATGAATTTCAGCATTTTCTTTCTGATTTCAAACTAATCTTGTTGCCTCTGAGGTTTGCTGGACTCCAGTCCCGTGCTGGAGAACGACTGTAAGACATCACATACAGTATCAGCTGGTTGCTGATGATTTCATGTACTTCCTTTGTTATTTCTGGATTCCACATTACATCAGACACTTGATATAAGGCAGTATATGGCTCCCACTGTCCACAACAATAGCCCCTACACTTTTTTTCTCTCACAATTTTTACTCAAAATATTTTAGAACTTGTCCACCATTTGGACCTGTTTGGATCCTTATGGAGTCATATGATGCTATCTAAAAGTTCATTATTTTGTTTATTGGGTGTAATCGAAAAGGTTAACATGCTTTAATGTTCAAAAAACATAATGTTTTTTTTTAACATACAGCACATTATTGCAGCACCTTTATGACCGGTCTGTCTTAAAAGGACCCTTTTCTCATTTACGGGGTTCTCAAGCAGAAGTCGTCATAGTTTAGTAAGCTTCTATAACAGTGAATATGAGATGATAATTTCCAAAACTTTCCACGAGAGAGATTGACCGGAGCCAACTTCACAAGCATGACATGAGCAGAATATTTCACAGTGGTAAGTTTTTATTTTGTAACTCTCTCACCTTTCAAATACGATGAACGTAAACATGCTGTTCACAATAAAACATTTTTTTCTTCGGTTGTACTCAGGAACAGCGCTTTAAATAAATCTTAACCACTAATTCCTAATCTGTTTTCTGAAGGCCAAAAAAACGGGTTTTGCTTTCGCATCCAAACACAAAGCATCTCCACAATTTGGCGACAACACTACAATTGACTGAAGCCTCGTCTTCTTTCTTTGGGTATGCCTTTGAACGGGCATTATGCTAATACTTCCCATTGTGACATAGACGTTCCTGGAAGTAACATATGGGCTTTGATCAATACATTTTAGGAAGGTCTGGATCAACATTCGCTCTAAGATAGAATAAATCCCTTTATGGGAGACTATGAGCTTTGAAACTTTGCAGATATTATACATGCACAACATACATTACACACTAAATGAAGTGACATATGAACTCTTTAAGATGCCTCTTTGGTTTCCAACTCTGGCCACTGCAAAAGATGCTGGGGTCACTGGTAGTAACGTTTTTATTAGTAGAACATGGACGTGTTTCTTGCATTGACATGCTGTTCATGCACTGAAACCTTCACAGTCGCCATTTCACATGGATTTTCTGCCAACAGGTTATACACTTTCATATTTGTTCAGTCCACATGCCTCCAGACATTTATCCCTAGTATAAGAATCCACATTAATTCTTCCTCTGAATCAAAAACGAAAAGACAGACTGACTGAGAATACATCAGACTTCTCGAGTCTCCTCTTGACATTTTGCTAGTCATTGTTGCTCTTTTTCCTGATCAGCTCTGCTGCCAATCATCTTCCCCTGTATGTATCAGAATCCCGCTGTTGGTCATCCGTCGTTCCGTATGTAAATCCTCGCCACTTAGAAAGTCATTAACTTTTACAAAGGTGACAGGGTTCAATTTATATGGTGGCTGAAAATTTCAGTTGAGTGGGCCACAGTGTGTGGGTCTGTCCTCAAAGCTTCTTCAAATGAAAAGAGCAGGCGGCTCGCTAAATTATTCAAAATGAAATAAGAGGCTCTGCCACAGTACAGTGCAGATCAGACAGGAGAAAAAAGGAGATACTTTTCAACAAGAGCGAGTGCATCCATTTTATGCATATTTCAGTCGGTTGCCAGATCTATGAAACATGCATAATGCCAGAATATAATGTTCTGTACTCTAATGCGCATGGATATTCCAGCTGCACCATGGCAATTCCATATTGTGAAATGTGTGGTATTTGATTTGAATTTTTTGAAAGATGAAAATGTAATAACTAGTTACAGTAAATGATCTCCTTTCATATAGTCTTAAGGCAGATAACGTCATCCAGTGACGTTCAATTATTATTTTTTTACTAATATAGTCATTTTCAGATACATTTAAGAATAATGTTGATGGTAAAATATAGTTTATATGCATTTGTGTATGGTTAATAAAGAACAGAAATGATACTTAGTTACCAGATTTTTTTTTTTAAGAAATGAATACTCTTTAATACTTTTATTCATCAAGAAACATTAAATTGATCCAAAGTGACAGTCAAATATTTAAAATATTTCTCTTTCAAAATGCTTAAATAATCTGATTACACACACACACACACACACACACACACACACACACACACACACACACACACACACACACACACACACACATATATGCCAACTTGATTACCAACATTCTTCAAAATATCTTATTTTGTGTTCAGCAGAAGAAAGAAATTCATACAGGTTTGGAACAACTTGAGGGTGAGTAAATGATGAAAGTACACGGATCCATTCAGAAATACTAAACACAACAACATACATGATGACAGATAAAAACATTATTGCAATCCTCACCCATCAATACTTCACTAGCGAGACGCTGGTTTGCTTTATCCAGCTAAGTAACCTATTTTGCGTATCATCTGGCCACAGTACCTTTTCAATGATTCTACTGTATGTGACAGCACGGTAGTAATAAAATACATATAGATAAAACATCAATTACTCACATAATGTGCTTCTTCTGTTCTTCATTATGCTTCATTAGCGCTAAACAGCTTCCTCAGTAACTGACTGAATGCTGGTCATAACTCAAGATTAGGAATTGGGATGTGCAAATTTTAGTTTTTTTTTTTTGCAGTGATACTTGCACTGGTCCATGAGTATCTATTTAATAAGCATTCATTAAAAGTTCAATATCACATGCATGCCTTGTGAGTTTTCTTACAATAACTCTAAATGCTTCATTTGCCAGCATCTCACACAAAATTTTCCTCTGCGTTAATTAAAAAGAAAAGACAGACGCATGATTGGGGGACAATTCACACTCCCTTGCGGATGGGACACGTCCCCTCAAAATCTGGGACTATGTCCTAATCTAATCTCAGTCATGCATTTCCTCATGGAGTGTTTTGCTATGTGGGCTCATGTTTTTGTTGTTCACAGTTTGAGCGAAAGTGCAATTTCCGAGGGACAATGGAACAAATACCAGCTAAACAATGAGGCAGTCTATTGATTTTCTTGTCATTTGCTCGGTTTTTTATGATCTTGATCACCATTAACAAGTACAAAGGGAGTGCCATCTGCATCTGGTCTGATTGTGAGACAGCTGCAGTGAAAACAAGAGAAACTGGGTGAAAGAGAGAGAGAACGAGTGGAGTGACTGTTGTGTAGTAGAACAATGCGAATGGTAATCCTTCACAATCTATACTGAGCAGTTACCTGGCCAAGAATGGGATATTGGTTCTCTTGTAAAAGCACTCTCTGTTGGAAGCAACATTTCTGTGTCAATATCAGGGCTGTTGTTTTAGCTTGATTAAGACATCTTGTACAAAAGAACACTTTCCATTTGCGAATAATGAGGAATTTTGGCAAGCTATTGATCTAAAGTCTGTTTGTGCACATACTGTAGTGTGGAGTGTTTGTATGCATGTGAGCTAGTGTCTAAAGAAATGTTTCAGTCTATTGGCAGTTAATAACCACTTTCATCTGTTTTATGCTTTAAAAAAAACGAACTGGCATGAAAAATACATAGACAAGTTGTTGCTGCAGTTGTCTGGCTTGGAAATTGTTCAGCTAGCTGAAGACATCATTAGGAATGCTTTATGGGTACTTTTTGTGACATTACCCAAAAGATTAAGTTTGAAATATAAAATCTAACAAAGTTGTTTTGTCACTGGTTTATTGTGTGTGTGTGTGTGTGTGTGTGCGTTCGTGTGTGTATGCGTGCATGTGTGTGCTCTTGTTTATGTGATTTATGAGGACACAAATTTGTATAATGACATGTGTATTACACTGGTGTTACAACTTAAATGTGGTTTATGAGGACATTTCATGAGTCCTCGTAATTCAAATAGCTTAAAAAACATTTTAAAAAAACAATGTTTTATTAAAAATGTAAAAATGTGGAATGTTTCCTGTGATGGGTAGGTTTAAAGATAGGGGCAGTGTAAGGGGATAGAATATACATTTTGTACAGTATAAAAACCATTACGCCTATGGAACTATGGAATGTCCTAAAAAGTATAGCAAAACAAACGGTGTGTGTGTGTGTGCGTGCGTGCGTGCGTGTGTGCATCTGTGTGTGTGTATTGCTTAGCTCCGCCCACATTGATGTCATTGGTACAAAATGCCACTCCACACTGCAAATATACTGTTTGTCATTTTGTGACAGTAAATGCATTCATAATTGTTGCTTTTTGTTGTTGTTAATTTGTTTATTTTATTTTTATAAGAAGCGCAACAGTTTTCAACTGTGGTGATAATAAGAAATGTTTTTTGAGCAGAAAATATTATAAGAACTTATATCTTTACTCCAGAATGATTTCTGGAGTAAAGGCTACTGAAAATTCAGCTTTGATATCACAAGAATAACTTACTGTCATGGGTTGCTCCACAAAGATGAAGATGAGAGAAGCAGTAGTTCAAATAGTTAACTTTAATAAATAAAGAATCACAGTAACATTACAACAATAGACAAAGAACTGGAATAACTGAAAGGCTTATATACAAAATATAATGAACTGGATACAAACAGGTGCATTCTAATTAATGAGTAACCAAGGAGTCAAACTAGTGGCGAAAAATTGAGAACAAAGGAAAACTAACTTGATAACAAAGGCAGGTAAACAGGAACTGAACACAATAAATATGGAACCCAAACTGAGCATAACTGTCAATTACATTGTGAAATATATTAAAATAGAAAACTGCTATTTTAATATTTTATATAATTCAGTGAACAAATCATTTAGATAAAAAGAAGCCACGTTTGTGTCTCCTTTTCTCTCTATCTAACTTGATGGACACAGAGCCGTGCATATGACTGTTCCAGCCATAACTATGAAATCAAAAAGAACTTCACATTATGAAACACTTGAATTAAAAAGAACAGTAATACATTAATACATTTAACTGGATGAGTCATATTTGAAGCTGTAGTGGAATGCTGTAGCCAATGCTCACCTGTAACTGCACATCAGTTGAATTCTAAATTAATGTGGCAAATTGCAACCTTCAGTTACAATGGACACAAGCAATGTGAATACACACCCATTAAAACAAATTAAGATGTCTACATTGGAAATGCTGTCTGTGGTATACTTTGGAAAATAGCCTTTTGAATCAGGGACAGCATAACCTACTTTTTGACACATTTCTACTTGACAATCGAAATGGATTGGGTTGTGTATTGTTGTTAGTACACTGTGTAAGGATATTGCTGCTGTGAGCACTTACCTTTGGTTGAGTGGGCTAAAATTGGAGGGGTTGCGGACCCCCAGGGCCCGCTAGTTCTAGCATCTACAGTTTTATAGACAATATTTTTTTAGATACAGTATTTCTGAAGACCAAACGACATGATCTGTATGCCAAGACTTTTGTTCTCACTCTATGGAACTTCCTACATTAGATGGTTAATTTCAGTTTGCTTTGCTAAAACTGTATGCTTTTCACAAAGATATCTGCATTATCACATGTTCTGAATTGGTTAAATACTAACACCAATCTTCATGTATGTTCTTTTTTTTCTGTGATTTCATTTTCAGTATTTCTAGGCATTTAAACTTACAAAATCAGGTATGATTGGGCAATTTTAAAACATAAATCAGATAATTAGCACAAATGAAAGATAATATCTAGTGTGATAAAAGTTTATTTGATGGTATCTAGGCTTTCAGGTTTCACTGCACCCCACTGGAATATTAAACAACACAAGGCTGTGACTTTGCACCGATATGCCCTGTTTGTTTTACTCTTATTTATACACTGACATGAATGTAGGTGTCTACGGAAGTCACCCATTTCACCTCTTTTGAGACAAAGAAGTATTTGTAAAATCAGAAGCAATCATCTTGAACATGCCCCTGATTGCATCCCTGTCAATTGCACTGAATGTACCATACAGATAAAAGACTTTCAGCTGATGCCACAGGGGCCTTACCTAGCAGTCATCAGCCTCTCAGCAAGGCAGGGACAAATGTAGACGTGACAGCCATCATAAGCAAAATGTGACTAGACAATAGAGTTTCGGTAAAGGCCAATGTCTTTTACAGTTAAAAATGAATTTGAACCTCACATTTTAAACAGAAATTGACCCACTCACTGAAACCTTTATTATTTTAGTCTTAAAGTCCGCTGTTTGCAATCCATTCGATAATTTGAGCTATTAAACAAGAAAACTGCATGATGGACCCAGGTTCACATTTCCGGGGTTTTCAAAAGCGGAGGTCGTCATAGTTTATAATGGTGAACGTAATATATTTTTTGCATTCCCATTTGCTCTAATAGCAATAGAAAAATGGGCATGTGGTGGGTTATAATCTTGCGTAGGTCCAAATTTATCAATTACTCCGCTTATACTAAGGTTACCATGCCTCACGACTAATCAGATGTTTTATTTCAAGACATTTGACTGTTTTTTTTGTCCTTAAACCGCTCTTGCGTGTATGACTATTTCTCACTCATCCCAGCGTCATTTTAGAGCAAGTAACAGAGGCTTGAGCCATTGATATACAGACTAATGGAGTTATTGGAGTGAGATTGATATATTGCTTAAGTGTGTGTGAATTACCTGCGTCTGTGGACCTCTCAACATTGTTCTGCAGCAGCATCTATACTTATAGCGAAGCTGTAAGTTTAACTGCTTCAAAAACAGCGAAAATACTACCTTAATATTTAAAAAGTTTTGCAAATGCTAAACTATTTTATCGATAAAGTCGAAGGGCAGCACTTACGGTGTTAATAACTGTGTACATCTATGAAACGTGTCCATTTTATCCTTCAGCAATTTATGGGACCATGGAAATTGTCTGGAATTTTTGTGATTAGAAAATAGCTTCAGTATTTGGCTGTTAGTTAGCATTGTCCAATAGTCTGAGTTCAGAGGGAAAAGATGGTTGTATCAGATTTTGAGGATTACAAAGTTTACAAAGGCACTTTTCTCTAAATAGGATACATTTTGATTTCGTGTTGACTTTGAGAGGATTTTCTAACCTAAATATTCTCCCAATATTGTCGCAGTAACACATGTAACTTCAGAACTTTTCTGGCAAGTGGCCTTAGTGTGGACTCAACTTTCCACCCTAAAAGCTGTATCTGCTATCCTACAGAGTTTTCCTTTTTGCTAAGGCAGCTCTGGCTTAGTGCAGCGCAAATACGAGTGGGCCGATGATGGAGAAAAGAGCAGCGAAATCAATAAATTAAAGTGCTCTAAGAGCTTTGAAGGTGGAGACATTTCCACTCTCCGAAGTAACATGCAAATACACTTTGAAGACCACAATACTGGCATAACAATCGTGATGCGTGGTGTGAAAGTGGATTATCTGTGGAATCGTTGTGTCATACAGCTGAGGGACGATGAATGCAGAGTTCACTCCTGACATCCCGAAAGCCCCGCCATCCGTGGTGCCATCAGAGTTCGTATCAGTAAAGGCTCATTAAAGCCGCAATCCAACTGGAGAAAGGGATTTTTGCAACATTAATTTTAACTCTGCCAATCCAGTAAATAATATTCTATTTACAGCCTTGGCTGCCTGCAAAAAAGGGTCATTTAGTGTAAATGGCGTCTTGCTCTGGGGCTGGCTTTGGAAATTGTGCTCTAAATGAGCAGAGATATAAAATGCTCTGTTGGTGGATTGGAACGCAGAGGTATTATCACCCACTTTTATATATTCTTATGATTTATTAACATGTGATTTATTATTATTATTACATGGTGAAGTGTGAAAACTATAGGGGTTTATCTGATTATGTCCTGTAAGGGAGTGTAATAAAAAAAAATATATAAAAAGAGTGAAGAAATTACACCATTCTGCCCAGCCAATACGTACAAATGTACTCTGATTTGGCAGCTGTTTTAAGTCTTCAAATAGTCTGAAATATCTATCACTTCTAATTTTTCTTGCCTGGCTTGTCCTGCCAATTGATGCGGCTGACTGACTCAATGGATACATTCTCAGTGTTGACAATTATTGTCATTGATTTGCCAAGGTGATGCGTTTGGAAAAAGAGCATTCGTGAGGACATGTAAACAACTGGCAAGCTCTGTTTTAATCAGATTTTTCCCTCCCTGAGTAAATCAATACAACAATTAATGTATTTCAAATAGCAACAGCGAGTGTCCTAAGCTTCAAATTAAAGCAAGGTCAACTTTATACTTAACGACTTTCTGTTTCAGCAATCCACAAATTTTCATTTCATCCTCTGCATTATTTTGTTCCTGTCCAAATCGATAGCAAAAACACAATTGCATATATTATTTATACAGAACTCATGATTAAATCAGCGGCTACTGGTGTCTAATGAAAAACTAATGAAATTTTGAAAGACATAAACACGTGCACGATGCGGACGCCAGTCAGGGCCTTGAAATAAATGTGAAAAAGTTTCAAAAAGATACTCACGCTATCTCTCACGAACTCCCACTTTCTGCTGCGTTTGCACGGGAAGAGTTAAGCAGGATGAGTGGGCCACACAGGACCAAAACAGTTCAATGAGAAAAGACACTGCAGATGTTAATGATTATAGATTTACAGGGATGGACTTGCATGGGTAATGAGCTGCTCCATATCATGCGATGCCACCCTTAACATTTCTGTCTCTTTAAGCAGACTGTATGCATTAATAGTCATAAGTGGACTTGAGATGGCACATTTACCGAATTTCCAAAGCGACCACAAATTTGCAATGCGAACAAATAACATAACTCAATCAGCGTTTTTTGAAACTGTTTACCTCTAAAATTGCACCAAAATTAGTAGTTAGCACCAAACGAGTGTGGGCTGGATAGCTGAATACTTAAGATAGATTCACTTGACTTAAAAAAAAATGACCACCATCTGGCAGGCAAAAGCTACTTGCTGGCGTAAGCTTCAGCAATTCATTCATCTTAGATAGAATTTCTTAACAGTCAACAGACAGATGTAGATCAGCCAACTATCTCATTATGAAAAACAGCAGTGAGGAACATAGAAAAGGCCTGTTTGACTCACGCATACACACCATATGCACTCCATTGCATTAGGATGCATACTTATCATCCCATTTTCATTTTCATCCCATTCTTATAATTGTGATCTTATATGATCTTAAATATTGATATGATATGATCTTAAATATTCCTATCGGACCAAGCAGCTTTGACCTCCAAAAACATTTCATTCCAGTCACACAGCAGGTGCAATTATTGTAGCTTTTTCATTTAAGAAAAGGAAGCAAAAAAATAAAAAATTCCAATCTATTCTAATCTATATGTGTGTGATTGCTGAATTAGGTGGTGTGTGCAGACATGTAAATTATCTTCACTAGAACAGGAATCACTCTCTCGTTAAAGGGACAGTTCACCCAAAAATGAAAATTCTGTCATTATTCAATCACCCATGTGTCTTTTTCAAACCCGCAAGACTTCTGCTCATCTTCAGAACACAAATGAAGATCTTTTTTATGAAATCTGAGAGCTTTCCGTCCCTCCGTTAGCAGCTACACAACTACCACTTTGACGCTTGCAAAAATCCATAAAGAGTTTGTAAAACTAATCCATATGAATTGAGCAGTTTGTTTAAACATTTTCTGAATAAAATCAATACCTTTATATAATGAACAGATTTAATTTAGGCTTTTATTAACATATAAACTTTGATCAGCGAACATAAATGGAAGCTCAACCGAATCTGCCTTATGCGTGAGAACACACGTCTTGCGGAAGCTCAAACCTGCTGCGTAACACGAGAATGAACCTCATTGGTTCTTGCGGAAGCTTAAACGTGCTCCGTAACACACAAGAATGAACCTCATTGGTTCTTGCTGAAGCTTAAACGTGCTCCGTAACACACAAGAATGAACCTCATTGGTTCTTGCGGAAGCTTAAACGTGCTCAGTAACACACAAGAATGAACCTCATTGGTTCTTGCGGAAGCTTAAACGTGCGCCGTAACACACAAGAATGAACCTCATTGGTTCTTGCGGAAGCTTAAACGTGCTCCGTAACACACAAGAATGAACCTCATTGGTTCTTGCTGAAGCTTAAACGTGCTCCGTAACACACAAGAATGAACCTCATTGGTTCTTGCGGAAGCTTAAACGTGCTCAGTAACACACAAGAATGAACCTCATTGGTTCTTGCGGAAGCTTAAACATGCTCAGTAACACACAAGAATGAACGTCATTGGTTCTTGCTGAAGCTTAAACGTGCGCCGTAACACACAAGAATGAACCTCATTGGTTCTTACGGAAGCTTAAACGTGCGCCGTAACACACAAGAATGAACCTCATTGGTTCTTGCGGAAGCTTAAACGTGCGCCGTAACACACAAGAATGAACCTCATTGGTTCTTGCGGAAGCTTAAACGTGCGCCGTAACACAAGAATGAACCTCATTGGTTCTTACGGAAGCTTAAACGTGCGCCGTAACACACAAGAATGAACCTCATTGGTTCTTGCGGAAGCTTAAACGTGCTCCGTAACACACAAGAATGAACCTCATTGGTTCTTGCTGAAGCTTAAACGTGCTCCGTAACACACAAGAATGAACCTCATTGGTTCTTGCTGAAGCTTAAACGTGCTCCGTAACACACAAGAATGAACCTCATTGGTTCTTGCTGAAGCTTAAACGTGCTCAGTAACACACAAGAATGAACGTCATTGGTTCTTGCAGAAGCTTAAACGTGCTCCGTAACACACAAGAATGAACGTCATTGGTTCTTGCAGAAGCTTAAACGTGCTCCGTAACACACAAGAATGAACCTCATTGGTTCTTGCGGAAGCTTAAACGTGCGCCGTAACACACAAGAATGAACCTCATTGGTTCTTGTGGAAGCTTAAACGTGTGCCGTAACACACAAGAATGAACCTCATTGGTTCTTGCGGAAGCTTAAACGTGCGCCGTAACACACAAGAATGAACCTCATTGGTTCATTATTCCGTTTACCACAACTGATGTGTGAGTTAATTAATGTTTAGATATGCATAAAAGCCTAAATTCAATCTGTTCATCATATAAAGCGATCGTGTCTCTGCAGAAAATTTTGGACTAAACCACTCAATTCATATGGATTAGTTTTTCGATCTCTTTTTGATGTTTGAAGTGGTAGTTGCGTGGACTGTCTATGGAGGTGCAGAAAGCTCTCAGATTTTATCAAAAAGATCTTGATTTGTTATTTCGAAGATGAACGGGTTTTGAACGACATGAGTGTGTGCAATTAATGAAAGAATTTTCATTTTTGGGTGAACTATACCTTTAAGTACAAACGATGCTTTCAGGGTCAACTGGAGAGCCAGTTTGACATCCAAACATGTCAGTATTTGCTGCTTGCTTGTCTTGGGTTTTCATCTTTGCTTTCCAAAAAGTCAGAGGGCACTTTGTGGTGTGGATGCAGTTGTTTCCCTTAGTTGAGGCATTACGCTGTGGTTTTGTTGTTTATTGATGGTTTGATTCATTTTGTTTGTCTGTATTTGGAATAAGAACGGGTTTAAAGAGTTCTGGTTGTCTTTGTGCTGCATCTTTAAAATATCTCTGCAGCAAAACCAAAATGTTAATAGGCAAGACTAGCAATTGCAAACTCATTTTTTTTGTTCTCACACCAGCAACTCATTAAGTAACAAAACAGGTCATTGATTTTACAGCTTTTCTCAAGGTTTTTATGAGATATAAGTGACCCCTCACAGGATCTGAGCATGCTCCATTAAATCAGAGCGGTTCAAATGATCCCACAAACATTTCAGCCTGATTATCTGGAGGCCTTATAAACCACAAGCGAGGAAGTGTGTAATTTACCTTGGATAATGTGACATGAACTCTAATGTGTAAATAAGGCTTTTAATTCTGCTGAAAAGACTTCTGTTTAAAGTCTGCTTTTAGGTCTGGTTTACATAAAAGACCAAAACTCTAGCTAAATACATCATGAAATATCTTGTCAAGTGCAGTGTTTCTCTATCTATGTGTATTTTCTGTTGAAACCAACCATTTTATTATTATTTATAAAAAAATGTAACACAAATAACGCATTTAATTGCTGAAGCTCGTGAAATTGTGTTAACGTAATTTACGCCATGCAATTAGATGATCTTAGAAGTCGAGAGATTACAGTAGCCTAAGCACAAGTCAATTATATGTATGTGCGCTCTCGATGCACTGACCGATCCAACCCGATCTCACGGCAATTCGTACGAATTTTACGAGGTGGCTAATTCGTACCAATTCATACGACCTCACTCGTACGAATTTGTACGTTTTTTTGCTAAATCGTATGAATTCATACTAATGACCTACCCCTGACCCCGCCCCTAAACCTACCCATCACGTGGGTTTAGACAAATCGTACAAATTCGTACGAGTGAGGTCGTACAAATTCGAACGAATTAGCCACCTTTTAATCACTCGTACAAATTCGTACGAATTGGTCGTGAGGTAGCGTTGGATCGATCGCACATTGTATTTATGCACAGACACATTTTAGTACATTCTCGTTGTTTCCACACACATTCAGGATAATGTTTTTATCTATCATGTGTATGTTGCTGTGTTTAGTAATTCTGAATTGATCCGGGTGTTTTGGTGTGCATAAATTTAAGAATTATATGGACTCCTCATTTAATTGGGTTATTTAGTGTCCTTTTTTGGAAAGACACCTACAGTTACCTTGAAAGAGGCTTGATCACCCTTTAATCTGATGGTTTACTTTGCTGGATATAGCAATGACAAAATAAACTTGTTAAACAAGATAAATTGTGTAAGCTTAATTGCACGATAAGTGTGAGATTAATCACAATTAAATTTTTGTATCAATTTGCCAGCCCTATATTATTATTATTATTTAAGTAGCCGATAATCTTTGGTTGATTGTATACATGATTATCTACTTGATATATATGGGACATTCTTATTCCAGAGAGCATATAAAATGGTTTAATGTAAAAGTAATCAACAATACTTCTGTCTGAGTTATTCGACATTACCTTTTTGTTTGTATAATTATTGTATAAATTGTATCTTTGTTAGTAAATTAACTTCCTGGCGGTCATGGCTTTTGCTGCATAGATAGCCTGACATGTAGGACATTTTCATTCCTATTTCATCCCTGATTTAAATGAAAACAGCTTGCTTAGGCAGATGCATATGGAATAATTATAGCTTTTTCACCTTCCATGAGTGTAAAGCTTTACCCAGAAGAATATGCATCAGTCACTGCTCAGCCAGTATTTCTGCTTCATCAGTATGCTGCAATTGCCTCTCTATGACTACCAGTACAGTTTCCGCTGTGCCTATTAGAAAGAGGGGAAAAGGAAGGCACAAAAAAGAGAAAACATTTGTTTCATAATGAAACGTAATCTACAGGGGAAAACACTTGCGTGTACGTGTGAATTGCATTTAACATGTTCCTTAAACAGGTCTACTCACCTCATTTTCTTAAGTTTCCTTGCTGAATGGCCAAATGTATATACTTGTTTTCAGTAGTAAAACAATGACATAAATTATAAACCAAGTATGAAAAATGTCAAGTTTTTTACAAAAATTACATTTGTACCATGGGGCGTTTTGCCCCACATGTGATGTACATTTCATGCCAATTTGCTTTAGGCCTATATATTTACCTCAAAATCACAGACAGTTTTAGCTTAAAATTAAAAAGATAAGCAAAAAATAACAGTAGATAAATATGAATATTTGTTAATGAACCATGCTGAAAATCAGCCTATTTGAAAAATATTGTTATCTGATGCTAAGTGGTTAGCTAACTAGCTAGCTGATGCTAACTTGAGGTCATTTTAAAATATACGTCCACATATTTTTATTCAACCTCCTAGATAGATTACATTTGATGGAAAACCAAAGGATGTGATGTTCAGAACATGGAACTTCAGTAATTATGATAGTGGGAAGTGAGAAGTAATGCCCCCTGGGGGCATTTTACCCCATGTGACTGGGGGCGTTTTACCCCACAGACTAGGTGAAATTGAAATAAAATGATGTCAATCTGAAAATATAATTATATTTCCCTAACTACAGGCCGTACTATTCTCATATCATATATAACTGCAATGTTCTGCAAAACAAGTGTCGTGACATGTAACCAAGTATGGTATCCCATATTCGGAATTTGTGCTCTGCATTTCACCCATCTAAGTGCACACACACAGCATTGAGTATTTCACACACACACACACACACACACACACACACACACACACACACACACACACACACACACACACACACACACACACACACACACACACACACACACACACACACACACACACACACACACACACACACACACACACACACACACACACACACACACACACACACACACACACACACACACACTGTGGACACTCCTGAGCAGCGGGCAGCCATTTTTTGCTGCGGCGCCCAGGGAGTGATTGGGGGTTGGGTGCCTTGCTCAAGGGCACCTCAGTTGTGGGAAATGAGAGTGGAAGAGAGCGCTGTTCATTCACTCCCCCCACCTACATTTCCAGCCGGGACTCGGACCCATGATCTTTGGGTTACAAGTCATACTCTCTAACCCCAAGATGTCACAACTGCCCCCCTAAACAATGAGCTTTAAAATACTTTTTTTCTTACTACTGAAAATTGTATTACTTACTTTGATATCCGTTTTCTCTCACTTACTTTGCCAGTGTAAACTTCGTAGTGAATACGTTTACATCACTCTTGTCAATGTAGTCCATAGTAACAACAAAAACGTATCTTGACTCCATCTAGTGGATATTTTGGGAGAAACAGGAGGGGGAGGGGGGGGGGGGGGTTGTTTTCCACCCACTCAACCCAATATTACGCAACAGTTAACTGACCAATGGACTTTTGCTACCTTCGTTCATGCCGGTAATAAACTCCGGCATTTTACCTGAAGTTGGGAAATCGACATTACACACTGACCGGCCACTTCACTAGGTACACCTGCTCAACTACTTGTTAATGCAAATATCTAATCAGCCAATCACATGCCAGCAACTCAGTGGATTTAGGCATGGTCCAGACAATCTGCTGAAGTTCAAGATGAGCATCAGAATGGGGAAGAAAGGTGATTTAAGTGACTTTGAACGTGACATGGTTATTGATGCCAGGTGGGCTGGTCTGAGTATTTCAGAAACTGCTGATCTACTGGAATTTTCACACACAACCATCTCTAGGGTTTACAGAGAATGGTCTGAAAAAAAGAGAAAATATCCAGTGAGTGGCATGCTGTGGCCGAAAATGCCGTGTTGATCCTAGAGGTCAGAGGAGGTCAGACTGGTTCCAGCTCTTAGAAAGGCAGCAGTAATGTCCA